>NW_028270145.1:113457733-113811530 GCF_037043375.1 Chiloscyllium plagiosum | reverse complement strand
CTGAACCTATATCATTGGATTGTAAAATAATGAGAGGAGAACTTATTGAAACACATATGATCCAGAAAGGGCTTGACAAAATGGATACTAGGTTGGTTATTCCTCTTGAACTGAAAAATGTGTTGCTGGAAAAGTGCAGCAGGTCAGGCAGCATCCAAGGAGCAGGAGATTCTCCTGCTCCTTGGATGCTACCTGACCTGCTGCGCTTTTCCAGCAACACATTTTTCAGCTCTGATCTCCAGCATCTGCAGTCCTCACTTTCTCCTGGTTATTCCTCTTACCAAGGAGTCTACATTTAGGATCGGAGTCTTCCTTTTAAAGACTGAAGTGAGGAAAATTCTTTTCTTCAGGGTGGTGTTAGCCTGTAGGATTCGATTCCCTAGAAAGCAGTGGAAGCTGAAAACAGTGGTCATTGAATTTCGTCATCCTGCCTTCGATAGCGTTTTGATAGGCAAGGAAGCCAGAGGCTATGGGGTGCAAGCAAGAAAGTGCAGTTGAGATGACTACAGATGAGCCATGAATAGTGGAGCAGGCTTGAAGAACCAAATATCCTACTCGTGTTCAAGGTCTCTACTCCTATAAGGTGCAACCAAAACCTGAGGAGCAGCTTCATAAGGCAGGGAGATAGGGGCGACAGCTTCTCACCATCTGTTTTTCTGTGGAACACAGACTGCTCAAAGTTGCATAAATGACAGGCACCAAGAAGTGTTTCCTCAAAGATGTTTCCTATTCAACCTGTTTAGAGATGTTGTCACATACTTCTGTCAAACTTGAATCCAGATCTCCTAGTCCGGAGACAAGGACGCTACCACTACACGGCAAGACCCGAAATTAAATAAACTTTAATTGCCTGACCAGGAATCGAACTTGGGCCGTGGCAGTGAAACTATCACATCCCAGGGAATATAAAACTGTGTGACATTTAAAAACATAGTTAACAGAATTTGAACCTGCACAAGGAGACTCCTATGGATTTTAAATCCAACACTTTAATGGCTTGGCCTTGATTGCAATACTAGTGTTTCCTCATAATCTTTATGATAAAAAAAATTTAAATTAAAACAAATTAATAAGTGACAGCCTTTGAAGAGGTACTAACAAAAAGTTTTAAAGGAAGCTTACAAAGTTAGATTAAAACATGGGGGAAGACAATACCCTGCAGTATCGATAACACCTCACTGGCCCAGTCTCAAATATGCTGTTGGCCATCACATACTCGCTCTCCAGTGCCATCTGAGGCCTGAAGTAGCCAAGGAAATTATGTCTTTGCACTTTGAAAATAACCAGTAAGTACTAAATAAATCATCTTCTGGTACTACAGAGCTTGAGTAGTGCAGTGTTGCTACTATGTAGGAACAGAGTGAAAGAGCGAGGCTTACCTATTGCTTAAATATCTGACAAGTTGCTTGTAGCGGGAGCACTCCCATTTAAAATGTCCCTCTTCATTACAATAGTAACATCTGAGTGTCCTCTTCGTTTCCCTGTCGCGGTCTCGCGTTCCTCCACTCTTCCTTTGTTCCGGCCATGGTTCTCTTTTCCTCTGCTCTTGCCACGACTCTCCCCTTTCCTGTTTCTGCCACGGCTCTCCCTTTTCCTTTCTTCCAGCTGTCATTTGTTGCACCGTTTGCATCATTATCTTTGTCGCCTTCCTTTGCTTCTCATCGTCCCTTCTCACAAACACCTTTTGCGCCTCTCGTAGTAATTCACTTAAAGATTTACTATCCCAATCATCCATTTTCTCTAACTTCTTTCGTATGTCCGGCCAGGCTTTTGATACAAACTCTACCCGTATGAGTTGTTGCCCCACGTCCGTCTCAGGGTCCACCCCAGCAAACTGCTGCACATTCTTCCTAATCCTGTCTAGGAAGTCCGTAGGGGTTTCCTCCGGATTTTGATGATTACCAAAGGCCTTGGTAAAATTGTGCCCCTTCGGGGCTGCGTGTCTTATTCCTTTTATCCAATATTCCCGCATGTCTCTCATGTTGCGCCGTCCTCCCTCCGTGTTCTTATCCCACTCGGGGTCGGTGAGGGGAAACTTCTGCTCCCCTCCTTCTCCCCCCTCTCTCTCCCAGACCAAGAGCGCAGCTTGTCGTATCATCTGACGCTCCTGGCTAGAGAACAATGTTTTCATGATGGAACACATCTCTTCCCACGTGTAAGTATTCGGACCCAGGAACTGATCCAGTTGTTCAGCAAGTCCCATGGGGTCCTCTAGTAGACCCTTCATCTCCCTCCTGAAATTCCGTACTTCAGTACTCGTCAAGGGAACGTTCACATATCCCGTCCTTCCTTCCTCGCCCCCATGGGCACTTCCCGGAGTGGATTCATTCTTGCAATCGAGACAGGGTCTTGTCTGTGACCCTTTCCAGCTTGAGATCTGGTCTGTACCCCTGGGGTAGTTTGTGATTCCTCCCCATCTTCTTCCCCTTCCCCTGAATCGTCGTCACCTGAAGGAACATTCTGTGGGGCAGACGGGGTCACGTAGGGCGGCGGTAAGTGATCTAAAGGGTCCCATTCTTTCTGCCCTTTCGAGTCTTTATTAGTTACCTGCATTTGACAAGATATCGTAACCGGCAGCCAACAAAGGGCATAATCACTTTCTTCCAGATTAACATCAGGTTTTGAATTGACATATAAAATGAGGGCTTGCCGGACCCAGTCTTCGTCAGTACCGAATCTAGGCCACCACACTGAGTCGCCCTGAATAGGTTTCTGGGACCACTTTTGACAGTATTTTACCATCTTCCTTTTAGATTTTCCCTTTCTTCCAGCCTGATCCCAATTATTTAGCATTCTCCCTAACGGACTATCGTCAGTTACCCCGGGGTATGTGTCATTGTCCCTGTTTAAGCCTACCTTTCCCTTAATCACCTTAGATCCCTTATTTCCCATTTCCGAGGACTTCGTATTTTTCCCGTGATAATCTATCACAATGTAGCCAATTCCCGGACCTTCAGTCCCGTGATCGCACAGGTTCCTTTGCAGGCACTGGATAGTCCCAAGTCTGTGAAGAATTACACTGACAGCCAATTCAGGATTATCGCCAGTGCTAGCAGTATTGTGCACACTTCTGGGTACTGGAAGTTGCAAATACTTCACGGTCAGAATGAACATGTACATGCTCTGTGCCTGTTTTAGCTCAATAAATAGGCAGTAGCTATTCTGTGGTTCATTTCTCGGGGAACGATGTTGACCAAATAGAAATTGAAGCAAACTGTTTAAATTATCTGTCAATCAGCATTAATGGGTGTATTCTCCATGGCAAAGTCTCTACCAATCAATCAGCATTCTCCTCTCCTCTCACAAATGTTTTCCCCTTGGGTTGGTATTCATGTGAACTGTCTTGATTTGTGCAAGATGCAAGTTTTGACAAAATTTATGTTTTTCAGCACTACTCAAAACCAAACAACTCAATCGAACTAAATTAAACAAATGAATAGTTTATAGCTTTTTATGGGAGCATTGATTGTTCTTTAAGGACAAGTTCAAAGCAAGTTTAAAATTGTTAAGATTTGTTTTGGGTGGAGACAGATGTGTGCCAGTCCCTGCATTACCCACCAATTGCAAGCAACCTCAGGTGAGCAGGTGAACACCACGTCCTCTAGGGCCACTGGGTGCAGACGTAACTAAAAGAAGTGTTCCTTTAAAAGTATTTAAACTGAAACCCCAATTGATGCCCTCCACATGCTTAAAATTAAACAGCATTGGGGCACAATTCAAAGTCACTTGTATGAGGGACTGAGTGAAGCTCAAATCTCAGTGAAATCTGTAATGCAGCCAGTCATCTGACCTCAATGATAGGAACATGAGCCAATCCTTTAGCTCCCTCAGTGCTTTTAAAGAAATGTGGACATTGCAGGTGGTCGAGTGCCTTATCTCCCCTTTCAATTCCATTTTGGTTTCGCTGTCTATCTCCCCTTAAGGGGCTTTGTATGCAGACTAATTGATTGGAAACATGACGATTTTGTGGTGGTGGTTAATAGATGAAAAATATCACATTTTGTTTGGTGGTGGGAATAGCCATTCGGTTGTATGTGATAACTCTTCTGGTTGTGAGCAACCAAAAACAACTGACTCTTCAGTCCCTGTAGCCTATCCTGACTATTCATATAGAACATGGCAGAACTGTAAGTGAACTCTGTTCACCTTCCGTCAATGTTAATCTCCTTACTAAACAAAAATTGGCTATGTCTGAATTTCTCCTCACAGCCATTCCTGAAGGAAATAGGTTCCCTCTGTTGACCCTGTTGAATCATTTTCATAAACATCTGAAAAGCTGTTGTTGCAGACAGGATTCTGGGTTGTATGAATTAATGCGTAGATTACAAGGGCAAGCAAGTTATTATGACCTTTAGTCATGATAGTCATTAGACCTCTATTGGAATGCCTCCATCCAGAATAGCCAATTCAGGACGTGACTTTAATAAGATAGTAAAGGTGCTGCAGAAAAGACTTAGCAGGTGGATTTCAGAGGTGAGGGACTTGGACATGTGGATCAATTTGGATAAGTTAATCTCATTCTTCCCAAAAGAGAACGTTGAGTCTGCTTCAAAATCATGATGGTCTGAACAAAGTAGATAAAACTATTTCCGTTGACGGAAGAATTGAAAGTTGGAGAATACCTGTTTCAAGAGGCAGTTGCCAAAAGAACTAAAGTTGACATATGGAAACATATTTTTTTTTCCCAGTGAGCAGTTAGTATCTGGAATGCTTCACCTGAGGGTGTGATGGAAGCAGATTCAGTCATGGTGTTTGTAAAAGAGCTCTATAAACACTTGAAAAGGGGAGAAAATAGCAGGATGTGAGGGAGTGGGTCTAGTAGAATTGCTTTTGTGGAGAGATATTATGGAATAATTGGGCTGAATATCCTCCTGCGCTGTATTATTCAATGAATTAGATCATCCACTGCTCATCGCTACTAAAGGGAGTACAAGCTGACAAATTACAACAAAATTTCTCTTGTACTCCAACCCGCTAGAAATAAAAGCGGATGCGTAGTTTACCTTCCTAATCACTTGCTGCACCCACATATTAACATTTTGTTTTTTTTTGAGCAAAGACACAAATTCCTCTCAGTTCCAGACCGAGTCTAACACCTTACACTACAGGTGCTCAATTAAGACATTGACATGTAGTCTGGCCCTTGGATAAATGATGAGACTGACTGACAGAGTTTTATGTTCTCACTAGATGATTTGATCGAAATGGAAGAACTTCACTGCTGCCAACATTGCAACAAGAGCTTTGAGAACCAGAACCTTTTGACTGATCACCAGCAGCATCATGAACCGGACACTAAATGTACTCTGTCTGTCAAGCACAACAGTGAAGGCAGATCACAGGCAAAGCGCCCCAGGATCTCTTGCAAGAAGCAGGTCACCAGCAGTGAGGAAAACGGGCTTTCCCTGGCTATTGCAGACATCGGTGCTTGGGAAAAGTATCTTTGCCCGGTTTGTGGTGAAGAGTTTGCCCAGTTGCAGGCCCTGCAGGAGCACATAGTCACGCACAACATTGACCAGGTGGAGGTTTGCAATGGTGAGCAGCCTGACCATGCGGGAACCAGTTGTAATGTCAAGGCTGTTCCATGCCCTTACCGGACCTGTGGACTGACATTCCAGAGCTCAGCAGATATGGAGGAGCACCGACGTGGGCACTACCCATTCCGTTGTGACCAGTGTGATTTTGCCTGCTCCAGTGCTAAGCTCCTCACCCAGCACAAGAAACGGGGGAGGCTGAAAGGAAAAAAATTCACGTGTAAACTCTGTCCTTTCAAGAGTTGTGTGGCACATGACCTGAACAAACACTACAGTGGGACACATCGAGATAAAGCAGGTTATGGCTGTAACATGTGTGAGTTCACTAGCCGCTACCACAAAGCCTTGAAGAAACATCTTACCGTACACTCTGGTAGGTAGTTCTATTTTTCTTACCATTGCACTAACAGTCCTGCAATAGCAATCTGGATTTTGAGAACTCATCCTCTCATGAGACCAAAAGGCCCCTTGAGCCTGCTCACTGTTTAATCGGATCGTTGCTGACCCAGCATTACTCACGTACACCTTCCTGCCTTTTTCCCTGTAATCCATGAATCACTACTATGAAGAATCCATCTCCGTCATCAATATGCTCAAGAACTCTGCCCCCATAGCTTGCTCCATGGCAAGGAGTTCTAAACACTCAAGTCTTAGAGAAGAAATTTTTCCTCATCTCAGTCTTAAATTACTCCTCTTTTTTTATTCTGAGACTATGCCCTCTGGCTCTAGACTCTCCCATGAGGGCAAACATCCTCTCAGCGTTTACCCTGTCAAGCCCCTTAAAAATCCCAAATGTTTCAATGAGATCACCTGTCTTGCTTCTAAATTTCACTGAATAGAGTTCCAATCTGTTTAGCCTTTGCTTGTAAGACAAAAAAAATCCCTTTGTACCAGGATTCATCCCAGCACAATTATATAACAAATTATAAGTTGTTCAACTCCAGAACTGGTTTTGTTTTTACAGGAACCTGCATCCACGATTGACAGTAAGCAATACCGCAGGCATCTTTTCTAATCCTGAGTATTAAATGCTGTGGGATGTGTGGTAACTAACTCTTAGATAATTTCATACAGAGGAAGAATGCAACAAAATATTGCCAGGTGTTACTAAACTTGCAAAATTGGTGCTCCGATGAGTAATTAATTTCAATATGGGGAAGTATGAGGCGCTACCCTTTGGTAGGAAAGACAAGAAGGCCATATCCTACTTGGATAATGGGGCAAAGGAGCAGAAAGCTCTAAGATCACATATACATCGATCACTTAAAGCAGGGCCACCGATTAATAAAACAAAGCAACCATTCATGTTAATTCCTAGAGACATAGAGTTGAGAAACAGAGAAATGATGTCACCCTTATTAGTACAACCTATCAAATATTATAGAAAGGATACAGAGGCACATGAGAAGATGTAAAAAGATTATCCAGGATGATGCCAGAACCGAGAACTAATACTTGCCAAGAAAGATTGAAAATCTTTCCAGGAAAGGAAAGACCACGGGATGCAGTGATTGAGGTCATTAAAATTGTCAAACTGTTTGTTTGAGGATAGTTATGCAGAGGCTGTTTCCACTTGTTGGAAAGACTGAAATGAGACAATAGACAATAGGTGCAGGAGTAGGCCATTCTGCCCTTGGAGCCTGCACCACCATTCAATATGATCATGGCTGATCATCCTTAATCAGTATCCTGTTCCTGCCTTATCTCTATAACCCTTGATTCCACTATCCTTGAGAGCTCTATCCAACTCTTTCTTAAATGAATCCAGAGACTGCCCTCTAGGGCAGAGCATTCCACACAGCCACCAGTCTCTGGGTGAAGAAGTTTCTCCTCATCTCTGTCCTAAATGGTCTACCCCGTATTTTTAAGCTGTGTCCTCTGGTTCGGCACTCACCCATCAGCGGAAACACGTTTCCTGCCTCCAGAGTGTCCAATCCTTTAATAATCTTATATGTCTCAATCAGATCCCCTCTCAGTCTTCTAAACTCCAGGGTATACAAGCCTAGTCGCTCCAGTCTTTCAGCGTAAGGTAGTCCCTCCATTCTAGGAATTGACCTCGTTCACCTACGCTGCACTCCCTCAATAGCCAGAATGTCTTTCCTCAAATTTGGAGACCAGAACTGCACACAATACTCCAGGTGTGGTCTCTCCAGGGCCCTGTACAGCTGCAGAAGAACCTCTTTGCTTCTATACTCAATCCCTTTTGTTATGAAGGCCAGCATGATATTAGCTTTCTTCACTGCCTGCTGTACCTGCATGCTTACCTTCATTGACTGACTGGTGTACAAGAACACCCAGATCTCTTTGTACTGCCCCTTTACCTAAATTGATTCCATTTAGGTAGTAATCTGCCTTCCTGTTCTTGCCACCCAAGTGGATAACCATACATTTATTCACATTAAACTGCATCTGCCATGCATCTGACCACTCACCTAACCTGTCCAGGTCACCCTGTAATCTCCTAACACCCTCCTCACATTTCACCCTGCAACCCAGCTTAGTATCATCAGCAAATTTGCTAATTTTATTACTAATACTATCTTCTATATCATTAATATATATTGTAAAAAGCTGCGGTCCCAGCACTGATCCCTGCGGTACCCCACTGGTCACTGCTGCCATTCCGAAATGGAGCCGTTTATTACTACTCTAACCCGTTAATATTCTTTACCCAGAATGTTCCAAAGGCAGTCATTGAAATGATCAATATAGGGAAATTTCAGGGGATACTAAATAGACAGGAGGGAGACAGGAATAGAAGGTTATGATAAAGTAGAATGTGAGGAAGGTGACACAGAGCATAAACTTTGGCTTGGCTCGCTTGGGCTGAATGGCTGCTTTTGTGCCATTGACATGATGTGACACAAGTTGCTAACATAGAATTTGGAAGAAGAGTAGGCTAAGTGGTCTCTCTAGCCTGTGTTACTATTTAATAATATCATAGCTGACCTGCTTCCCCCACATTCCTGCTACCCTTGCTAATCTTTCATCCTTTTCTTTAGCAAGCATCAATCCACCTCTGTCTAAAACTATTTTCTAATCAGCCTTTTCAGAAATGTCATTACACGCGTCCGGAACAGGTGGGACTTGAACCCGGTCTTAAACTGCTCAAAGATGAGAGTTTTGAAGACTCCGTGACCTTCAGTGAGGAAAAAAAGTTATTTTTGTCTCTGTCTTGAGTGGGCAACCCCTTTTATTTTTAACCCTAGTGACGCCCCAGTTCTAGATTCTGTCAGAAGAGGAAACATTCTTTCCTCCTCTACCCTGCCAAGACCACTCTGGAACTTGTATGTTCAAGCAAGTCAACTCTTATCCTTCTTCTAAACTCCAGCGGATACAAGCCAAGCCTGTCAAATCTTTACCTCAAGTAGACCTTTCACTTCTACTAGAAAATGGTGGGTCAACAGAAAAGGATTCTTACATGCACAATTCCAACTATAAGGATCAGGCTGCATCTGAACTAGTCCACCAACTTTCCATTCTGTATAGAATGTTCATCTAAGATGCTCACCACTTTGTAGAGAGTCCTGCAGTGTGACGCAGATTGTTTGTTTGCTTGTAGATAAGAGTACAGGTGCTACTAAAGGGAATGAGGAACAGGAGGGAAGGAGACAGGCAGCAAATCAAGGTAACAGCACAACACAAAGAGTGTCCAGAAAGCGGAAGCGGTCCAGGTGTGAAGAAGAGCTGTTCCTGGAAACTGGCTCAGAGAGAGGTACTAACAGAGAAGCTAAATCCTTCAGACAGAGACATTTCAAAGGTGAATTAATAACTGATTGCAATTGTATCTTGTATAATCTCTTTGGTCACAGGGTATCGCAAAGCATTTTACAACTAGTAAGGTAATTTCAACTGTAGACATTGCTGTAGAAAAGTTGTGTGGTGCTGGAAAAGCACAGCAGGTCAGGCAGCATCCGAAGAGTAGGCGAATCGACGTTTCGGTGGTAAGACCTTCATCAGGGCTGATTCTCCTGCTCCTCAGATTCTACCTGACCTGCAGTACTTTTCCAGCACCACACTCTTTACTCTGATCTCCAGCATCTGCAGTCCTCACTTTCTCCAATTGCTGTAGAAAACTCGAGAATCAATTTGCATACGACTAAAATTCAACAAATGTCAGTGAGGTAGATGACCAGATAATTTGTTTTAGTGACATTGGTTGAGAAAGAAGTGTCAGCCATGGGAAGCCAGGGAGTGGGTGGTGCATCGTGAGAGTTATATTTGATTGATGATTGTCACGTGTACCGAGATACAGTAAAAAGTACTGTTTTGCATGCTATCCAGACAGGTCATTCCTTACATAAGAATATCAGGGTAATAGAGCAGAATGCAGAATATAGTGATAAAGCTAGAGAGAAGTTGCAGAGAAAGATCAATTTTAATATGAGAGGTCCATTCATAAGGCTGATAAAGTGGGGAAGATGCTATTCTTGAATCTGTTGGTACACATTTTCAAACTTGTGTCTTCTGCCTGATGGAAGTGAGTATAACTAGTTGGGAGAGGTTTTTGATTATGTTGGCTGCTTTATAGTTTGTATGTGTGTGCATTTAGCTTTACAACATTTCTTTGACGTTTTTATTTTGTTTCTTGTTTTTGATTGCCTGTGCCAGTTGATGTTCAGGAAGGAACGGAACACCTGTACAAGACTCACATCTGTCCTGAATGCAAGCGCTGCTTTAAAAAGAGAACACATCTTGTGGAGCACCTTCACCTGCATTTCCCGGACCCCAGTCTCCAATGCCCTCACTGCCAAAAGTTCTTCACCAGCAAGGGCAAGCTGAAGGTACACCTGATGCGGGAACTCGGTGAGAAGACCCATCACTGCCCACTTTGTGACTACAGCGCGGTGGAGAAGAACTCCCTGAACCGACACATGGCCAGCATGCATGAGAACACCACTAACTTCTACTCTGATGTTTACTCGTGCCCGGCTTGCGAGGAGAAATTCACTGTCAGTAATTCGCTGAAGGAGCACATGAAGACACACAAGGAGGAGCGCCGGCCGCTGGACTGCTTTGAGGGGGGCTGCACTTACACTGCGGAAGAGCGCAAGGACTTTGTCCGCCATCTCAAGGAGGTGCACGGTGCCAGGGCGATAGAGTGCCGCTACCGCACATGTGGCTCTCTGTTTGGCACAGAGGCAGGGATGGAAGCACACCGCAGGACTCACTATGCCTTCCACTGTGACCAGTGCGACTTTGTCTGCTCCAACAAGCATGTCTTCCGGCGGCACAAGCGGAGAGGTCACCCAGGCAGCGAAGAACTGGCCTGCAGCTTCTGCCCCTTCAAAACTTTCAACCCTGTGGAGTACAATGACCATGTTGGCAAGATGCACGCCAATGAGAAGATCCACAAATGCAGTGAATGTGACTTTGCCACAGCACACAAGCGAGTCCTCAACCGGCACATCCTCCTGCACACAGGTTAGTGCTGTTAATCGGAACACACAAGGGAATGCACAAAGAGACATAGAACATAGAACATAGAAAAATACAGCGCAGTACAGGCCCTTTGGCCCTCGATGTTGCGCCGATCCAAGCCCACCTAACCTACACTAGCCCACTATCCTCCATATGCCTATCCAATGCCCGTTTAAATGCCCATAAAGAGGGAGAGTCCACTACTGCTACTGGCAGGGCATTCCATGAATTCACGACTCGCTGAGTAAAGAATCTACCCCTAACATCTGTCCTATACCTACCACCCCTTAATTTTAAGCTATGCCCCCTCGTAATAGCTGACTCCATACGTGGAAAAAGGTTCTCATGGTCAACCCTATCTAAACCCCTAATCATCTTGTACACCTCTATCAAGTCACCCCTAAACCTTCTTTTCTCCAATGAAAACAGCCCGAAGTGCCTCAGCCTTTCCTCATATGATCTTCCTACCATACCAGGCAACAGACTGGTAAACCTCCTCTGCACCCGTTCCAGTGCCTCCACATCCTGCCTATAGTATGGCGACCAAAACTGCACACAATACTCCAGATGCGGCCGCACCAGAGTCTTATACAACTGCAACATGACCTCAGGACTCCGGAACTCAATCCCTCTACCAATAAAAGCCAGTACACCATATACCTTCTTCACCGCACTATTTACCTGGGTGGCAACTTTCAGAGATCTGTGTACATGGACACCAAGAACCCTCTGCTCATTCACACTACCAAGTATCCGACCATTAGCCCAGTACCCCATCTTCTTGTTACTCTTACCAAAGTGAATTACTTCGCACTTACCTACATTGAACTCCATTTGCCACCTTTCTGCCCAGCTCTGCAGCTTATCTATATCCCACTGTAACCTGCCACGTCCTTCCTCACTGTCAACAACTCCACCGACTTTCGTATCATCCGCAAACTTGCTCACCCATCCTTCGAGCCCCTCCTCCAGGTCATTTAGAAAAATGACAAACAGCAATGGTCCCAAAACAGATCCTTGCGGAACACCGCTAGTAACTGCACTCCAAGATGAACCTTTACCATCAACTACTACCCTCTGTCTTCTTCCAGCCACCAATTCCTAATCCAAACCTCCAACTCACCCTCAATGCCATACCTCTGTATTTTTTGCAGTAGCCTACCATGGGGAACCTTATCAAACGCCTTACTAAAATCCATATACACCACATCTACCGCTTTACCCTCCTCCACGTCCTTAGTCACCTTCTCAAAGAATTCAATAAGGTTTGTGAGGCACGACCTGCCCTTCACAAAACCATGCAGACTATCCTTGATCACATTATTCCTATCCAGATGTTCATAAATCCTATCCCTTACAATTCTCTCGAAGACTTTGCCCACAACAGAAGTGAGACTCACCGGCCTATAGTTACTAGGGTTATCCCTACTCCCCTTTTTGAACAAGGGAACCACATTTGCTATCCTCCAGTCTTCTGGCACTATTCCTGTAGACAACGAGGACATAAAAATCAAGGCCAATGGCTCTGCAATCTCCTCCCTTGCTTCCCAGAGAATCCTAGGATAAATGCCATCAGGCCCAGGGGACTTATCTATTTTCACCCTTTCCAGAATTTCCAACACCTCTTCCCTACATACCTCAAAGCCATCCATTCTAATTAATTGTGACTCAGTATTCACATCGGCATCAATGTCCTGTTCCTGAGTGAATACTGACGAAAAGTATTCATTCAGTGTCTCCCCAATCTCTTCAGCCTCCACACGCAACTTCCCACTACTATCCTTGACTGGACCTATTCCTACCCTAGTCATTCTTTTATTCCTGACATACCTATAGAAAGCCTTAGGGTTTTCCCTAATCCTACCAACTAAGGGCTTTTCATGTCCCCTCCTTGCTGCTCTTAGCTCTCTCTTCAGATCCTTCCTGGCTACCTTATAACTCTCAATCGCCCCAATTGAACCTTCACGCCTCATCTTTACATAGGCCGCCCTCTTCCCTTTAACAAGAGATTCCAATTCCTTATTAAACCATGGCTCCCTCACACGACCATTTCCTCCCTGTCTGACAGGTACATACTTATCAAGGACACTCAATAGTTGCTCCTTGAACAAGCTCCACATATCAATTGCGCCCTTCCCTTGAAGCCTACTTTTCCAAGCCACGCATCCTAAGTCGTGCCTCACCGCATCATAATTTCCCTGCCCCCAGCTATAACTCTTGCCCTGCAGTGCACACTTATCCCTCTCCATTACTAGAGTAAAAGTCACCGAATTGTGGTCACTGTCCCCAAAGTGCTCACCTACGTCCAATTCTAACACCTGGCCTGGTTCGTTACCCTGAACCAAATCCAATATGGCCTCCTCTCTTGTTGGCATGTTTACATATTGTGTAAGGAAACCCTCCTGCACACATTGGACAAACACCGACCCATCTAACGAACTCGAGCTATAGCTTTCCCAGTCAATATCTGGAAAGTTAAAGTCCCCCATCACAACCACCCTATTACATTCACTCTTCTCCTGAATCATCCTCGCAATCCTTTCTTCTACGTCTCTAGGACTATTAGGAGGCCTGTAGAAAACTCCTAACAGGGTGACCTCACCTTTCCTATTCCTAACCTCAGCCCAAACTACCTCAGATGGCGAGTCTTCATCCATCGTCCTTTCCACCGCTGTAATACTATCTTTGACAAGCAATGCCACACCTCCCCCTCTTTTACCCTCACCTCTGACCCTACTAAAACATTTAAACCCTGGAACCTGCAACAGCCAATCCTGTCCCTGTTCTACCCATGTCTCCGTAATAGCCACAACATCGAAATCCCAGGTACCAACCCACGCTGCAAGTTCACCTACCTTATTTCGTATACTTCTTGCATTGAAGTATACACACTTCAAGCCACTTTCCTGTTTACAGGCACCCTCCTTTGAAATTGATGCCATGTTCCTAACCTCCCTACACTCCAGGTCCTGCACCCTAAAGCTACAGTCGAGATTCCCATGCCCCTGCAGAGTTAGTGTAAACCCCCCCAAAGAGCACTAGCAAACCTCCCCCCAAGGATACTGGTGCCCCTCAGGTTCAGGTGTAGACCATCCTGTTTATAGAGGTCCCACCTTCCCCAGAAAGAACCCCAGTTATCCAGATACCGGAATCCCTCCCTTCTGCACCCTTTCCTGTGCGCTTTTACAGGGGAAAAAAAACCTACCCAGGTAAACTTGCGCTACACCAGCTTCCAGATCCGCTCCGCGCTTTTTTTTTAAAAAGAACTTTCAAATTTAAACCGTTAAACAAACGTCACCGAGCCTTCAAACAGCCACTGCCAAACAGCCCTTACCTGCTCTGCTGAGAGAGACCTCTCACAGATTAGAGAAATATCACGGTCATTCAGTGCAACATCTTGGGGAATTTCACTCTGTATCTGACCTTCTGCTGTCTCTATCCTGGGTGTGTTTGATGTGGACAGTGTAGAGGGAGCTTTACTTTATGCTTGAGTAAAAGGAGCTTTAGGACATACCTTACCCTGTCTAATTACCTGTCCTGAGAATGTTTGACACTGTAGTTTAGTTGAGAAGATGAAGCTTTGTTAAAGTGGATTAATTTTTTTTATTTGTTCATACGATGTGGGCACTAGTGGTTAGATCAGTATTTATTGGTCCTCACCAGAGTCAGCCACCATTTTGTGTGTTTGGAATCGTAAAGTCTGGCGCTGGAAAAGCACAGCCGGTCAGGCAGACTTCTGAGGAGCAGGAGATTTGACATTTTGGGCATATTCCCCCTGAAGGGCTTATGCCTGAAATGTCAACGCTCCTGCTCCTTGGGTGCTGCCTGACCTGCTCTGCTTTTCAAGCACCACACTTCTCAACTCTGATTCTCCAGCATCTGCAGTCCTCACTTTTTTTTTTCCTGTGTGTTTGGAGTCACAAGTAGGTCAGACCAGGTAAAAATGGCAGCTTTCCTTCTCTAAAGGATGTTAGTGGATTAGATAGGTTTCACGACAATACCAGAGCAGCTTTTTATTCCAGAATTTTATTGAATTTAGATATCTTCATGTTATGTGAAGATATGAACCATGTACTCGGAATTCTTGCAATATAAACTTAGATTCCTTTAGCAAGAGCGTTGAAGGCTGAGGCATAAAAAGGGTGGATAGTCATAGTCCTTTTCCCAGAGTGGGACTGCCAAATACTCGGGGGCACAGGTTTGGGGTGAGAGAGTCAGCACAGACATGGTGGGCCGAAGGGCTGATTCCTCTGCTGTGGTGTTCTGTTTTGTTAGCCTGGACTGTGGATGAGTAGTCCAGTGACATTACCGCCATGCTACTACTTCCCCACAGGAAAATCTTAAAGGGGGAGAGAAACTGAGAGGCCGAGAGCTATTTGGAGTTTAGAGTGAGAGCAGCTGAAGGCATGGCTGCCAGTGGTGGAGTGATTAAAATCATGGGTGTCCCAGAGTCTAACAGAAATGGAAGGTGGGGGGCGTGGTGCGAGGTAAATCCATGATCAAAAAGATGAACAATTTAAAATCAAGGTGTTGCTGTAGCAGTAACCAGTGTAGATTAATGGGCAAGCTGATGCTCAGCTGTTCCTTGGGTGTGAGTTAGAATCTGAGCTGTGAGGTTTTGGATTGGATTGGTTGTTGGCTCATGTGGAGGATTGGAGGACAGCCAATCATGGTTATCACAGCGAGCAGTAAGGACACGTACTGTGAGCACAGCTCCTGTTGGAAGTAGTCAATTAAAGTCGCTGAACTTATTTACATTGTATAGTATGGGTAAGTATTTTGGTCTGTAGGTGACCCTAGTAGTTTCAAAAAAGCTTTGCATGTTATGATGATCAGCATATTGTTGGATCCCTCAGGCTTTCTCTTCCTGTCACTTATCCTCTATCTTCAACATAATCTTTGCCTTAAGCTGTTGGAGTGCTGCTGCCTTGAATTGTGACCCTGGGACTTATGCCTGTCTGGGTGGGATGCTGTTTGGAAGGTCGGTATGGAATAGATGGACCGAATGGCCTGCGTCCTCACACTGGGGATTATATGATTCTGTAAATGCATGGCGAGGTAAATTGCCAATATTGAGTTTTATTCCTTGAGTAACAAAGAACTAGTTTGTTGCAAATAAACCTTCCTTAACCAAAGATTTATTGCCTCTTAACAAAAGGCATGAACTGTTCAAGTATATATTACTGCCGTTCTTGGGAAAATAACTGATATAGACATAACCTCCAAGTCTGGGAAATATTACGAAAAGATCTTTGTAGAGTGGGACATGGATATCATAGCAATTACAGAATTGTGGCTCAGGGATGAGCAGGACTGGCAGCTTAATGTTCCAGGATACAAATGCTACAGGAAGGATAAAAAGGGAGGCAAGAGAGGAGGGCGAGTTGCATTTTTGATGAGGGATAGCATTACAGCTGTACTGAGGTAGGATATTCCCGGAAATGCATCCAGGGAAGTTATTTGGGTGGAACTGAGAAATAAGAAAGGGATGATCACCTTATTGGGATTGTATAATAGACCCCCCCAGTAGTCAGAGGGAAATTGAGAAACAAACTTGTAAGGAGATCTCAGCTATCTGTCAGAATAATAGGGTAGTTATGGTAGGGGATTTTAACTTTCCGAACATAGACCGGTACTGCCATAGCATTAAAGGTTTAGATGGAGAGGAATTTCTTAAGTGCGTACAAGACAATTTTCTCATTCAGAATGTGGATGTACCTACGAGAGAAGGTGCAAAACTTGACCTAATCTTGGGAAATAATGCAGGGCAGGTAACTGAGGTGGCAGTGGAGGAGCACTTTGGGGCCAGCAACCATAATTTGTTTTAAAATAGTGATGGAAAAGGATAGACCAGATCTAAAAGTTGAAGTTCTAAATTGAAGAAAGGCCAATTTTGATGGTATTAGGCAAGAACTTTCGAAAGAGACGGCTGGAAAATGGGAAGCCTTCAGAACTGAGATAACAAGAATCCAGAGAAAGTATATTCCTGTTCAGGTGAAAAGAAAGGCGGGTAGGTATAGGGAATGCTGGGTGACTAAAGAAATTGAGGGTTTGGTTAAGAAAAAGAAGGAAGCATATGTCAGGTATAGACAGGATAGATCAAGTGAATCCTTAGAAGAGTATAAAGGAAGTAGGAGTATACTTAAGAGGAAAATCAGGAGAGCAAAAAGGGAACATGAGATAGCTTTGGCAAATAGAATTAAGGAGAATCCAAAGGGTTTTTACAAATATATTAAGGACAAAAGGGTAACTAGGGAGATAATACGGCCCCTCAAAGATCAGCAAGGCGGCCTTTGTGTGGAGCCACAGAAAATGGGGGAAGATACTAAATGAATATTTTGCATCAGTATTTACTGTGGAAAAGGATATGGAAGATATAGACTGGAGGGAAATAGATGGTGACATCTTGTAAAATGTCCAGATTACAGAGGAGGAAGTGCTGGATGTCTTGAAACGGTTAAAGGTGGATAAATCCTCAGGACCTGATCAGGTGTACCCTAGAACTCTGTGGGAAGCTAGAGAAGTGATTACTGGGCCTCTTGCTGAGATATTTGTATCATCGATAGTCACAGGTGAAGTGGCGGAAGACTGGAGTTTGGCAAACTTGGTGCCACTGTTTAAGAAGGGCAGTAAAGACAAGCCAGGGAACTATAGACCGGTGAGCCTGACCTCGGTGGTGGGCACGTTGTTGGAGGGAATCTTGAGAGACACGATTTCATGTATTTGGAAAGGCAAGGACTGATTAGGGATAGTCAGCATAGCTTTGTGCGTGGGAAATTGTGTCTCACAAACTTGATTGAGTTTTTTTGAAGAAGTAACAAAGAGGATTGATGAGGACAGAGTGGTAGATGTGATCTATATGGACTTCAGTAAGGCGTTCGACAAGGTTCCCCATGGGAGACTGGTTAGCAAGGTTAGATCTCATGGAATACAGGGAGAACTAGCCATTTGGATACAGAACTGGCTCAAAGGTAGAAGACAGAGGGTGGTGGTGGAGGGTTGTTTTTCAGACTGGAGGCCTGTGACCAAGTGTAGTGCCACACAGATCGGTGCTGGGTCCTCTACTTTTTGTCATTTACATAAATGATTTGGATGTGAGCATAAGAGGTACAGTTAGTAAGTTTGCAGATGACACCAAAATTGGAGGTATAGTGGACAGCGAAGAGGGTCACCTCAGATTACAACAGGATCTGGACCAGATGGGCCAATGGGCTGAGAAGTGGCAGATGGAGTTTAATTCAGATAAATGCGAGGTGCTGAAGTTTGGGAAAGCAAATCTCAGCAGGACTTAGACATTTAATGGTAAGGTCCTGGGAGTGTTGCTGAACAAAGAGACCTTGGAGTGCATGTTCATAGCTCCTTGAAAGTGGAGTCGAAGGTAGATAGAATAGTGAAGAAGGCGTTTGGTATGCTTTCCTTTATTGGTCAGAGTATTGAGTACAGGAGTTGGGAGGTCATGTTGTGGCTGTACAGGACATTGGTTAGGCCACTGTTGGAATATTGTGTGCAATTCTGGTCTCCTTCCTATCGGAAAAATGTTGTGAAACTTGTAAATCTTTTCTGAACCCTTTCAAGGATGTTGCCAGGGTTGGAGGATTTGAGCTATAGGGAGAGGCTGAACAGGCTGGGGCTGTTTTCCCTGGAGCGTCGGAAGCTGAGGGAACACCTTATAGAGCTTTATAAAATTTTGAGGGGCATGGATAGAGTAAATGGGCAAAGTCTTTTCTCTGGGGTCAGGGAGTCCAGAACTAGAGGGCATAGGTTTACGGTGAGAGGGGAAAGATATAAAAGAGACCTAAGGAGCAACCTTTTCACACAGAGGCTGGTACGTGTATGGGATGAGCTGCCAGAGGAAGTGGTGGAGGCTGGTACAATTGCAACATTTAAGAGACATTTGGATGGGTATATGAATAGGAAGGGTTTGGAGGGATGTGGGCCAAGTGCTGGCAGGTGGGACTAGATTGGGTTGGGATATCTGGTCGGCATGGACAGGTTGGACCGAAGGTCTGTTTCCATGCTGTACATCTCTATGACTCTGACTCTGAGTGCTATGCTTAAGTACTTTGGACAGGAAACAGTTAAATTCAGGAAAAAAAAAGACTTGCCATGGAATGTACAACTGATGGCTGAAGTCTCTGTGCACACAAGCTGTTGGCGTCCTGCATCAGTTGTGGTTGGCTGTCTTTTCTGGAGACTTTGGTCTTTATTTTGAATTCTGCCTTGTAATGCTGAGGTTTTCCATTGGTTTGCAGAGAAAAGTGAGAGAGGCCAGAGGCTGTTCTTCAGGCAGGTTTCCTCCCTAACTGTATGTCTATTCAAATCCAATAGGTTTTCTACACACACAAACTGGGTCATATTACCTCTGTCTGAACATATTGTAGACTTTGACTGCAGTCAGGCGGCTCATGCTCTTTGCAAATGCAGTATTCTCCTGACTGCAACCAGTCTCTTTGCATTGCAAACTGTTCTTCCAGAAAAGTTGAAAATATTTATGTCTGTTCCTTCATAAACTAAAATTTCAGAGGACACATTTTCAACCTGTTTTAAAGTTCCTTTTTAACTGATGCTTCATACCAAGTGGGAGAAGGCAGTGCAGCAGAACCTGATCTGCCTGATATGAGCAGCTTCTTTTGAAGTTTTAAAATCTTCACTTTGCAGTTTATTTATGTCCCTCTTTCTTACGATATTGAGACCAGAACTGTGTACGGTAATTCCCAAGTGGGATAAATAATTTCTAAAGAAGTTCAAGGAGTAGGAGGAGTATTGCTAGAGGATGTTTCTGGGTCTAATTATTTTATTTTTGTTGTTGTTGGTTTTAAACCTTCCTTTCTAGGCGAGAAGCCACATAAATGTGAACTGTGCGATTTCACCTGCAGGGATGTAGGCTACCTATCGAAGCACATGCTCACGCATTCTGACGATAAGAACTACATGTGCACAGAGTGTGGTTACATCACCAAGTGGAAACACTATCTGACTGTGCATATGCGAAAGCATACTGGAGACCTGAGGTAATGCACTTTGTTGTATGTGAATTATATGCTTGTCCAAGAATGATAGGTGTCTTTCGGGGGGACAGTGCTAGGGAGTTATACCCATTATTCAAACACACTCATCCTGTGTACATTAGTGCACTGGAAAATTCCCCTTTTAACTATCTTGTCAGGTGCACTCAGGATAAGTTTGGCATTGGGTGAGATACAGAGTAAAGGATTGTATGCTCGTTTATACTGAAAGTAAAGCTATCTCTACATTGTCTCCATCAGACAGTCCCAAGACAGGGATAGCATGGCTTTAGATACAGAGTAAAGATGACTCTGCACTTTTAAAGTGAAAGTAAGGCTCACTGTACTCTTGAAGTGAAAGTAAAGCGCTCTCTGCAATGTCCCTGTTAAACAATCCCAGGACATAGACCATATGGAGTTAGGTACAGAATAACGTTCCCTCTACTCTTCTAAAATGACAGGAAAGCTCACTGTACTGTTCCAAATTGAAAGTCCCAGGATAGTTCAGAATTAGATACAAAGTAAACTAACATTGCTCTTTTAAAATAAAATTAAAGTTCCCTCAACACTGTCCTCATCAAACACACCTAGGACAAGTACATCACAGGATTATATACAGACTAAAGAGCTCTATACTCTCTTTAACTGAAATTAAAGCTTTCTCTATTCTAGTAAACTAAATGTAAAGCATCCTCAACACTAACCCAATCAAACACTCCCAGGACAGGGACAGCGTCGGGTTAGCTACATAAAGCACCCCCTACGCTTTTTATTTGAAAATAAAGCTCACTCTACACTGTCCCAATCAAACACACTCCTAGGGCAGGTACAGCACAGGGTTAGATACAAAGCAAGGGTTCCTTGACACTGCATCCTATCAAACATTCCTAGGACAGGGAAAGAACAGTCTCCTCTACAGTTTAAACTGAAAGTAAAGTTCCCTTGACGCTGTCTCCATCAAACACTCCTGGTATAGAGACAGCACAGGGATAGATACAGAGTAAAACACTGTCTGTATGTTCCCTAGCAAGCACTGTCAGGACAGGGACAGCACTGGGGTAGATACTGAGTAAAGTTCACTCTACATTTGTAAACTGAAAGCAAACTGAAAATAAAGCTGTTTTTATTATTTAAACTGAAAGCAAAGTTCTCTCAACGCTATCCATATCAATCACTCCCAGCACAGGTACAGTAAGGGGTTAACGACAAAGTAAAGCTTGCTGGAGTTGTGGATAGTGTGGAGGGCTGTTGTAGGTTACTACGGGACATTGACAGGATGCAGAGCTGGGCTGAGAAGTGGCAGATGGAGTTCAGCCTGGAAGCGTGAATTTGAATGCAGATTATAGGGTCAAAGGCAGGATTCTTGGCAGTGTGGAGGAACACATGGATCTTGGGGTCCATGTCCACAGATCCCTTAAAGTTGCCACCCAGTTTGATAGGGTTGTTAAGAAGGCGTATGGTGGCTTTCATTGGCAGGGGTTTGAGTTTAAGAGCCGTGAGGTTTTGCTGCAGCTCTATAGAGCCCTGGTTAGACCACACTTGGAGTATTGTGTTCAGTTCTGGTCGCCTCATTATAGGAAAGATGTGTAAGCTTTGGAGAGGGTGCAGAGGAGATTTACCAGGATGCTGCCTGGACTGGAGGGCATGTGTTCTGAAGAAAGGTTGAGGGATCTAGAGCTTTTCTCATTGGAGGGAAGAAGGATGAGAGGTGACTTGATAGAGGTGTACAAGATGGTGAGAGGCATGGATAGAGTGGAGATCCAGAGACTTTTCCTCAGGGCAGAAATGTCTATCACGAGGGGGCATAATTTTAAAGTAATTGGAGGAAGGTTTAGGGGAGATGTCAGAGGTAGGTTCTTTACACAGAGTGTGGTGAGTTATGGAATGCACTGCAAGCAGTGGTAGTAGAGTCAGATACAGTAGGGACATTTAAGCGACTGTTGGATAGGCATTTGGATGATAGTAAAATGAAAGGTATGTAGGTTACTTTGATCTTAGAGTAGGATAAAAAGTCTGCACAACATCGAGGGCTGAAGAGCCTTACTGTGCTGTACTGTTCTATGTTCTATGTTTTAAAGTTATCTGTACACTGTCACCATCAAACACTCCTTGGACAGGGACAGCACGGGGTTAGATAAGTAAATTCCTCTTTATTCTTTTAAACTGAAAGTGATCTGAAAGTAAAGCTGCCTCTACACTGTCAACATCAAAACCTCCCAGACAGAGACAGCATGGTATGTTGATATCAGCATATGGGAAGGGGAGGTAGGACCCCTTGAAATGCGTATTTGAAACCTGGTTGGAAAGTTTGCAGTGTTTTGCTAAAGCCGTTGTAAGAAAATACCTGTTGGAAGAGAAGGGGAAAGAGAAATACCTTACTAGCCCCCTCTTACTGAAATTGGTTGTTTTGTCATTGTGCTTGTACTGTCCTTGTCTTGCAGGTACCATTGTAATCAGTGCTCGTATCGTTGTCACCGTGCAGACCAACTCAGCAGCCACAAGCTCCGACACCAGGGCAAGTCGCTGATCTGTGAGGTGTGTGGCTTTGCTTGCAAGCGGAAGTATGAACTTCAGAAGCACATGCAAGTGAAACATTCAAAGGACTACCAGATGCCCCTCTACCAATGTCAGTACTGCAGCTACCAGACGAGATACAAGCAGGCCCTCCTGAACCACGAGAACTGCAAGCATACTAAACATAAGGAGTTCCGCTGTGCCCTGTGCACCTACAAGACTTTCAGTAACACTAGCCTCTTCTTTCACAAACGCAAGGCCCATGGCTATGTGCCTGGAGACAAGGACTGGTTGGAGAACTATGCCAAAGAGGAGATGGCAATGAACTCCAACCACATTCTTCTAGGGTACGGTGACACGAATCTCCCTTTTTCCGGCTCATCCCAGACGGAAATGGCTGTCGTGACTCCAAGAAGTGAAGGGTGGCAGAAGAATTCAACTGCAGTGGAGGACCAGGAGAAGTTGTACCAGCAGCAAGACTTTGTGAGCCCTCTCCTTGGGCAAGAGGCCTCTCAACCTGGGGAAGAAATGCAGAGTGGTACCATGCCACACGAACCCACACAGTTAGAGCAGCATCTGGTGTACTCTGCTACGGCAAGGCAGGAGGCTCAGCCTCTCACCACCCACCCAGGTGGCACTGGCTCGGGAATGAGTCGTGTTATGGAGACAGAATTTCAGAAAGGTTTGGGAGGAAATGGCTCACAACTAGAGGAAGTGTTTGAAGCACAGCTGGAGTTTCATAGTGCCCCATCAGATGAAGTAGCAAAGCAGCTTTCAGACTCCCAGCTGCCAATCTTGGACTCCTGGGGACCGTGTGATACTGGAACCATATACAGGGACTTTGGACTTAACACTGGGGTCCATGTGGAGGCTAGCGATGGCAACGATGAGGCTGACATTGGAGAGCACATTGAGGATGAAGAAGCTGATGGTGGGGAACACATCATAGGGACTCAAGAAGAAGTAGGCCACAGTGTTGATGTCTTTGCTGATGAAGATCAGAGTGGCAGTTATGAACTTCCAGGTAAAAGTGAAGGAATTGGCAGATCCTCCCAGATGGAGGATGATACTTCCACAAATGTCAAGGCCAATGGGACGTGGATCAGTGTGATGGAGTCTCACCTGACTCAACCCAGCAATGAAAACGGGGACACGGCCGCATTTCCGGACACGGAAGCTGTGAATCAGGTCAGTCCTGAAAGTCAGGAGCAGGCGCAGCTCTCCCAGTCGGAATCTGAGATTAAGGCTTTGCGGAAGCAGGACAAACAGCAGGCGCAGGCCCTGGTCTTGGAGGGAAGAGTACAGATGCTGGTGGTGCAAACAGACGCCCAGGTGTTCAAGTGTGAGAGGTGCTCATACGTCACCAGGAAAGAGAAAGCCATGGTCCTCCATACAAAGTCTGGCTGCCAGAATAAGAAATCGCCCCTAGTGTGCACTGCCTGTGGAGCCACCTTTAAACAGCAGAGAGGACTCAATACGCACTTGCAGAAGAAATGTCCTGTCATCGTAAAGAAACACAAGCTTTATGTACGACAAGCAAGAGTGACAGAGTCCAAACTGGAGCTGGTAGGAGAGAAGGAACAAAGTGTGGAATCAGAGGTGAGGAAGGTGAGGGCGATAGCAAAGAACAAAGGCAAGTGCACCAATGTTGGTGCAAGTAAGTGGCAGGAGCTGAGCCCAGTTCCAGTGCAACCTGACCAGCTGCTCACTAAAGTAACTGATTGTGGAGTGAGCAAAGATCATGTCATTGAAGACTTATCTATTTCTGCCGCAGAGCAAGACCAGCCTGAAGGAGAGCTCCTTGCTACTTGTGAGGGGGTGGAGGCCGGATTCTTCACAGATGAGGCATTGGCCGGTGCTCCTCCGGTCCTAGATGAGAATCTTCCATCGACTCAGAGAGAAGGGACACCAGAACACACACACATTGCTGAGCAGTCACAGCAGGAGTCAGGGACATGCAAGTTCCGGTGTGAACAGGGCAAGTTCTCCTGTGCCTCATGCCCTTTTGTCTGCTCCAGTGAGTCAGATATTGGCAGCCATGTGGCTGGTGGCTGCCCAGAGCCCCTCAAGCTGCCCTGTGGATTCTGCGACTTGCTGTTCCGCTCCGAGAGGGCATTAAGGAACCATCAGGCCATCAAGCACACTCAGGAGGAGGAGCTATCAGACCAGAGCGATTCAGATGAGCTGGAGAAAGGATCTTGTAGTGAGGATGAGGGGAATGGAGATTCTGGGGAGGGAGACAACCTAGAGGACAGCGATGGCTCAGAGCTGGAGGGCAGCCCCAAGCAGAGACGTTTCTTCTGCTCCTCGTGCCCCTTCAGCTGTTACCAGGAGCGAGCCTTGGACACTCACAGGAAGAAAGGCTGCATGAAGCCTGGCGAGCTCCAGTGCAGCCTCTGCTCGTTTGTCTGCAAGTCGGCCGTGGCCCTCAAACACCACACCCACCTGCATGGCAAGAAGTGCTGCCGCAAGAGGCCCCGCTTGAGCTGCCAGCTGTGCCCGTTCACCTGTAAGCAGGCCCGATGCCTCAAACAGCATGTGGCCATTAAGCATGATGGTGTTAAACCCTACAAGTGCCACTACTGTGACTTCAGCACCACCCGGCGCTACCGCCTTGACGCACACGAATCCCTGCACACTGGTGTCGGCCGCCTAGCATGTGATTCCTGCCAACAGACCTTTGGCACCGGCTCCAAGCTGCGGATCCACAAGCTGCGAGTCCACGAGAAACGGCCCACCCACTTCTGCACCCTGTGCGACTACAGCGGCTATAACCAAAATGACATCACCCGGCACGTCAGCAGCTGCCACGCCGGTGAGCCGAGCGCGGCCTGCGGGCGCTGTGACGCCCGCTTCAGCTCAGAGGGTGCTCTCAAGCAGCACTGCCTGCGGAGGCATGAGGAGAAGGTGTGCCACGGCTGCCCATCCTGCGTGTTCGCCTGCTACAGCGAGTCCACCCTGCGGAGCCATGTCCAGAGGCAGCACCCGCAGCTGGAGTGCTCCTCCTGCAAAGAACGCTTCGAGAAGCGAGACCAGCTGGAAGAGCACAAGAAGGTCCACTTCAGCCACCACTGCCCGCACTGCGACTTCGCCACTCGGGAGCGGCAGCAGCTCATCCAGCACCTGCTGGATACCCATGAGGACGAGGAGGAGGCAGATGGCAGTGAGGAGGGAAAACCCTTCCATTGCCCCTTCTGTGAGTTCACCTGCCGCCACCAGATGGTATTTGACTATCACATGAAAGCTCATGGTGGCACACGGATGTACAAATGTACCGACTGCGACTATACCACCAAAAACCGACAGAAGATCACATGGCACATACGCATTCATACCGGGGAAAAGCCCTACAAGTGCCACCTCTGCAACTATGCCTGCGCAGACCCATCGCGTTTGAAGGTGAACTGATTTTCATTGGCATATGTTCACCACTCGTTCCACAGCAAGGTTCATTCACTACATGTGCTCACTCACCGTGCCTGCGCGCGTGCACACACACATGCGCGCACACCAGTTTTGAAATTCCTCCACCCTTTTTATCTCTGTAATCTCCCCCAGCCTTTCAGCTACAACACTGGGTTAGATACAGAGCAGAGCTGCCTCTATACCATCCCATTCAATACTCCCAGGACAGGGACAGCACAGAGTAAAGATTCCTCTATACTATCCCCATCAAGCATTCTCAGGAAAGCTACAGCGCAGGGTTAGATACATTAACAAAGCTCACTTTGCACTGTCCCCATTAAAAACTGAAGGACAAGTACTGTACTGGGTAAGATATGGAATAAAACTCTCTCTCTCTACACTGTCACCCATCAAACACTCCCAGGAGAGATACAGCACTGTTATATACAGAGTAAGGCTCCCTCTACACTGTCCCTATTGTATACTCTCAGGAAAAGGACAGCATGGGATTAGATACAGAATAAAGTTCACTATACACTGACCCCATCATATGCTCTCAGGAAAGGGACAAAATTGGGTTAAAATCAGAGTAAAGCTCCCCTACACTCGCCCCTTTCAAATTCCCCAGGCAGTGTTCTGTATGTGGTTAAATATTGATTAAATCACACCCCATATTGTCCCCATCAAACACTTCCAGGATGGGTGCAACACAGTGTTAGATACAGAGTGAAACTCCTACTCTTTTTAAACTGAAAGTAAAGCTTCCTTGACACACTCTGTCAAACACTCCCAGGACTGGCATAGCATGGGGTTAAATACAGAGTAAAGCTCTGTCTACTCTGTTATGTTTTAGAATCCTGATTTTGGAAACCCCCTTCCCCTAAATTTTCCCCAGTTTCTGGGTCTGTTTTGTTATTTATTTGCCAGCCTTTTGAGTGCTGCAGTAATTTCTTGACTCATTTCAAAATTCATAATTTAATGACTTGACTGATCTCAATCTGAGAATCAGGGACTTGATGCCTGCCTGCATGATGCAGTACCAGCAAAAGTGAGGAAACTTGATTCTTTTGAGAACAAAGCAGCCAGCTTGAGTGGCACCACATCCACAAGCATCCACTCCCTCTGCCATTGATGCTCAGTAGCAGCAGTGTGTACTATCTACATGCACTGCAGAAATGCACCACCGATCCTTAGACAGCATCTTCCAAACCCACAACCACGTCCATCTAAAAGGATAAGAGCAGCACGTACTTGAGAAAACAACATCTGCAAGTACCCCTCCAAGCCATTCACCACCGTGACATGGAAATTCATCGCCGTTCCTTCACTATTGCTTGGTCAAAATCCTGAAATTCCCTCCTTAAGATCACTGTGGGTCACCCTACAGCACATGGACTGCAGTGGGTCAAGAAGGTAGCTCACTTTCTCAAGGGCAACCAGGGCCAGATGATAATAATTCTGGTCCAGTCAGCAATGTGCAAGACCCTTGAGTGAATTTTTCTTAAAGTGGAGGGTCGATAGGTGTTCATAAGACTTGGCTAGAATCATACAAACTAATTTTCACCTTCCTATTTCAGTGAATGTAGCAGCAGCTGCCAAATTGTTCCAGTTTAGAATAGGTGAAGTGATTCAGAAAAAGGTAAAGACTATCATCATCAGTTCATTTATTCAATAATCCTTGGGGAAAAATGTCAGGGAAATTTATAGAGTCAAAGAGCCCTGGAAAAAGCCCTTCTTGTTCTTGATTTAAGTAAAAGCTTTACTTCTGTAAAGGATCCCAAAGCTCTCCACTGTCAGTGCCTTGACCAACACGAGCCTGATAACCAATAGATTAACTTAAAATTCATCTCATCTGGTCCAACCCTGCAACCCACAAAATGTGCACTTGAACATAGAACAATACAGCGCAGAACAAGCCGTTCGGCCTTCGATGTTGCACTGACCTGCGAACCAATCTAAGCCCATCACCCTACACTATCCCATCAACATCCATGTGCTTATCTAAGGACTGTTTAAATGCCCCTAATGTGGCTGAGATAACTACATTGGCAGGCAGGGCAATGAGTGAAGAACCTGCCTCTGACATCTGTCTTAAATCTATCACCCCTCAATTGGCAGCTATGCCCCCTCGTACAAGCAGATGTCATCATCCTAGGAAAAAGACTCATTGTCCACCCTATTTAATCCTCTGATTATCTTGTCTAACCTGACAATTCTGAATTTAGTTGTACTTTTTCTGATCTAAATATACCATATGCAGTCCTAATTAATGTAGTCTCCTTTGTGGTAGGAGAACCAAACACAGACTGTTTTGTGGAGCACCCCCTTTCATTCTACAAATATGCCCAAGAGCTTTCAGGCATCTGTCATTTTAATTCTGTGTCCCAGTCCCTACTCTGACCTTTTTGTCAGTTCTTCCCTATACTGTAAAGTTAAGGATAAACTTGAACAACAACATTATTTTCGATTAGGTATATCATAGCTTTCCAAATTCAACATCGAGTTTTGATAATTTTATGTAATAATAACCTTTGCATCCATTTCTTTTGAACAGAACTTAAAAACATAAACTTGATTCTGCTATAAACGCTTGCAACTTCTTTAAGCCCATCTTTGTTTCTTTTATTTGTCACATTGCTATCACATTTTGCCTTTCACAATCTGCTCTTTCGTTATTTTAATGTCTTCTCTCTTTCACACTGTTGCGGACCTTTTGCTTTAATTCTTCCCTTTTTTTTTCTGCATCTTTAATTGTTTATAACTAGTTACAACTCTAACTATTTTCTACTTCCGAGAAAAGATCACCACCCTTAAAACTTAGAACATAGAACATAGAACAATACAGCACAGAACAGGCCCTTCGGCCCACGATGTTGTGCCGAACATTTGTCCTAGCTTAAGCACCTATCCATGTACCTATCCAATTGCCGCTTAAAGGTCAACCAAAGATTCTGACTCTACCACTCCCACAGGCAGCGCCTTCCATGCCCCCACCACTCTCTGGGTAAAGAACCCACCCTGTGGGTGTTATTTCTCTATAGATATGCCTGACCTAAGTGTTTCCCAGCATTTTCTGTTTTTATTTGGATTTCTGACATCTGCAGTATTTGCTTTTGTACTGGGCAGAGATTGGCAATTGTTAGTCTTCAAAATTAGAAGAGCAAATTGATTGTTTTATATTTTTGAAAAAAAAACATAGATTTTTTTTCCAGACTATTTTTATTTGTCTACATTTAAGAGAAAAAAAAATCCCTTTGTAAATCACTATTACGATTTTGTTCAGTTTTGATGTCTTGATTTCACACGGATAGCCAGGTGATGGGAACATTTATTTGGCTGGTACCTAAGATCAGAGGCTTCAGTTTTGAGAGAGATTGAGAGAAATGGGCTCTTTTTTTCTCTTCTTTTAAAAAGAATGTTGGGAGGAGCTCAAAATTAAGGCTTTGACAGTATGTATGAGAGATATTTCCACTGTTAAGGGATTGAAAAATTGGAGGGCAGAAAGTTAAGACATTACAAAGACAAAAAGAAAGATACTGTGATTTATGTTTTTGAATGTAGCGATGTTCACGTCTGAAATACTCGTGAAGAAATAGTGGCAGAATCCTCACGCCTGTCCTTTTTAAAAGTAAATAAATTCTCAAACATTTTAAAAGATATGTGAGTCACACTGAACAGCACTTTTAGAGAATTAGCACCAGCATAATGAACCCATTTGACTTGAGTACTGTAGCTTAATTGTTTCTGGATAATAATAATGGGTACCTTGCAGCATGTCTTTTTGAATTCGAGGACTTGAGCGCAAAACTCTATGCTAACACTTGTGTTTTGGGAGTGCTAGATTGTTGCAAATGTTTTGCTTGTGATGTTAAACAAAAGCCATGTCCACTGGTTTGGGTGCATATAAAAGATCCCATGGCATAATTTTCATTAATTTAGCCTCTTTAATCTGACCTTATAGAGGTTCACAAAATCATAAGGGGCATGGATTTGATACATAGACAAAGTCTTTTCCTTGGAGTTGGGGAGTCCAGAACTAGAGGGCATAGGCTTAGGATGAGAGGGGAAAGATATAAAAGAGATCTATGGGGCAACCTTTTCGCATAGAGAGTGGGACGTGTATGGAATGAGCTGCCAGAGGAAGTGGTGGAGGCTGGTACATTTGCAACATTTAAGAGGCATTTGGATGGGTATATGAATAGGAAGGGTTTGGAGGGATATGGGCCGAGTGCTGGCAGGTGGGACTAGATTGGATTGAGATTTCTGGTCGGTGTGGACAGGTTGAACTGAAGGGTCCGTTTCCATGCTGTACATCTCTATGACTCTAAATCACCTCTTAGCCGCCTTCTGTTCAATGAGAACAAACCCAAGTCCCTCAGCCTTTCCTCATAAAACCTTGCATCATAAAACAGGGAACATTATGCTGATTTTTAAGCTGAAACATTATGGATGAATGATAAAACATTTGGGATGTTTTCCTCTGATATCTTATAAATGAATGAATATAATAGTCACTGCTATGCTGTAGGAAGTGGAGCAGCCAGATTTTGTTTCTAGTATTCATTCAGGGATGGCGGTGTTTGCCTTGATTGTTTGTTCGAATCTCTGTAACTTTCCAACTCTGAATTAGGAGAGTATTATCCATTGAACTACTAAGGTTTACGTGTGGAATCTTTCTGCCAGAGACCATTCTGAACTTTTTTTGTGTTATGGGTTCATTTAACATTACTGCTCACAATATTCCATGTAAAAATCTACAAGCAAGTTTCATATCTCATTCTGCCCAGTGTATCTCCTCAAACAGATCCCACCACCAGAGCTAAACCAGTACTGTACCACAGACCTGTCCCCACCAGTACCCCAGTTGCCTGGTATGGAAGGAAGATCGTATGAGGATAGACTGAGACACTTGGGGCTGTTTTCATTAGAGAAAAGAAGGTTTAGGGGTGACTTGATTGAGGTGTACAAGATGATTAGGGGGTTAGATAGGGTTGACAGTGTGAACCTTTTCCCGCGTATGGAGTCGGGTATTACAAGGGGGCATAGCTTTAAATTAAGGGGGGGTAGATATAGGACTGAAGTTCGGGGTAGGTTCTTCACTCACCGAGTCGTAAGTTCATGGAATGCCCTGCCAGCAGCAGTGGTGGACTCTCCCTCTTTATGGGCATTTAAGCGGGCATTGGATAGGTATATGGAGGATAGTGGGTTAGTATAGGTTAGGTGGGCTTGGATCGGCGCAACATCGAGGGCCAAAGGGCCTGTACTGCGCTGTATTCTTCTATGTTCTATGTTCTATGTTATGCAGTGATAGACCTGTACCCCAGTGTTATACAGTGACAGACCTGTCCCCACCAGTACTGTACCCCAGTGTTATACAGTGACAGACCTGTCACCACCAGGACTGTACCCCAGTGTTATACAGTGACAGACCTGTCCCCACCAGGACTGTACCCCAGTGTTATACAGTGACAGACCCATACTCCAGTGTTATACAGAAATAGACTATATTCCAACAATACAATGCCATAGTTATCTCACCACTAGAAGTGTTCTTGACAGGGATGAAACACTGAATCTATCGTTGTTGTCTATAAACTTTCTGCAGTTCAAGTAGCTACTTTCCATTTTCCCAGCTTTACTCATCACTAGTGTCTGGAAACGCTACCAATAGGTTAATTCGGGAGGATGTTGGTAGCTGTACATTCACCAAATTTTTCCCTCTCTTCGTCAGTACCATATGCGGATCCACCAAGAGGAGAGGAAGTATCTGTGTCCAGAATGTGGCTATAAGTGCAAGTGGATTAACCAGCTTAAGTACCACATGACGAAACACACGGGTAAGAGCTAGCAGGAGCACAATGCCAGGTCACAAGAACTATATTGCCTGATAATCAAAGGAGAGCTCTAGATTGGCTATATAGTTCAATTCCTGCTGGGGAGACGTATATTCTGCAATTGTGCCTTTGCAACTAAACTTTTCATCACATTTAGTGCGTTTTGAGTAAGTTCCGATTATGCGGCTAACCCAAGCAGGGGCTCCTGCTTTATTTATTTTGATTCTTTCGTAGCATGTAGTTGTTACCAGCAAGGCTACCATTTGTTGCTCATCCCTCATTGCCCCTTGAACTGCCCTTGACTTGCTAGGTCATTCCAGAGGGCAGTTAAGAGTCAGCCGCCATTGTTATGGATTCGAATCAGATGTAGGCCAGACCAGGTAAGGATGGCGGATTTTCTTCATTAAAGTGCATTAGAGAGCTAGGTGTGTTTTTATGACTTCGGTTGGTTGCATGGTCACAGTTAGGCCAGCTTTTTATTCCAGAGTTTTTAAAAGATTATTCAATTCAAATTTGACCATCTGCCATACTGGGGTTATCTCTGATTCAGATTCCCAGTCCATTGGCATTACTACCACACACCTTGTCCCCAGTGAGTTTATAGTGACATTGGGATCCGATTCAGAGTGTGTAGGTCACCAAACTAGGAATGCTAGTAACTGTTGCTGGACTCCAAATAGCACATCTAGCCAAGTGTGGGAATGCAGTTAACTCTGGTAACTGTTCAGTGTATCTGGTTTAATATAGAAGTAGTATTGTTAGCATGTCTAGTGAATGCTGTTGATCTGGATAGCTAGGCTAGTGCCACTGTTTAAATGTTGGGGTAACTTGATTAGGATTACTGGTTAAAGGTAATAGCACAGTAAATTGGTCAGTGCTGTCCTGTATAGTGTGTGCAGGCAGAGGAATTGTGGTTAGTGTGTGTGATTATGAATGTTGGGGCTGGGTAATGTCCTTGCTGTGTCTAATTGATCACGGCTTCCTTGTTCCCAGGTGCCAAGCCCTATCAGTGTGATGAGTGTGATTACTGCACCAACCGGGCAGATGCACTGAGGACCCACAAAGAAACCCGGCACAAAGAAACGCGGGGCTTCATCTGTGAGCAGTGCGGGAAGGGCTTCAAGACTCGCTTTCTCCTGAAGACCCACCTGAAGAAGCACAGCGAGGCCAAACCGTACGTCTGCAGTGTGTGCTGCCGTGGTTTCCGCTGGCAGGCAGGCCTGCGCCACCATTATCTCACCCATACCAATGAGCACCCCTTCTTCTGCCGCCACTGCAGCTACAAAGCCAAGCAGAAGTTCCAGGTGGTCAAACACATCCAGCGGCACCACCCTCTGAAAGTGTCAGGAGACCCAGCTGAGGGAGTGGGCAAGGTGCAGGTGAGTCACCCCCACAGCTCCCTGGGAACTGACAACAAGCCGCTCCTCAGCCTGACCACCAGCTCCTAGTTACTAAGGCAATATTGGGAGCTTTTACCTTCAGGTGCTCAGCGACGGCTACGTGTGGGGCTGGTCCACGTCGCTTGAGGTTTGGATGCTGCAGTAACCAGAGACGCATGTGTGTGTTCGTGCACAGTGTGATGCGCATTACTGCAGAGAACCCCAAAGGAAAAGGGCCAGGAAATCTCCATATTTAAAAATAGGAGCAACCTGCTATTCCCTTGTATCAAGTTGAGATTCAATACCCTGTTGGGGCCAAGAATATGAATCCTGCAACAAATTTCTTCGGGAAGAGCTGGCACTTTTTTAAAATGGAGAAATGACGTGCCAGAGAAGCACCTTCAATAGAGAAGAATGACTTCTCTCAACAACGTCCTGAGGTGGATTGCTGCATTGCCGCGTTGAAAGAACATTCTGAAATGCAGAGAGGAAGACACCAAGCTTTCTAAAGGAAGAGAGGAAACTGTAATGTCGAGGCAAGATAATTGACTTTTGTGGCTGTGTTTGCTTCATGTTACGTGGGGTTTGAGAAATATGTTGACCAGCCAAGCCACTGCTGAAGGATAGAATTACCGAAGAGTGAAATTGTGTGGGCTTCCCACAATCAATCTCGTGGTATAACAGGACGGTTAGTTATAACATTTTCACAAGATGTGGATTAGTACCGGACAATGTGTGAATACTGGGGTGGAATGCACAAAAATCAGAAAATCACCATTGGATGGAGAATTTGTCGGAAAGTTTGTGCCATTGGAATTTATAGGGGACCTGTTCAAACAGGAGGTTTCCCTTCCTTCCCCTTCTCACCCAAGCCTCGTATTTGTCACTGTCTCACAATGCATACATTAAAGTACAGCAATTGCCACAGCAGTGGTGATCTAAAAAGAAACAAGTGGACACAGTTGTTTACAGAGCTATGTTTGCTTAGAGCACTGAGCATAGGAGTCACATGGAGAGTGAAAATAGGGTGGGTCTTGAACTGAGTAACTGCATGGCAAGGATTTTTTAAAAACTCCTTAGCTGCTTTGTCTGCTGACTTTTTTTCCTCTTTTAACTATTAAACTTTTGCTCCATAAATCCACCTCCTGTATTTTTAGAGACTGTTTGGTTTCTTCAGGTACTGGTGGAAAGGAGCATTGAGCTTTGCCTGAGATTTATTGTTATACAGCATGCAGTTTATATGCAGGCCATTCACCCAACTGGTCCACGCTGGTCTTTATGTTCCATGTAAACTTCTTCCCACTCTAACTTAACTCGCCCAACCAGCATATCCTTCTGGATGTAGGTTTGCTCGCTGAGTTGAAAGGTTCGTTTTCAGATGTTTTGTCACCATACTAAGTAACATCTTCATCGAGCCTCCGGATGAAGCATGGCCCGCTTTCTATTTACGTGTTTAGGTTTCCTTGGGTTGGTGATATCATTTCCTGTGGTGATGTCATTTTCTGTTCTTTTTCTCGGGGGTGGTAAATTGTATCCAAGTCAATATGTTTGTTGATAAGAGTTCTGGTTGAAATGCCACGCTTCAAGGAATTCTCGTGCGTGTCTCTGTTTGGCTCGTCCTAGAATGGATGTGTTGTCCCAGTCGAAGTGCTGTCCTTCCTCATCTGTATGTAACGATAATGAGTGAGAATGGAACATGTCTTTTTATGGCTACTTGATGTTTACATATCCTGATGGCTAGTTTTCTGCCTGTCTGTCCAATGTAGTGTTTGTTACAGTTCTTGCACGGTATTTTGTAAATGACATTAGTTTTGTTTGTTGTCTCTATAGGGTCTTTCAAGGTCATTAGCTGCTGTTTTAGTGTGTTGGTGGGTTTGTGGGCTACCATGATGCCAAGAGTTCTGAGGATCTTGAATACATCTCGGAAATGACTGCCAGACTACTCAGACCTCTTGGCATCATTGGTAGCCCACAAACCCACCAACACACTAAAACAGCAGCTAATGAACTTGAAAGACTCTATACAGACAACAAGCAAAACTAATGTCATTTACAAAATACCATGCAAGACTGTAACAAACACTACATTGGACAAACAGGCAGAAAACTAGCCACCAGGATACATGAACATCAACTAGCCACAAAAAGACATGATCCACTCTCACTAGTATCCTACATATAGGTAAGGAAGGACACCACTTCGATTGGGAAAACACATCCATCCTAGCACAAGCCAAACAGAGACACACACGAGAATTCCTAGAACCATGGCATTCCAAGCAGAACTCTTATCAACAAACACATTGACTTGGATCCCATTTACCACCCCCTGAAAAAAATGAACAGGAAATGACATCACTACAGGAAATGATGTCACCAGCCCAAGGAAGCCTAAACACATAAATAGAAAGCAGGCCATACCACCAGTGCTTCATCCAGAGGCTCACTGAAGATGTTACCTAGTATGGTGACAAAACATCTGAAAACGAACCTTTCAACTCAGTGAGCAAACCTACATCCAGAATCTCAACCTGAGCTACCTGGAAATCTTTTCAAAACTCACCAGCATCTCCTTCAAAAACAATTTTTTATTTTCAGTGTTGTTGTCACCGCTCTCCTTTCCCCTTATGTCTTGTGTTGACCACGATCAAGGTGCAATTCTGTTAACACTGAGCACTGACATGTAAACTGTTGATTTTGTGTATGTCCCTCTACAGACTGTTGACAGAATATTCAGTGATGAGGGCATTATAACTGAGTGGGTCCAGCACCCCCTCCCATTCACCCCTAACAACCACATAATGGTGACCAGGGTTTTGGCCCATCTATTCTTTTGGATCCTATGCTCCTTCCCAACCTCTGCCTATCTATTCCCCAGCCTCAGCCCCAAACACCAGTGAGGCCAATTCTAACTGTCTTCTAGATTGCAGTCTGACCTCCAATGCTGGGGTGGAAATGTGTTGCTGGAAAAGCGCAGCAGGTCAGGCAGCATCCAGGGAACAGGAGAATCGACGTTTCGGGCATAAGCCCTTCTTCAGGAATCCTTCCTGAAGAAGGGCTTATGCCCGAAATGTCGATTGTCCTGTTCCCTGGATGCTGCCTGACCTGCTGCGCATTTCCAGCGCTGATCTCCAGCATCTGCAGACCTCACTTTCTCTCCAATGCTGGGGTCCTTTCTCAGGCTCAGCACCAAAGTAGCTCATAACTTTTGGCACCAAAGCCTGTAAGATGTCCCTGTATCCAGAGATCTTTCTAACACCCACCATTTCTGCTCTGAGGCTGTTCTCAATGCATTGCACCAACTGCAGACAGTGTATCAAGTCTTACTGGAAATCTGGATTAAATGCCCAGCAAACCATCCAACTATAGGTTCTTGTAGCCCATTCAGTCTTGTTTGTGTCAGCCAAATGAAAGAGTTCAGTTGCACCTGTCCTGCTGTTTTCCACATATTGTTCTGTAAACTTTCACTCCTTCAGGTATTTCCTTCCGAAAGTTCCTATTGAATCACGTTTTAGTGGCTTATCAGGCTGTGAATTCCTGATCTCAACAATATGCTACATCAAAACAGTTCTTTCATCTTTTAGATTTTTTAGATTAGATTACAGTGTGGAAACAGGCCCTTCGGCCCAACAAGTCCACACCGACCCGCCCCCCCCCCCACATTTACAGGCAATTTACCATGGCTAATTCACCTGACCTGTACATTTTTGGATTGTGGGAGGAAACTGGAGCACCCAGAGGAAACGCATGCAGACACTGGGAGAATGTGCAAACTCCACACAGAGAGTTGCCTGAGGCGGGAATTGAACCCGGGTCTCTGGCGCTGTGAGGCTGCAGTGCTAACCACTGTGCCACCGTGCCGCCCTCGGCCTCGCCTTTGTTTTCTTTCACTGATTGTTTTAAATCTGTGACCTCTGATTATTGTTCCTTCTTCCACTCGCAACAATTTCTCTTCATTAATCCTCCTCAGTTCCTGCATTGGAAACCCATAATGATGATTTTGGGAGCCTCTGTTCAATCTCCCCTTAACCTTCCCTACTCTGAGGACCGTGCCAGTTTCTCCTGTCTTTCCACATTCATTGCAATTAATAACTTTGGACATCTGAGCATTTGTTTGGATTATGGGATTATAGCGGAGCTATTTTCTTGTGAGTCCTGTAGCTTTGACACTTTTAATTCCCCCGCCCCATTATTACCGAACTTGAACATTGCTGAGAAATAGACAGGCTGCTGAGGCTTTTTGTATTGTTCTCATTAGAACACATGCAAACATGTTAAGTTATAATGGGAGCAGCAATTAAATAACAGGAGAGATGTGCTGGTAGGTTGCTTGGTTAAAAAGGCACAATGCCTGGACATTTTCCTTTACAGTTTCAGAGAGTAGGTTCCTGCGTATGAATATATCCACCTCCAGCAAGGGTAAGTGAAGCAGGTTATAATCCCAGATAATTATAAGTTGTTTGCTAGTATAATTCTTAGCGAAATCATTGTGCTTTTTATTTGAAGTAGAACAGAAGCATGAATGATGAGAGTTCCCTGGTGCATTCCCCGTGGCAACCCCTAGACAAATCAATTTCGATTTACTAACCAATCAACATCCATTCCTTATGCAGTACAAATTGCATCCTCCGAAATTAGACATTCTTGTGAGTGCAAGGCAAACAGCTTCACATCTTTTGGTTTTCAGCAATACTTGCATTTCCATTTTTGCGTCCCCCTCTGGAATGAGGGGAGTGCCGCTACCTATGCATCAGGTTAGATTCTGTTATCTGGCTCCTTTGCTGCTGCCCTCTGTGCCAGGATCAACCACAGAGCAGTCACTTGGGGGCTGAGATCCCTCTGGAATTTAACCTGCAGCTCAGCCTGGTTTGTGAGACAGAAGCCAAATAGAGTAAAGGAGGAACCTGTCCCTTTTTTTCAGGATAGGTTAGATCACTGAAACATCACTGAGACCTAGGGTTAAATCTGTGTCAGAGCTGACCCGAGTATAGTTCCAATGTATATGTTGGAAATCTGAAACAAAAAGAAATTGCTGGAGAAACTCAGCAGGTCTGGCAGCATCTGCAGACTCCCCACATTGGTTATCCACTGGACTCAAAATTTTAACTCTGTTTCTCTCCACAGATGCTGCCAGACCTGCTGTGTTTCTCCTAACAATTTCTGTTTTATTTCAGAGTATATCTCCATTCTGTTAGTGTAATAAAGTCCTGTATTTCTCTACTGCCTTTTGGTGACCTTGGAAGATTCCACAGCACTTCACAGGCAGATGAGAACAAAGATTTGAAATTTAATCACTCTAGTAATGTAGGAATTGCAGCAGTCAAATTACAGATATGATGGAGGAGCCAAAGTAGACTATTCAGCCCATTGAGTCTGCTGTGCCTTTTGACCATATCATGGCTGATGTGATAATAGTCAACTTCACTTTCCTCCCTTTTCCCCATAATCTTTGATTCTCTTACTGATTAAAAATCTATCTGTCTCAGCCTTCGAGTATACTTAATACCCAGCCTCAAAAGCCCTCTGTGGTAAAGAATTTCCTTTGAAACCCTTGCCAATAGTGAGCTCCTAAAAACAGCAGTCTGACAATGGCCAATAATTTTATTCTCCTCAAACTGATAGAAGTTAAATCTTAGCCAGGACCCTGGAGAAAGCTCCCCTGCTCTTTGATAAGTCACCTCAGTGACTGAGTGTTAAATTCAAAAGGTGACATCTCTGACAGTGCTGTAATCCCTCACTCAATGACAGAATGGGGTTACAGATTTTGTATCTCTGGATTGGAGACTTGAACCAACTGAACTGACGACCTGTCTGATTATTAGTAGTCGTGCACCACTGTCCATCATTCACAGAATCACAGAACGGTTATGGGGCAGGAGGAGGCCATCCAGCCCATCGTGCCAGTACTGACATTTTAAAGTCGCATCATTACCTAGTGTCAATATCCTGGTTTGTTGCCAAACACCTGCACCTGATTTCTATCCAAATAACCACGTCACAGCTCCACCATTCTTCCAGGCAGTGTGTTCCATATCGTAAATACTCACCTGAGGAAACATTTTTTTTCTTGCATCACCCTTGCTTCTTTTGGACGTCACTTTAAATCCATGCCCTCTTTATTATTGTTCCTTTTATGAGTGGGAACGGCATCTCCCAACCTATTCTCCCCAGCCTGCTCATGATTTTAAAAACCTCAAAACTCCTCTCAGCCTTCTTTCTAAGGGCAGCAGTGCCAACTTCTTCAATCTATATTCAGTTCAATTAGTGCTGTATGTGCAGTCTTATCCAGATGCCTCAGTATGGGTATTTCCTTCCCAAAGTGAGATAACCAGACTAAGTGGACAGGGCACCCATTTGCTGCCTTTGAGGATGAGTGTAGACAAAAATTATAGAATTTTACAGTACAGAAGGAGGCCATTCAACCCATCATGTTTGTATCAACTCCCAAAAGAGCTACCCAGCTAGTCCAACTTTACAGGCCTATCTTTGTAACCCTCAAATATTATCACTTTCAAATATATATTCAGGTCTGTTTTGATACCTCCTATGAGATCCATCTCTACCACTCCCAAACAATGCATTCCAAATCCTAACCACTCTCCGAGTAAAGGAGTTTCTCCTCATCTCACTCCCAGCTCTCTCGCTGATTGAGTCTTGAAATTGTGAGCCCTAATTGCTGACATACCAACTAGTGGAAACAGACAATCTGGGAAATGCCCATCTATACCTACTTCTGCTTCTGATCGCTTATTCAATTTCTAATCCATGCTGGCAAGGATCCATCAATCCCAAACATTTCTAATTTGCGAACCAACCTGCCATGTGGTAACATTTCAAATACTTTATGAAAGAATATATGTACAACATCCACAGCACTACCCACATCTACTGCTTGTCACCTTGTCAAAGTACTCTCAAATATGGCCACCATGAATTTTCCCACTATTGACAACAAGATGACAAGTCTGTAGTTTCCTGGGTTACCCATTGTCCCTTTCTTAAATAGTGGTGTTGTATATGCAATCTTCTGGTGCCCTGGACCAATCCTGTTTACAGAGAGGCACGTAAAATTTCTTGTCAATGGCTTTGGAGTTTGCTCCCTTACCCCTCTCAGCAAGCTAGGATGCATCCCATTGGGCCTTCCCTACCTTTTTAGCACTTTAATTATCACTACACATCTCAGTTCTTCAACTAGGCCATTTTCACCATCAGGAGAAAGTGAGGACTGCAGATGCTGGAGTACCAGAGTTGAAAAATGTGCTGGAAAAACACAGCAGGCCAGGCGGCATATGAGGAGCAGGAGAATCGACGTTTCGGGCATAAGCCCTTCTTCAGGAATCGGGTCAGTCGGTTCCGTAGGCAGGTGCTGAGGAAAGAGATGTGGCTGTAGTCACGAGTTCGTCTCAGGACGTGGCTGAAGAACTTCAGGGCAGAGGAGATGACCTGGGGGGTGCAGTGAGAGAGGGATTCACTGAGATCCTTGTAGAGGGAGGAGGAGAGCTTCTTCAAGGTAGGCATCCTTGCAAGAGAATTCGCAGTAGGTTAAGATCATTTTCACCATCATCTTTAGTACAGACAGAAACAAAGTATTTGTCTAGTATCTCTTCCATACAGAGTAAAGAGAAATACAGCACAGGAACAAGCCCTTCGACCCACCAAGTCTGTGCCAATTCCTAGTCCTTATTTAGATCCGCTACGCGGTTTTCTATCCTTGTGTTTGCCTCACGTTCATGTGTCTATCAAGATACACCTTAAACATTGTTCACAGCCTGTTTCCACCACCTCCACTGGCAGTGCGTTTCAGACAGCTACCACCATCTGTGAAAGGTTTTCTCTGCACTTCTCCCCTAAACTGTCCCCCTCTCTCACCTTGAACCCTCTGAGTTTATCCAACTTCTCCTCAACTAAAACCTTCCAGACCAGGCAACATCTTGGTAAACTTTCTCTGTACCCTCTCCAAAGCATCCACGTCTTTCTGGTAGTGTGGAGAGTGGAGCTGCATGCAGTGTTCCAAATGTGGCCTTGGTAAAGCTTTATACAGTTCTAACGTTACTTGCCAACTTTTATATTTGATGCCCTGGCCAATGAAGGTAGGCAAGCATGCTGTGTGCCTTCTTGACCACCTGTGTTCACACTTTTAGGGATCTGTGGACCTATATGCCCAGATCGTTTGCTTTAGTAAGCAGCTACTTGTACCTTATGGCCCTACTCTATTGTTTGCTAATTTTATAGTATTAAATGTTTGAAGAACGTTTTACTGTTTGTTTTGGTGCAGCCTGCCATGCTTTCCTCATGCTTCCTCTTAGCCTCTCTTATTCCAGCTTTAACCTGTCCCCTGCATTTGAGATACTCCTCCTGATTTCTCTTGCTAATATTATTTAGGTATGCAGCATATGCCTTCTTTTTCTTCCTTATTTTTTCATCAGTATTCTTAGACATTCAGGATATTCTAGCTTTGGATACCCCATACAGAGGAACCTTTTATTATCTAGCATTCAATTATCTGAACTTCGGATATTCTGAACAAGATTACAAGGTCCCGATGCTTGGCTAAACTGTGTTCTCAGGCATTCGATTATCCGAACAAAATACTCCCCACCCATGTCGTTTGGTTAATCAAGGTTCCTCTATATTCATTTCTTATGGATGTGTACCTAACTAGCACTCTCTTCATCTCTGTTTTAAAATTGCCCTTTTTTTCATCCACTGGTTTATCCACCAAAATGTATTTCCAATTGGCACACTCCAGTTCAACTTTTAAATCCTTCAAATCTACCCTTTTCCAATCTGGGATCTTAATAATTGACTGACTTTATTCCTTTTCCAACTTAATGTTGAACTTTATTATGTTATGATTGCTATTTCCCAAATGCTTCCTCATTCTGATGTTCTCCATTTGGCCTGCCTCATTTCCTAGGACCAAATCTAGCGCAGCTCTCTCTCTGGTAAGACTTGAAATGAGAAAGTCCTCATGCACACATTGTGCCCCATGCTCTAGCTTTTTCCCAGTCTACCCTGGGGTAATTGAAATCACCAATGATTACAACCCTTCTTTTCCTGCAGATTTTAATAATCTGCCTACAAATGCTCTCTTCTACTTCCTCCCCACTATTTGGATGTCTGTAATAAATATCCAGTAAGGTCACTGGTCCCTTCCTGTTACTCACTATCATACCGTGCATGTCTTGTGCACCTGGACAAATCGTCTTTCCATTAAATGTCTCCCCAGGCCCCAGTTTACCATGTCTTTCTTAGCCTCATGGTAGTCTTCTGATTATTCACGAGGGTTGAGTTAAGGATGGTTTTGTATGACCTTGACTAGGAGAGGAGGGGTGTTTGCAGTCAGTTTGGCCCAGTCCTGGCAGTGAGTGGCCCTGGGTCATTTGTGCTCTGCTGATCACTGCATGTTTATGCTGTTTAGATGTGAATGTCAATCCTACAATGGCTTCAGGGGATGGGGGTTCCTGTGGTAATATGTATGCCTCTTGGGCTACCTGCTCCAGAGGTGTGTAATAACATCTCTATCTAGGTTCATCAGAAAAATATTAGATAACAATCTCTAATGGAGGCTACAGCCTGCGGACCCTTACCCCATTGACCCACCCTATATACTGGCCCTGCAAATGAATCACTGAGGTGTCATTGCCCATAGAGACCACCACATTGACATGTTGTCCCCACCCCTACTACTGTCTAGAGTCTGCACCTTACCCCAGGGTATCCAGGAAACCCCTCTGACAATTGCATCCATAGGCTTTGACTCTTTGGGAGGGAGCGATAAAGATTAAGAGAAGAGGCAAGGAATTTTTAACTTCTTTAGAGTATCATTACAAAACAAATTTACAGAACCAAGAGAATAAACAGATAAAAGGCAAAGTTCAGTGTGAACTTTTGGAGCAGTATTGTAATATGACTGAGTCAGGCTGTTACCTGCATCCTGAACTGCTTCATGCAATATACTGGTGAAAGACCCTAAATTGTCTTGTATGTGCCTATCAAGGGTAAAGAAATATTGGTCAAGGATACTGGTTTGTCAAGGGGCTGGCTCCAATGCTGTGATGGTGTTGGGAGCAGCAGGATAGAAGCCTGCTCTCCTCACTTCCTGCAAAATAACTTGCCTTCGACCTACCTCCTTCCCCAAAGCCCTACAGCTCTCTTCAATCCACGAGTCTTTCTGCTGGTTAGACCACCATGACTGTAGGGGTCTGGAGACAATTTGAGGTCAGGGTCAGAATAGAATACCAGATAGGATGTTGATCACTTAAGTGATGCAGACCCTAAAAGTATCCCCCTTCTGTGGGACAATGCAAAGTATTTAATGTTTGAGGTGATTTTGCACACTGTATGGACTCCTAATTAAAAATATTAATATATTACCCAGTTATCATGTGCTAATCGAATGTATGTGTTCAGCTTGCCTGTACAGAACCAGAAGACTAAATATTTTCTTTTTCTCTAAATGTCATCCTGAATCCCATTAAACCAACAAGGAGCAGATGGACTGCTGTGAGCTGCAGTTTTATCTAGTGATTCTCAGTGAACAGCAAGATGGAAATATGTTGAAAATTTAATGGAGTGGAGCAGGGTGGGAGGGAAGAGAGTCTCATGCTTGCTTCACAATTTAAGAAATACAGCAGCTGATTTTTGCACAGCAGGATCCCATAATACAAAAGCATCTTTGTAATGTTGGTTGCTTGATAGGTGTTCACTAGGGAGAGCAGCCCTCCTCTTTAAAGCATTGCAATAAGATTTTTGCACATCTGACTGAGATGGAGCCTTGATTTAACATCTTGACGGAAAGGTAGTGTTGGTCAGTGGAGCAATCCCTCAGTCCTGTACTGGGGCCATGGACAAAAATTTGTCCTCAAGTCTCCAGAGGAGGATTGGGATATGCACCTCCTGACTTGAAGACTGCATACTGATCTGATTGTACTTGGGAGGTTTTGCTTTACTGGGAGAAAGCAAGGACTGCTCCTACTGCTGGAGATCAGATTCAAAGTGTGGTGTTGGGAAAGCACAGCCGTTCAGACAGTATTTGAGGAGCAGGAGAATCAATGTTTTGAGCATTAGCTCTTCATCAGGAACGCTTTACGTTTTCTGGGTTTGCAGTATGGTGTTCGATGATTTGATTGATCAGCAGGTGAACTGGTTAATGTTGAATTCCCTGAGGCTGTCTGGTCTGGCTAACCAGGTGATTGGCATGTTAGTTTAAGTGCAAAAATTACTTTTGGCATTGTTGATTCTTGTGCTCCAAGGCAAGCTAGAGATTTATTGGATCTGATCTGATTACCTCTGTTGAGAAGGAGTGGAAGTGTTGGAGCGAAGGCAAGTTCAAGCTCTATGATGATACCTGTCATTTCAGCATAGTCTCACTGACCAGGCCCACAATTGCATGCACATGTTGAACAAGGGTCTGGAGTAGTAACCTGAGAAAATTGATTGTCATTTAGAAGGAAAAGATAGTGTTGTTTTGGGCAGATAGTGAGTGAACAGAATCTCATGGTCAAATGTCTCCTCCCATCAGCATGGCTCTCACTGGGGTTGCAACTCCAGAGGAGTTGGCATCTGCCTACACCTCCACCCTAACTACATTGGTGCACAAAGCCAAAAACAGTGACACCTCTTACTATAGTGCAACATGTTCGCAGGCACTGACACGAATTAAGTGAATCATATTGTAACATCAGAGAGCAGTCCTTTGTGATGTCCTTGACAATGAGATCGACTGAACATCACCAGCAAACTGAGTGTGAAGAGAGCTCTTCAAGATTAAAGTGATGGTATTCACCTTAATCATTTGTTTAACATGGTGAATACTTAATGTATTTCTCTGATGTAAGGTAAGGTTTGCTTTATACATAATCATGGGCTTTGCATTATTTATTTCTGATCTTCAGTTGCCCTGGAGAAGGTGTTTGTGAGCTGCCTTCTGGCACTGCTGCAGTCCATGTGGTGTAGAGTAGACTCACTCTAAACCCCCTTGTTCAAGAATCTGTAACCAGTGAAAATGTATATATGATGTCTATTCCTGTTAATATCTTGAAGACTTTGATCAGATCAGCCCTTTAACCTTCTAAGGTCTAGAGAAAACAGGCCCAATTTGTATAATCTCTCAACTCCCAAAGTCCACATATAATTTGTGTAGACCTATGCTGTATTTCCTCTTGTACTCCAAATGGAATCTAACCACATGTTCCTGATGAAGAGCTTGTGCTTGAAACATCGAATCTCCTGCTTCTCAGATGCTGCCTGACTGTGCTTTTCTAGCACCACACTTTTTAACTCTAACGAGTGGAGCAATTGTATTTATAATTCAGAACTGGAACAAAGAACAAGAAGAACAATACAGTACAGGAACAGGCCCTCCACTGACAAATTTTGCACTTAGAGGATCCATATCTCTCTAATCCCTACCTATTTATGTATTTGTCCAGGTGCTGCTTGAATGCTGCTATTGTGAGTGCTTCCACCTCCTCTTCTGGCAACATGTTCCAGGCACTCATCACCCGTTGTGTGAAAAACTTGCCTTGCACATCTCTTTTAAATGTTTCCCCCCCCCCCAACCACCTCTTAACCTGTGTCCTCTAATAATTGACCTTTCCACTCCGTACTATTCACAATCTTACAAACTTCTAGTAGGTCACCCCTCAAATTCCTGCATTCCAGTGAAAACAAACCTAATTGATCCAACCTTTCTTCATTGCTAAAATCTCCCATATCAGGCAACATCCTGATAGTAGTATGGTGATCAGAACTGTACACAATATTCCAAGTGTGGCCTAACTAAAGTTCTATAAAGCTGCAGCATAACTTGTGTATCCTTATACTCTATGCTTCTTCCAATGAAGGCAAGCATTTGTATTATGCTGCTATGGGTGAAATACTTGGACTGGTACAAGGCAAACAAAAGCGAAAACATATAGAGTCATAGAGATGTACAGCATGGAAACAGACCCTTCTGGCCAACCTGTCCATGCCGATCGATGTCCCAACCAATCTAGTCCCACCTGCCAGCACCTGGCCCATATTCCTCCAAGCCCTTCCTATTCATTTACCCATCCAAATACCTCTTAAATGTTGTACCAACCTCACCACATCCTCTGGCAGCTCATTCCAAACACATAGCACCCTCTGCGTGAAAAAGTTGCCCCTTAGGTCTCTTTTATATCTTTCCCTCTCACCCTAAACCTCTAGTTCTGGACTCCCCGACCCAGGGAAAAGACATTGTCTCTTTATCTTATCCATGCCCCTCGTAATTTTGTAAACCTCAAAAAGGTCACCCCTCAGCCTCCATCGCTCCAGGGAAAACAGCCCCAGCCTGTTCAGCCTCTCCCTGAAGCTCAGATCCTCCAACCCTGGCAACATCCTTGTAAATCTTTTCTGAACCCTTTCAAGTTTCACAACATCTTTCTGATAGGAAGGAGACCAGAATTGCACGCAATATTCCAACAGTGGCCTAACCAATGTCCTGTACAGCCGCAACATGACCTCCCAACTCCTGTACTCAATACTCTGACCAATAAAGGAAAGCATACCAAACGTCGCCTTCACTATCCTATTTACCTGCGACGCCACTTTCAAGGAGCTATGAACCTGCATTCCAAGGTCTTTGTTCAGCAACACTCCCTAGGACCTTACCATTAAGTGTATAAGTCCTGCTGAGATTTGCTTTCCCAAAATGCAGCACCTCGCATTTATCTGAATTAAACTCCATCTGCCACTTCTCAGCCCATTGGCCCATCTGGTCCAGATCCTGTTGTAATCTGAGGTAACCCTCTTCGCTGTCCACTACACCTCCAATTTTGGTGTCATCTGCAAACGTACTAACTGTACTTCTTATGCTCGCATCCAAATCATTTATGTAAATGACAAAAAGTAGAGGGCCCAGCACCGATCCTTGTGGCACGCCACTAGTCACAGGCCTCCAGTCTGAAAAACAACCCTCCGCCACCACCCTCTGTCTTCTACCTTTGAGCCAGTTCTGTATCCAAATAGCGAGTTCTCACTGTATTCCGTGAGATCTAACCTTGCTAACCAGTCTCTCATGGGGAACCTTGTCGAATGCCTCACTGAAGTCCATATAGATCACATTTACTACTCTACCCTCATCAATCCTCTTTGTTACTTCTTCAAAAAACTCAATCAAGTTTGTGAGACATGATTTCCCACGCACAAAGCTATGCTGACTATCCCTAATCAGTCGTTGCCTTTCCAAATACATGTATATCCTGTCCCTCAGGATTCCCTCCAACAACTTGCCCACCACCGAGGTCAGGCTCACCGGTCTGTCGTTCCCTGGCTTGTCTTTACCGCCCTTCTTAAACAGTGGCACCACGTTTGCCAACCTCCAGTCTTCCGGCACCTCACCTGTGACTATCGATGATACAAATATCTCAGCAAGAGGCCCCGCAGTCACTTCTCTATCTTCCCACAGAGTTCTCGGGTACACCTGATCAGGTCCTGGGGATTTATCCACCTTTAACCGTTTCAAGACATCCAGCACTTCCTCCCCTGTAATCTGGACATTTTGCAAGATGTCACCATCTATTTCCCTACAGTCTATATCTAATCAAGAATGAAAGTCTGAGGTTTAAAGACAATTAGAAACTGGAGAATTAAAGAAATCGCATGCAGGACTGGAGGAGGTTACAAAGATGAAGAATGAAGCCAGAAGAAGGATGAAAATTTTAAACCTTTCCTCAACTGGGAGCAATATAGGTCTGTGATTGAATACTGGAGACACTTGGGTTTAAGGATGGGATCTGTACAAAAACTGTCAGAGTAACATAACTGCTGCTGATATAAAGCTGTGTGGGAATGCAGTGTGAGATATGCAAGTTATTTCTCCCTAGCTGGATGTCTAAAACATGGAGGTGCAGCCCGAAGTGAAGAAACAAATCATTTAGAAAGTTCTGACACCAACCATCTGATGGTAAGTTCTGACTGCATATACTCACCTCTGATTAAATGCATATGCAACATAAAGTGGATTTTTAAAGTTTTCTTTTCTCATTTCTTTTTTCATTTTTAAGCGTTTGCTAAGTATCACTATTTCTGAGATTTCGCTGCTACTACACATGCCATTAACATATGCAGTCGATAATTTTGGAGTGTGATAGAGAGATATCTTTTCAGAGGGTCGTGAATCTTTGGAATTCTCTACCCCTGCTGAAGTGGATGCTCTATTGTTGAAATATCGAAGGCTGGAACAGGCAGATTTTGGAATCTCGGAATTGTGGGCTAAGGGCAGTGGGCGAGAAGTTGCAGTTAAAATTCAAGATCAACCGTGACCACACAATGGAACAGCAGGATCAATGGGCCCAATGTCCTACCCTTATTTGTTATGTTTCTCAGCATGTGAAAGAACAATGCTCATAATTACAACACTGCATGTTTGCAGGCAGAAATAAAAGATGCGCAAAAATGGCCATCTGGTGCAACATTTTTTTATAAGGAGGTAACAGCATCACAAACCAATTGTATTGCTGACTGGAATCAAGCACTGTGAAGATCCCTGGACAACAACCACAATAAACACAATCAATTCATAATGTCTGCTAACAAGTGCATCACTAAGATTTTTGCTTGGGTATAATAGTGGTGGTGTGTGTGAAGATTCCACACTGATATTCCTTTATTAATATACAAGGCAAATGGCATGCTTGGAGATCAAAGCGGTTCATACAAATGGGGACAGAGACGAACGAAAAATTAGGAAAGAGCAACCGTAAGTTTAGTCACTGATCTGGGTTTTAAAGTTGGGGTTAGTCTTGAAAGAGGTAAAGGAACTAAGGCTGAAGGCACAAACTCTGGTATGATGTGAAGGTAAGATGAGGTGGAGAGAAAGGTCAGGAAGTAGTACTAATGATGACAATACTGAGTCCAGTGTCAGGGAAAACATTAAATTCAATAGGAAACGCCACCTTGAAGATCTCAAATTCTAGCAGCTTCAATCTGGGGAGTACCAAATGAATATTTCCAAAATTGGAGTGTCAGATGAACACGACTTGGGGCAAATTAGGTCACAGGCAGCAGAACGTCAGTTAATCTAGAGATTGCAGAAAATGGAAGAGTCGGTGTATATGCATTGGAAATATGAAGGCTGAAGAAAACAAAAGCATGGATGAGGGTTTTTGGTCGGTGCACTGAGACAGGTTTAGAGACTAGTGATGACTGGGTGACTTTGTCATGGCTATGGAGGATGATTAGGTATAGGTGGGGGCAATACCTTTGGAGCCCACACAGAACGGATAAAAGGAAATTTGGTCAGTGGAGATCCAAGCGTATGTATATGGCAGAGTAGGTAAGCTAACTTGGATCAGGATCCAGGATCTTGAATGCTGAGCATTCGCAGTAGTTGGCAATGACAGGGGTCAGTAGGTAACACAATAAACGTCAGAAGATACTGGCTTGCTCTGGATGTAATTGGCTGCCCAAATGGACTAAGCTGTGTGTGTGTGTGTGTATCACAATACAATTTGAACTTAAGGTGCATCACAGTCAAGCTTCTGGCTAGATAGTGATTCTGTGCTGGGACCTTGGATGTGTCTGCTATTTTAAAAATAAGATGGTGGTGAAATTAAAATTCAAATTGACATCCCCTAAGGATCACTGTAACAAAGGTCAAAGGAAAACGACAAATTTAATTCCAACAATGTTATTTTTGGTGGGTGGGCGGGGTATATGCATCCTCATCCTTACTGTGCTGGTCATAGAATGCTTGAAGCAAACTGTGGACATTACATTCTCTCTCTCTCTCTCCAAGGACATTCTGACAAGGAAAGGTTTGTATTCCCCCTCTCAACCCAGGAAAACCTGGGGCCAACTGTGACCCCCTGGAGCCCCAAGCAGCAACAACCCAGATAAATCAGCTAACTTGATTTTCAACTTAATCGATTGGGCCTTTTGCCCAAATCTCTGACATTTTTATAACTCAAGAGTTTCATGAAAATTAAATAGTACTCGGTGTGTTTTTGAAACAGTGCCACTATGTTGTTACTTCTAGGTTTGGTGAGCAGCTACATCTGCGAGATTCATTCCTGAAGATTCCAGGACAATCCAGGGAAGTTGACACTATCCTCAATGCATCAGCTCGGTTTATCCTGAGTCAGTGAGTGGAGGGGGAGACTTGAGGAGATCTCCATGCGATGTTGCCTCTTTTCAAGCAAAGAGTGAAGGTGAATTGAGCAGTCCCTTAAAGCAGGCAGTAAAACATGACTGGCATTATGGTCCAGGGACAATGTTTTCCTGGAGCATGTGTGTGTGTGTGTGTTCAATTCCCAGGTGGGGAGTGAATCTGTTCCAACCCAGTGCTTCTATTCACCTGAAAACAGAAGAAAGAAATATATCAACAAGATGGAGAAGATGCAAAGAATACATTTCCACTTGTACCAAAGACCTGATTCTTGCCCCCCTCCCAATTTGTTCGTAGAATTTGGCCTTCACTGGCTGGGCCAGCATTTAGTGCCCATCTCTAACTGCCCTTGAGAAGTGGTAGTGATATGCTTTTTGAATTGCTGCAGTCGATATCACTGCTAGGGTGAAGGGTCCAGGAATTTGAAGTCATGCCACTGTAGGAACTTCAATGTATTTCCAAGTCAGGGAACTTGCAGGTGGTGGTGTTTTCATGTATATACTGCCCTTGTTCTTCTAGATGAAAGTGGTTGAGGGTTTACAAGGTGGTGTCTAAGCAGCATTGGATTGTGACCGAGTCTCGAGCTTTGGTGAATTTTGACTATAAGACACAGGAGCAGAAATTAGGCCATTCAGCTCCTTGAGTCTGCTCTGCCATTCAATCATAGCTGATAAGTTTCTCAATTCCATTCTTACGCTTTCTCACCGTAACCCTTGATGCTCAAGAACCTATCTTATCACAATCTTAACCATACTCAATGACCTGGCCTCCACAGCCTTCTGTGGCAGTGAATTCCATAGATTCCCCACTCTCTGGCTGAAGAAGTTTCTCCTTATCTCCGTTCTAAAAAGACTTCCCTTTACTCTAGGCTGTGCCCTTGGGCCCTAGTCTCTGCTACCAATGAAAACATCTTCCCACCTTCTACTCTGTCCAGACCATTCAGTATTCTGTTAGATTCAGTTTCAATTAGATTGTCCCCTCATCCTTCTAAATTCCACTGAGTATAAACCCAGAGTCCTCAAATGTTCCTCATATGTTAAGCTTTTCATTCCTGGGACAATTCTTGTGAATCTCCTCTGAACAGGGTCCAGGGCCAGTACATCCTTCCTGAGATATGGGGCCCAAAATTACACACAATACTCCAAATGTGGTCTGACCACTGCCTTGTAGAGCCATGAAACAATTTGAATTATGATTGAAAGTGGAAGAAAAGCAGAAAGACAGAATCACTCTACCAGAGGAAAAAGAAAAGGAAATAGTTCTGGCAGAACAAAAAGAAAAAGGAAAGGAAGGACCGAGCAGAAGATAGCGAGGAGGGGAGAGTTTTTGAACTTCGGAGGTAGAAACTGAAAACTCAAGAGTCAACTCGGGTGGTAAGGGAAAAGGTGATCTCATTGAGACAGTAAAGATAGTTTATCACAGGGTAGAAAGGAAACCCATTAAAGGGGAAAGAAGTAAAAATTCTCAGGTGTTTTCACTCTAATACAGTAGGCCATATGAAGGCATGGTGTTGCTGGTTTAGAACAAGTTTTGGGAAGATGGATGTGAGAAAACAGGATAAGCTGGTGTGTTTTGCCCAAATTGTAAAGGAAAGCACAGTGAAAGCTAAAAAACTGCAAAAACCTTGTCAGGGGTTGGTTGAGAAGAAAGTACCAGATATCTTTAAAGAATTTACTTGCATGGGTAAGATTTACTCATATGCTAGGAGTAGGCTCACAGGTAGGGACACAACCATGGCACCATAAGTTCCTTAGGGTAGTGCCCCAGGCCCAAACCTTTTCAACTACTTCATCTCTTACTTAAGAGATGTTGAAAGAATTGCAAAGGTTCAGAAAAGGTTTACAAGGATGTTGCCAGGGTTGCAGGGTTTGAGCTATAGAGAGAGGCTGAATAGGCTGGGTCTGTTTTCCCTGGATCATCAGAGGCTGAGGGGTGATCTTACAGAGATTTATAAAATCATGAGGGGCATGAAAAGGGAAATAGACAAGGTATTTCCCCTGGGGTCGGGGAGTCCAGAACTAGAGGGCATAAGTTTAGGGTGAGGGGAAAGATATAAAAGGGACCTAAGGGGCAACTTTTTCACGCAGAGGGTGGTAGATATATGGAATGAGCTGCCAGAGAAAGTGGTGGAGGCTTTTTTACAGCATTTAAAAGGCATCTGGATGGGTATATGAATAGGAAGGGTTTAGGGGGATATGGCCCAAGTGTTGGCAAATGGGACTAGATTAGGTTGGGATATCTGGTTGGCAAGGACGAGTTGGACTGAAGGGTCTGTTTCCATGCTGTACACCTCTATGACTCTATGAATAAATAAATGCTACCATCCAAGTTCAGAGGTTAATAGGAAAGGCAAAAAGAGTGTAGACTTATTTCAAAGGAGTATATAAGGAGGGAAGTTTTGCTAAAACAACACAAGACACAACCAAAGCTGGAATATGGTGAACAGTTTTGGGCCAATTTATTGAAAGATATATTGGCATTGGAGGCAATCCAGAGAAAGTTCATTAGATTAGTACCAGGTTTGGAGGCACTGTCTTAATATTATGAGGAGAGATTGAATAATTATCTGTGCTGTTTGGAATTTAGAAGAATGAGAGATGACATTAATGAATCATTCAAAATTCTCTGAAAATGGGTTACAGGACTTTAAATGTTAACTCTGTATTCTGTTCACCAATTGCTGCCAGAGCAGCTGAGATTTTTCAGCAATTTCTGTTTAGGATTTTCAATATCCACAGGTCTTCATTTATTTTATTTTGTGAGGTGCTTAGGGAACTTGACAGAAAAGATATGAAGACGTTGCTTCCCCTTGTGGGAGTGTTTAGGGCAAGAGGTCATTATCTCAGAATAGGTGTTCGTACATGTCAGAAAGAGATGAGGAGGAATTTCTTCTCTCAGGGGGTAGTGAATCTGTGGAATTTTTACCACAGAGAGCTGTTGAGGCTCGGTCATTAAGTATATTCAAGGTTGACATAGACAGCTTTTTAATTAGTAGAGGAATCAAGGGCAATGGAAAAAGTCAGAAAAGTGGAGTTGAGGATTATCAGATCAGCCATGATCTTATTGAATGGTAAAGCAACCTTGATGGGTTGAATGGACTAGTTCTGCTTTTACTTTTTATGATCTTATAGGGTCAGAAAGTGGGGATGTTCACAGATCATTGTACAATGCTCAGCATCATTCCTGACTTCTCAGAAACTGAAGCAATAGATTTTGCCTAATAATTGGCCTTTTCACACCAGACAATGGCCATTTTAACAACAGACAACCTAATTATCTGCCCTTAGCATTACCATCGCTGAAATCCCCCATGATCACACCCTGCAGATTACAATTGACCAGAAACTGAACTGGACTGGCCATATAAATACTGTGGCGACAAAAGCATGTTTGAAACTGGGAATCCTGCCTCCCCAAACCCTGTCCATCATCTACAACGAACAAGCCAGGAATATGATGGAATACCCCCACTCCACCCCACCAAACTGGATGGATGCAGGTCCAACAACACTCAAGGAGCTTGACACCATCTAGGACAGAGCAACTCACTTGATTGGCACCACATCCACAAACATCCAACATCTGCACTATTGGCGTTCAGTAGCAGCAATGTGTACTATCTAGAAGATGCACTGCAGCCACTCACCATGGTGCCTGAGACAGCACCTTCTAAACATGTGGTCTCTACCAATAGAAGACCAAGTACAGCAGATACTTGGGAACACCATCTCCTGAAAGTTCCCTTCCAAGCCACTCACTGTTCTGAAATATATTCTTGTTTCTTCAGTGTTGTTGGGTCAAAATCCTGGAATTCCCTCCTTAACGATATTGTGAGACTACCTACAGCACATGGACTACAGTGATTCAAAAAGCTCACCAAAACCTTCTCAAGGGGTAACTGCACTACCAACACCGACATCTCATGAGTGAATACAAACTGCTGACAGAGATTACTCCTGAACAGTCTGGCTTCAATTTCAACACTTTGAGTCACAGAGATATACAGCACAGAATTGCTGTATATCTTTGAAAACAGCACCTTCTCTTCGGTCCATGATGTCCACACCAGTCATAATATCAACCTAACTTTTCTGATTTCATTTTCTAGTAATTGGTTCATTGTCTTGCAGGCTTCAGCATTGTCAGTGTGTATTTAAATGTTATAATTATATTTTAATGTCAGAAGGTTTGCCTCTTACTACCCTTACAGGCAGTGAGTTCCAGAATCCCACCACCCTCCGGCAGAAAATATTTTTCCTTACGGCCCTTATCTCCTGCCCTTACCTTAAATGTATACTGCCTGGTTATAGAACATAGAACGTAGAACAATACAGCACAGAACAGGCCCTTCGGCCCACGATGTTGTGCTGAACATTTGTCCTAGCTTAAGCACCTATCCATGAACCTATCCAATTGCTGCTTAAAGGTCACCAATGATTCTGACTCTGCCACTCCCACAGGCAGTGCATTCCATGCCCCTAACACTCTCTGGGGAAAGAACCTACCCCTGACATCCCCCCTATACCTTCCACCCTTCACCTTAAATTTATGTCCCCTTGTAACACTCTGTTGTACCCGGGGAAAAAGTCTCTGACTGTACTCTATCTATTCCCCTGATCATCTTATAAATCTCAATCAGGTCACCACTCATCCTTCGCCGTTCCAACGAGAAAAGGCCTAGCACTCTCAGCCTATCCTCGTACGACCTATTCTCCATTCCAGGAACATCCTGGTAAATCTCCTCTGCACCCTCTCCAAAGCTTCCACATCTTTCCTAAAGTGAGGCGACCAGAACTGCACACAGTACTCCAAATGTGGCCTTACCAAGGTCCTGTACAGCTGCAACATCACTTCACGACTCTTGAATTCAATCCCTCTGCTAATGAACCATAGGCCTTCTTACAAACTCTATCCACCTGAGTGGCAACTTTCAAAGAGCTATGAACATAGACCCCAAGATCCCTCTGCTCCTCCACCTTACTAAGAACCCTACCGTTAACCCTGTATTCCGCATTCTTATTTGTCCTTCCAAAATGGACAACCTCACATTTGACAGGGTTGAACTCCATCTGCCACTCCTCAGCCCAGCTCTGCATCATATCTAAGTCCCTTTGCAGCCGACAACAACCCTCCTCACTATCCACAACTCCACCAATCTTCGTATCGTCTGCAAATTTACTGACCCACCCTTCGACTCCCTCATCCAAGTCATTAATAAAAATTACAAACAGCAGAGGACCCAGAACTGATCCCTGCGGAACTCCACTTGTAACTGGGCTCCAGGCTGAATATTTACCATCTACCACCACTCTCTGACTTCGACCGGTTAGCCAGTTCTCTATCCAACTGGCCAAATTTCCCACTATCCCATGTCTCCTGACTTTCCCCATAAGCCTACCATGGGGAACCTTATCAGATGCCTTACTAAAATCCATATACGCTACATCCACTGCTCTACCCTCATCCACATGCTTGGTCACCTCTTCAAAGAATTCAATAAGACTTGTAAGGCAAGACCTACCCCTCACAAATCCGTGCTGGCTGTCCCTAATCAAGCAGTGTCTTTCCAGATACTCATCAATCCTATCCCTCAGTATCCTTTCCATTACTTTGCCTACCACTGAAGTAAGACTAACTGGCCTGTAATTCCCGGGGTTATCCCTATTCCCTTTTTTGAACAGGGGCACAACATTCGCCACTCTCCAGTCCCCTGGTACCACCCCTGTTGACAGTGAAGACGAAAAGATCATTGCCAACGGCTCTGCAATTTCCTCTCTTGCTTCCCACATAATCCTAGGATATATCCCGTCAGGCCCGGGGGACTTGTCTATCCTCAAGTTTTCCAAAATGCCCAACACATCTTCCTTCCTAACAAGTATCTCCTCTAGCTTACCAGTCCGTTTCATACTCTCCTCTTCAACAATACGGTCCCTCTCATTTGTAAACACTGAAGAAAAGTACTCATTCAAGACCTCTCCTCTCTCTTCTGACTCAATACACAGTCTCCCACTACTGTCCTTGATCGGACCTACCCTCGTTCTCGTCATTCTCATGTTTCTCACATACGCATAAAAGGCCTTGGGGTTATACTTGATCCTACCCGCCAAAGATTTTTCATGCCCTCTCTTAGCTCTCCTAATCCCTTTCTTCAGCTCCCTCCTGGCTATCCTGTATCCCTCCAACGCTCTGTCTGAACCTTGTTTCCTCAACCTTATGTAAGTCTCCTTCTTCCTCTTTACTAGACATTCAACCTCCCTCGTCAATCAAGGTTCCCTCACATGACCATCTCTTTCCTGCCTGACAGGTAAATACATATCAAGGACACGTCGTATCTGTTCCTTGAAAAAGTTGCACATTTCAATGACATCCTTCCCTGACAGCCTATGCTCCCAACTTATGCTCCTCAGATCCTGTCTTGCAGCATCTTATTTACCCTTCCCCCAATTGTACAACCTACCCTGTTGCACGCACCTATCTCTCTCCATAACCAAGGTGAAAGTCACAGAATTGTGGTCACCATCACCAAAATGATCATCCACTAACAAGCCCATCACTTGTCCCGGTTCATTACCGAGTACCAAATCCAATATGGCCTCCCCTCTGGTCGGACAATCTATATACTGAGTTAGAAAAGCTTCCTGGACACACTGCACAAACACTGCCCCATCCAATCTACTTGATCCAAAGAGCTTCCAATCAATATTTGGGAAGTTGAAATCGCCCATGACTACTACCCTGTGGCTTCTGCACCTTTCCAAAATCTGTTTCCCAATCTGTTTCTCCACATCTCTGCTGCTATTGGGGGGCCTATAGTAAACACCCAACAAGGTGACTCCTCCTTTCCTATTTCTGACTTCAGCCCATACTACCTCCAAAGGCAGATCCCCCTCGAACTGCCTTTCTGCAGCCATTATACCATTTATAATTAGCAACACCACACCCCCTCCTTTTTTACCACCCTCCCTAATCTTACTGAAACATCTGTAACCAGGAACCTCCAACAACCATTCCTGTCCCTCTTCTATCCACGTTTCCGTGATGGCCACAACATCATAGTCCCAAGTACCAATCCACGCCTTAAGTTCACCCATCTTATTTCTGATACTCCTTGCGTTGAAGTATACACACTTGAACCCATCTCTGTGTCTGCAAGTATTCCCTGTCAGTGCTACCTTTTCCACAGCCTCCCTACGTTCTTGGACATCCTGAAAAACAGCTAGCCTACTTGCTGGACTACAAGTCCGGATCCCATCCCCCTGCCAAATTAGTTTAAACCCCACCGAAGAGTGCTAGCAAACCTACCCCCAGGATATTGGTGCCCTTCTGGTTCAGGTGCAACCCGTCCTGCTTGTACAGGTCCCACCTTCCCCAGAATGCAGTCCAATTGTCCAAATTCCTGAAGCCCTCTCTCCTACACCATCCTTGCAGCCATGTGTTCAACTGCACACTCTCCCTATTCCTTGACTCACTGTCACGTGGCACCGGCAACAACCCAGAGATGACGACTCTGTCCGTCCTAGCTTTTAGCTTCCAGCCTAACTCCCTGAGCTCCTGAATGCCCCCCCCTCCACCCCTCTTCCTACCTATGTCGTTGGTGCCAATGTGCACCACGACTTCTGGCTGCACACCCTCCCCCTTAAAGATTCTGAAGACACGGTCCGAGATGTCTCGGACCCTGGCACCCGGGAGGCAAAAAACCAACCGAGATCCCTCCATCAAGAGAAAAAGCTATTTCCTCTCTTCCCTAATTATACCCAGAAGAACTGTATACATCTCAATCATGTTTTCTTTATAACAGAAAATTGAGAGGGGACAAGTCCAGCTCCTATGTCCAACTTCCCCTCATAACTGAAACTCTCCAGTCCAGGCAATATCCTGGTAAATCTTCTCTGCAACCTCTCCAATGCAATCACACCCCTCCTCTAATGCGGGATCCAGAACCACACACAATACTTGACCTGTGGCTTAACCATTGTTTTATACAGTTCCAGCATAACTACCCTGCTCTTAAACGCTTATGTATTGATTAATAAAGGCAAGTATCTCATATGCTTTCTTAACTTTATCTACCTGTCCCAATTCCTTAAGAGATCAGGGTCCATGCACACAGAGGTCCCTCTGATCCCCAGTAGGATCCTCCTATTCATCATATATTCCCTTGCCATATTTGTTCTGGCCACTGCATCACTTCACATTTATCCGTATTTAATTCCATTTGCTGCTGATCCACCCATTTGACTATACCGTCCAATCCTCCTGCACTTTAAGGCTATCCTCCTCATTATTTACCGTCCACGAATTTTTGTATCTACTTTTAAACTTGCCACAACCTCCTCTCTGTCTATGCTAATTTCTTCAGTTGTGTCACAGACCTTCCTTCTGATATCTATACCCATACTGTCCCTTTTACTAGTGAACATCAACCCAAAGTATTCATTTAGAACCCTGGCTGGGGGAGGCCTGAGGCCCCTGAAGAAGAGCCCCACAGACTCTGTGTTTATCCCACTATGGCGCGGGGGGGGGGAAGAATCCTTTCTGGTTATTCTGGTATTTTAGTGAATATAAGGTGAATGTTGTTGAGGGAACGGGGAGTACAGACAGCCATCTGGTGAGGGAGTCAAATTGGCAATGATTCCTGGCTTCATAGGCCTGGTGCATAGATTCCTGGAACGGCAGCACCTGCAGCAATGGTACAGCAGGGACACTTGGCTGCAGTAGGCCCAGAGTATGGACTCTTTCACTGGTGGTAGGTTGTCGACTGCAGCAATGCTGGTGCCTGGAGTAGGTGCTCCTGGCTGCAGTAGGCCCAGAACAGGGACCTTGCAGAAATACTTGAGTCATGTTTGGGACTGCGGCGATGAAGATTAACTCAACTTAAGTACTTCCTTTTTATTCTTTTGTAACTCAAAATGGTACTGGAATGTGGTGACAGACCACTTTTCATTGTATCTCCCTAGATATATATGCCAATAAATCAATCATTCAATTTCTGTTTGTTGTTTCAGATTTCCAGTATCTACAGTTCTTTGTTTTATTTTAGAGTTTATCTACCCCTTCCGATTCCTTAATTATCTATTAATACATCATTTGTCAGAGGAGGAAATACATGTGGACCTGTGCAAACTGTCCTTGAAATTGAGTGGTGAGAAAGGTAACACAATTTGTTACCACAAGGAATCATTCTGGCAAAAAATTTAGATGCATTTCAAAGTAAGTTAGAAAAACATGGTCAGGAGGAAGGAATGAAAGGATATGATAAGAGGTTAAGATAATGTGTTAATAGGAGGAATTCTGTCGAGAGACCAGATGAAAAAACCTCAGTAAATTTGAGGAGAAAGTGAATCAGATTGAGAGGGTAGGCCGTGCTGTTTCACAGACTATGAGAAAAGAACTGCCAAAATATTCCCTTCAGGACTCTCAGTTTACACAGAGTGGCATTGAGGCCTCGTTGATGTGGAGGAGAAGCTTTGCTATAACACACTGTCAGCCAGCTCCAGATTACATGCCGAGTGTAAACAGGATATGGAAGCCAGTATTGGACTGGGGCATACAAAGTTAAAAATCACACAATACCAGGTTATGGTCCAACAGGTTTAATTGGAAGCACTAGCTTTCGGAGCGCTGCTCCTTCATCAGGTGGTTGTGCTTCCGAAAGCTAGTGCTTCCAATTAAACCTGTTGGACCTGGTATTGTGTGATTTTTAACAATGTAAACAGGAACAGCTTTAAACAGACTGAGGCTTCTGGCCAAGCTCTCAATTCTGACCACTGGCACCTGGTGGCAGAAAACAGAACTTGCTAAACCAGTCAGGACTCAAAATTTTAACATGGGCAATAAAAACTTAAGAGAAAGTGAGGACTGCAGATGCTGGAGACCAGAGTTGAAAAATGTGTTGCTGGAAAAACACAGCAGGACAGGCACCATCCGAGGAGCAGAAGAATTGACGTTTCGGGCAAAAGCCCTTCTTGAGGAATGATGCTGGTGAGCCAAGTGGGCTGAGATAAAAGGTAGGTGGGAGGGAATTTGGGGGAGGGGCGCTGGGAATACGATAGGTGGAAGGAGGTGAGGGTGATAGGCCGAAGAGGGGGTGGGGAGGTAAGGTCGGGAAGAAGATTGCAGGTCAAGAGGGCGGTGCTGAATCCGGGAGTTGGGACTGAGATAAGGTAGGGGGAAGGGGAAATGAGGAAGCTGGAGAAATCTACATTCATCGCGTGTGGTTGGAGGGTTCCTAAGCGGAAGATGAGGCGCTCTTCCTCCAGGCGTCGTATGGTCAGGGTCTGGCGGTGGAGGAGGCCAAGGACCTGCATGTCCTTGGCGGAGTGGGAGGGGGAGTTAAAGTGTGTTGGTTGGTGCAGGTGTCCCAGAGGTGTTCCCTGAAACGTTCCGCAAGTAGGCGGCCTGTCTCCCCAATGTAGAGGAGACCACATCGGGTGCAGCGAATACAGTAAATGATGTGTGTGGAGGTGCAGGTGAATTTGCGGCGGATATGGAAAGATCCATTGGGGCCTTGGAGGGAGGTGAGGGGGGAGGTGTGGGCGCAAGTTTTGCACTTCTTGCGGTTGCAGGGGAAGGTGCCGGGAGTGGAGGTTGGGTTGGTGGGGGGTGTGGACCTGACGAGGGAGTTGCGGAGGGAATGGTCTCTCCGGACCACTTAATTCAACCAAATTGACCCGTCATTTAAAAACACTCAATTTCGAACCCAAACTGGTATATTTCAGTTCCTCACCTCCTGGATCATATACTGATGGTTGTCTCTTAATCCTCTCTCAGGAAGATATCTGTACACAGACAAGTGTCTCTCAATTATACAATGTGGCAAAGATTAGTAGAAGGCTGAGGATTGGGAAGCCTTTAAAGACCAGCAGAGTCATAGAGATGTACAGCATGGAAACAGATCCTTCGGTCCAACTCATCCATGCCAACCAGACTCCTAACCTAATGTAGTCCCATTTGCCAGCACTTGGCCCATATCCCTCTCTACCCCTTCTATTCATAGAGTCAGAGATGTACAGCACAGAAACAGACCCTTCGGTCCAACTCGTCCAGGCCGACCAGCTATCCCAACACAATCTAGGCCTACTTGCCAGCACCCGGCCCATATCCCTTCAAACCCTTCCTATTCATATACCCATCCAATGCCTTTTAAATGTTGCAATTGTACCAACCTCCACCACTTCCTCTGGCAGCTCAATCCATGCACCACCATCTGCATAAAAAAGTTGCCCCTTAAGTCTCTTTTATATCTTTCCCCTCTCACCTTAAACTTATGCCCTCTAGTTCTGGACACCCCCACTCCAGGGAAGAGACCTTGACTATCTATCCTATCCATGCCCCTCATGATTTTATAAACTTCTATGAGGTCACCCCTCAAGCTCCGACGCTCCAGGGAAAACAGCCCCAGCCTATTCAGTCTTCCTTATAGCTCAAACCCTCCAACCCTGGCAACATCCTTGTAAATCTTTTCCGAACTCTTTCAAGTTTCACAATAGCCTGTCAATATGAGGGAGACCAGAATTGCACACAATATTCCATAAGTGGCCTAATTAATGTCCCGTACAGCTGCAATATGACCTCCCAACTCCTATTCTCAATGCTCTAATAAAGAAAAGCTTCACTATCCTATCTACCTGAGATTCCACTTTCAAGGAATTATGAACTTGCACTACAAGATCTCTTTGTTCAGCAGGACCTTACCATTAAGTGTGTAAGTACTGCTCTGACATCTACAAATCCAACTCCCACAACTACTTGGACTACACCTCCTCCCACTCTGCCTCTTGTAAAAATGTAATCCCTCATTCGCAATTCCTCCGCCTCCGTCGCATCGGCTCCCAGGAGGACCATAGAACATAGAACATAGAAGAATAAAGCGCAGTACAGGCCCTTCGGCCCTCGATGTTGCGCCGATCCAAGCCCACCTAACCTACACTAGCCCACTATCCTCCATATGCCTATCCAATGCCCACTTAAATGCCCATAATGAGGGAGAGTCCACCACTGCTACTGGCAGGGCATTCCATGAACTCACGACTCGCTGAGTAAAGAACCCACCCCTAACATCTGTCCTATACCTACCCCCCCTTAATTTTAAGCTATGCCCCCTTGTAACAGCTGACTCCATACGTGGAAAAAGTTTCTCACTGTCGACCCTGTCTAAACCCCTAATCATCTTGTACACCTCTATCAAGTCACCCCTAAACCTTCTTTTCTCCAATGAAAACAACCCCAAGTGCCTCAGCCTTTCCTCATACGATCTTCCTACCATACCAGGCAACATCCTGGTAAACCTCCTCTGCACCCGTTCCAGTGCCTCCACATCCTTCCTATAGTATGGCGACCAAAACTGCACACAATACTCCAGATGTGGCCGCACCAGAGTCTTATACAACTGCAACATGACCTCAGGACTCCGGAACTCAATTCCTCTACCAATAAAAGCCAGTACGCCATATGCCTTCTTCACCACACTATTTACCTGGGTGGCAACTTTCAAAGATCTGTGTACATGGACACCAAGATCCCTCTGCTCATCCACACTACCAAGTATCTGACCATTAGCCCAGTACCCCATCTTTTTGTTACTCACAGAACACATGAGATGGCCTCCTTTTTTAAAGACCACAATTTACATATATCCCCCATCCGGCGCATCTAATCCACTTCCTGCACCTCTGCCCTCGAACCCCACCCCTCCAACTGCATGAAGGACAAAAACCCCCTGGTCCTCACCTTCCACCCACCAATTTCCGCATACATCACATCATCCTCCACAATTTTCCACCACCTTCAAACAGACCCCATCCACAAGAGATATATTTCCCTCCCACCCCTACCACTTTCCATAAAGACCATTCCCTCCGTGACTCCCTTGTCAGGCCCTCGCTCCCCACCAACCCACTCCCACTGCCACACCCCCCCCCACCCCGAATAACTTCCCCTGCCACCGCAGGAATTGTAAAACCTCCGTCCAAGGCCCCAAAGGAACCTTCCACAGCCATCAGAGACCTGCACTACCACACGTCATTTACTGTATCCATTGCTCCCGATGTGGTCTCCTCTACATTGGGGAGACAGAACGCCTACTTGCATAGCACTTCAGAGAACATCTCTGGAACACCCGCACAAACCAACCCCACCGTCCTGTGGCCGAACACTTCAACTCCTCTTCCCACTCCGCCAAGGACATGCAGGTCTTCGGCCTTCTCCATCGCCACCCCGTAGAACTACCTGACGCCTGTAGGAAGAATGCCTCATCATCCACCTTGGGATCCTCCAACCCTATGGCATCAATGTAGATTTCAGCAGTTTCCTCATTTTCCCCCACCCCCACCTTATCCTAGTTCCAACCTTCCAACTCGGCACTGCCCTCATGACCTGTCCTAATTGTCCATCTTCCTTTCAACTTATCCGCTCCACTCCCACCTCCGACCTATCATCTTTACCCCCACCTCCATCAACCTATTGCACTCTCAGCTACCTTCCTCCCAGCCCCACCCCCTCCCATTTATCTCTCCACCCCTTTGGCCCACAGCCTCATTCCTGATGAAGTGCTTTTGTCCGAAACATCGATTCTCCTGCTCCTCAGATGCTGCCTGACCTGCTGTGTTCTTCCAGCACCACACTCTTGACTCTTCCGGTGCAAATACAAATAACGGCATCTATCCTGGCAAGGTGGAAAATTGCCCAGTTACGTCCTGTAAACAAAAAACAGGACATATCCAATCTGGCCAATTACCATAATCAGTCTATTCTCGAACATCAGTGATGATGTAAAGTGATGGAAGATATCATCAATAGTGCGATCAAGCAGAACCTGCTCTGCAAAAACCGGCCCACTGAAGCCCAGTTCTGCCAGGGGCACTCAGCTCCTAACTTCGTTTCAGCCTTCGTGCAAACATGGACAAAAGTATTGAATTCAGAGGTGTGGCACGAAGGAGCCTTAGCAAAACTGGGATTGATGGGTATTGGTGGCAAACTCTCCACAGGTTGGAATCATACCTGGCACATGGGAAGATAGTGTGCTTGTTGGAGATCAGTCATCTCAGCTCCAGGACATCTCTGCAGGAGTGGTTCAGGGTAGTGTCCTAGGCCCAACCATCTTCAGCTGCTTCACCAATGAACTCTCCTCCATCACAAGGTCAGAAGTGAGGATGTTCGCCGATGATTGAGTTATTATTCACAACTCCTCAGATATTGAAACAGTCCACATTCAAATTCAACAAAGCCTATATAATATCCAAGCTTGGCAAGCTACACTTTTACTACACAAATACCTGCATTGACCATCTCCAATCTAACCATCACCCCTTGACATTCATTGGTGTTACCATTACTGATTCCCCCACTATCAACATCTGAGGAGTTACCATTGACCAGAGATTCAATGGGGGTTGCCATATTAGCAAAGTGACTGCGAGAGAAGGTCAGAGTCTGGGAATACTGCAGTGAATGATTCATCTTCTGATTCCCAAAGGCTGTGCACCATCTGCAAGGCACAAGTCAGGAGTGTGATGGAATACTCCCCACGTGCCAGGATGAGGGCAGCTCCAACAACACTCAAGAAAACTGACATAATCGAGGACAAAGTAACCCTCTTGACTGACACCACATCTACACCTTCCATCACTGATGCGCAGTAGCAGCATGGAGTATCTACAAGATGCACTGCAGAAATTCACCTAAGATCCTTAGACAGCACCTTCCAAACCCATAGCCACTTCCATCCAAAAGAACAAGGGTAGCAGATACAACAGAACACCACTACCTCGCAAGTTCTCCTCCAAGCATGCCATTTACAAGCTTGTTGATGATACCACCATAGTCGGTCAAATCTCAGATGGCGACGAAACAGACTACAGACGGGAGGTGGAAGCCTGGAAAAATGGTGCACTGAGAACAACCTAGCTCTCAATGCTGGTAAAACCAAGGAACTCATTATTGACTTTCAGCGGGATGTCACTCATGCCCCCCTACACATTAACAGCACAGAGGTGGAATGAGTGAAGAGTGTCAAGCTCCTGGGAGTGGTTATCCACAACAGGCTTTCTTGGACTCTTCATGTGGACGCACAGGTTACAAAGGCCCAACAATGTCTCTTCTTCCTCAGGCAGCTGAGGAAATTTGGCATGACGGCGAATACCTTTGCCAACTTTTATACGCTATTGAGAGCATTCTGTCTGGATGTATCACTGCTTGGTATGGCAACTGTACCATTCAAGATCGGAGACAGTTACAGAGAGTGGTGAACTTGGCCCAGACAATCATAAAGGCCAACCTCCCATCTACAGAATCCATCTACCAGGCCCGCTGTCAAGGAAAGGCCACCAGCATTCTCAAAGATCCATCCCACCCTGGCAATGCTTTTCTACTCCCTCTACCGTTGGGGAGAAGGTACAGAAGCCTGAACACATACTAGCTGGTTTTGAAACAATTTCTACCCGAATGTTGTAAGCATACCGAATGGACTCTCAAACTCTTAACATTTGCCTGTACCTGTGTTTTGGTTTTTGCCGCTGTTTACCTATTATTTACTTATCTATGCTATTTAATCTGCCTGTATTGCTCGCAAGACAAATGTTCTTCATTGTCTGGATTAGAGTGGTGCTGGAAAAGCACAGCAGGTAAGGCAGCATCCGAGGAGCAGGAAAATCAACGTTTCGGGCAAGAGCCCTTCATCAGGAACAGAGTCTTTTCCAGCATCTGCAGTCCTTGTTTTTACAAAGTTTTTTCGCTGTGCCTCGGTACACGTTACAATAAGTTCAATTCAAGCATTCACCATCCTGACTTGGAAATATATGGCCTGTCGCTGGGTCAAAATCCTGGAATTCCCTACAGTGTGCACCAACCTACATCATTTGGTCTACTGTGGCTCAAGAAGGCAGCTCACCACCACCTTCTCAAGGACAACCAGGGACGGGTGATAAATGCTGACCAGCCAACAAAGCCCATGTCCCATAAATGAATTTTAAAAACCCTCTTGCAATTAACGCCAACTTACTATTTGCCTTCCTAACTGCTTGCTTCCCCCTCATTGACTTTCATTGACTGGTGTACAAAGACATCTGATCCCTTTGTACATTCACATCTTCCAATATATCACCACTGAAATAATACTCTTTATTATGTTTGTGGTTAACTAGAACCATAAATGGAACTCGAGGTAGATGGACGGTAACATGAACAGAAAATACTTTATTGTAGGTCTCTCAGTTCCATAATTGGTTTTAGATCACCTCCCCTAACTTCTACCATCAGGTCACCTGATCTGCACTCTCAAGCACACATCCAACCACATACATAACAACCTTCCCCCTTTATTCCAATACTCCACTTAATATGTATATGTTCAACAATTATAAACTATTATACAGGCACTGTAGCTAACATATGTACATCATCAGGAATATTTACAAAAAAAAGGAAAAAGAAAACCACCCTTCCATAGTCTACACTGCCATGATCAGCCTCTCAGGGGGTTGGTGATTCCTAGAAGACAATCTCCTCATCTCAGGTACATCCCTCTTTGACTGGCTGTTGCTATCCTTTCAAGCTATTGTTGTTTGCTACCTGAGTATGGCCAACCCTAGCTCAAATACACATGACTTGATCGACGTCACTGGACCCATCTGGACTGGTTCGATATTCTGAGGGGCCTACCTCCTTGGTGAAGTGCAGTGGCTGATACGCGCTTCTCCTCCAGACCAGATCATCCCTAGTCTGAACCAAATATCACAACGTTCCTGTTTAAACCACCATCACCATGGGATCCACTCATCTCTAGATGAACAATTTTGGGCTATTTGGAATCCCCTCTACTGAGAGGTTCCTGCCCTTCTGACCATATGCCCTTCTTGGTTTTAGTTTACCACCTCTCTGGTCTCTTCCGGCTGCAGTAAGTCAAACACTGTTCTCAGCTGACAGTTGAACACTAAGGTCATCAGTGAGCTGAGCATGGGTTGTCACGTGACGTGTCCCTGTACATGCTGAAGAGCTTGTTGAGTTGAGGAAGTTAAAACGTCACGGGTGGGGGGTGCAGTTCCATGCTTTTCTTCTCTTCCAGGGCACACTGGGGACTTTAGGGTTAAAAATCCCACTACCAAAAAAACTTACTGCAACAGCAACTGAAAGCCTGTACTCTTTCAATCCAAACATGTGGATTCCCCCCATTCCACGCAAGGACTAACAGCCCTGGCCCCAACCTAGTTAGCTGCCTCCCTCTCCCATTGTCTCACTTCCCCTCCATATTAACTTAGGTATGTGAATCCCCCCAGTTACCTCACTTCCATTTAGCATAGGTATGTGAATCCCCATTCACTTCCCCTCCATATTAACTTAGATATGTGAATCCCCCCCAGTTACCTCACCTCCATATTAGCATAGGTATGTGAGTTCCTCATTTGTAGCAGGCAACCTTTCTGCTTTAATTCCTTTCCATTAACTCATAATCATGGGAGATACAAAAATCGGTTTCTATAATCTACTCACACATTATTTCAGGACATCAACATTCATCAGGTTTTGTAAAATCATAATTGCCTACTTTAAATTATGTGATGTCAGTCATCCATGTGACTGATAAGTCTTTATTCAATTCCTATAAAATATACTGTCTCTGGGTGTAAGGCAGAGATTTGTGAAGAAGAGCCGCTACAAGTAGGCACTCTGCTACTTTGGTGACGCTTTGAATCTCCCTCCGGCTGTCTGATAATAAAGCTACCGCTGTTGAACAGAAAACTTCTGTCGTCCGGATTTGTGGAACAAAGCAGACATCAACAGAGTTACCGTCCTAAAGAATCCTCCCCTGTGAAGCCTATGAGGACTGTTTCAAGGTTTATCTGAGTTTCTTTGCCTGGTTGTTCATCACAGGTTGAATTGGAGCCAATCTCATGTCTGCCTCTGTGATTTTCCAGATAGTCTTAGAACTCCTGTGCCACAAACTGTAGACCATTGTCACTCACCACTTGTTCAGGATTCCTGAGCCTAGCGAAATTCCATCTTGTTGGTCTATCATTGCTTCTGCTGATACTGACTTCATGACTGCCATTTCAGGCTACCTGGAGTGGGCATCCACCACTATTAATAACATCTGTCCCTCTACTGGCCTGTGAAATCGATGTGAATCTACTGCCACAATGATGGAGGCCATTCCCTTGGGTGAAGGGGCATCAACAGTAGTGTGTTCCTTATGAATAGGCAGGATTTGCTTGATTCTATTTTCTCCTCAATCTCATACTCCATCTTTGCCTACCAAAGCTAGTTCCTGACTATCTTTTGCATTCACACCATGCCAGGATGCCCTTGCTGCACTTGTTTCTGCACCTATCCTCTTAACGGGGGAAGGTTAACAACTCTCATTCCCCACATTAAACACCCATCTGATATGGACAACTTGCACTCCTGGACAGGTAAGGGCATGAATCTGGGTGATTTCTATGACAAGTCCTTCCTCTCAGGACTAAAACCACCATGAGTGTCAAGACCAGGTCTTTCCAGTTGGCATGCTGCACCTGGTTCGCTGAAAGTGGTACCTTGTCTTCCTGAGAAAGGTATATAATTTTCAGGTTCCAATTGAGAATATCCTCATTTACAGGTAGTGGTAATCTTGACAAAGCATCTGCATTTCTGTGCTTCTCTGACTGTCGGTATCTTATCTTACAAGTCGGCTGACAGAGCCTGGTGAAGGACTTTTGCCCAAAACGTTGATTTTCCTGCTTCTTGGATGCTGCCTGACCGGCTGTGCTTTTCCAGCACCACACCCTTGGCTCTAATCTCCAGCATTTGCAGTATTCACTTTTGCCTGCCTGATTGAGTTAATGCGCATCTCTGCAGGTATGCTGCCACCAGTGACGGTACTCCTGTATAATGACCAAAAATGGTTAGTGGCCTGTGGTCTGTCAACAGCACGAAGTGCCTGCCATACAGGAAATGGGTGAACTTCTTTAACATCAAACATGATGCCCAATCCTTCCTTTTCCACTTGGGTATACTTCCCCTCCAGCTTCATTAGTGACCTTTATGCAAGCACAATGGGCCTTTCCTCTTCATTTGGCAAGACGTGTAAGAGTACAGCGATGACCCCAAAAGGTGAGGTATCACATGCCAACTGCAAGCGGCAACTTTGGGTCGAAATGAGTCAACACTCCCCATCTTTTTTAAGGCTTGCTTTACCTCCTGATAAGCCTCCTCAGCTTTCTGGGTCAATTTTCACGGCTGCCCTTCCCCCAACAACCGATGCTCGAGCTTTAGCACAATGGCCAGATCAGACACGAATTTGTCGCCGTAATTTATGAGTCCCAAGAATAATCTCAGCTGAGATACATTCTCTGGTCTAGGAGCCTTCATGATAGCTTCCAATTTCTTGGGCGCCTTGTGTGGTCCGGGTACACAGCCCACGTACCCTGCTCTCATCATCACCTAGTTCTTGACATCTCTGATGATAGGCTGGCTATCAATATCCACTTCAAACCCATCAACTCCCACAGTTACCTTGACTATACATCCTCACACCCTGTTTGCTGTAAAGATTCTATTCAATTCTCCTAGTTCCTCGGTCTCCGTCACATCTCTTCCAATGATGTAAACTTCAACAAAGGACCCACCAAAATATTCACCTTCTTTCTCAACCATGAATTCTCCACCACTGTGTTGACAGGGCTCTCAGACCCATCTACAGTACTTCGGCCCTCACTCATTCTTTTCCATCCCATAAAAGCGATAGGGTACCCCTTGTCCTCACCTACCACCTCACAAGCATCCACATCCAAAAGATCATTAGTTTGCCATTTCTGCCATCTTCCACTAGATGTCATCATCAGACATATATTTCCCCTCTTCCCTTGTCAGCCTTTCACCGGGACCATTCCCTCCAGGACACCTTAGTTCACTCCTTCTTCACTCCCAACATTTCCTCACACTCCACAGCACCTTCTCATGCAATTACAGAAGATGTAACACCCACCTGTTTACAGAACAACCTTGATTATCCAAACAGCAATTATCCGAATTTCGGATTATCCGAACAGGATCTCAAGGTCCCGTTAAAACGCCATCCTTTATCCGAACAATCTGTTATTCAAATAAAACACTCCCCGCCTGTCTCATTCGGATAAGAGGTTGTTCTGTACTTCCTCCCTTCTCACTAACCAAGCCCCCAGACGCACCTTCCAGGTAAAGCATAGATTTACGTTCACCTCACTCAATTCTCATCTACTGTATTTGCTGCTCACAATGTGGTCTTATCTACACTGGAGAGACAAAGCACAGACTGGGCAACCACTTTGCAAAACACATACGTTCTGTCTGCAAAAATGACCCTGATCTTCCATCTCTGTCTGCCATTTCATCACACCATTGTCTTCCCTGGTCAACATCTCTGTCTCAGGCTTGCTGTCGTGCTCCAGCAAAAGTCAGCACAAGCTGGAAGAACAACAACCCATGTTTCATTTGGGAACTCTGCAGCTTCCGGACTCAAGTTCAAATTCAGCAATTTTAGGTCTTGTGCACTATGTACTTACCCCAACCCCCACACATTAGACACATGGGCTGCTACCACAAACAACCCATTGTCAGCCACTAACACTTCCCATTAACTAGGTTAAAAACAATGACTGCAGATGCTGGAAACCAGATTCTGGATTAGTGCTGGAACAGCACAGAAGTTCAGGCAGCATCCAAGGAGCAGTAAAATCGACTTTTCGGGCAAAAGCCCTTCATCAGGAATAAAGGCAGAGAGCCTGAAGCGTGGAGAGATAAGCTAGAGGAGGGTGGGGGTGGGGAGTAAGTAGCATAGAGTACAATGGGTGAGTGGGGGAGGGGATGAAGGTGATAGGTCAGGGAGGAGGGTGGAGTGGATAGGTGGAAAAGAAGATAGACAGGTAGGACAAGTCATGGGGACAGTGCTGAGCTGGAAGTTTGGAACTAGGGTGAGGTGGGGGAAAGGGAAATGAGGAAACTGTTGAAGTCCCTGGGGTTGAAATGTTCCAAGGGGGAAGATGAGGCGTTCTTCCTCCAGGCGTCTGGTGGTGAGGGAGCGGGGGTGAAGGAGGCCCAGGACCTCCATGTCCTCGGCAGAGAGGGAGGGGGAGTTAAAATGTTGGGCCACAGAGCGGTGTGGTTGATTGGCACGGGTGTCTCGGAGACGTTCCCTAAAGCGCTCTGCTAGGAGGTGTCCAGTCTCCCCAATGTAGAGAAGACCGCATCGGGAGTAACGGATACAATAAATGATATTAGTGGATGTGCAGGTAAAACTTTGATGGATGTGGAAGGCTCCTTTAGGGTCTTGGATTGAGGTGAGGGAGGAGGTGTGGGCGCAGGTTTTGCAGTTCCTGCGGTGGCAGGGGAAGGTGCCAGGATGGGAGGGTGGGTTGTAGGGAGGCGTGGACCTGACCAGGTAGTCACGGAGGGAACAGTCTTTGTGGAAGGCGGAAAGGGGTGTGGAGGGAAATATATCCCTGGTGGTGAGGTCTTTTTGGAGGTGGCGGAAATGTCAGCGGATGATTTGGTTTATGCGAAGGTTGGTAGGGTGGAAGGTGAGCACCAGGGGCATTCTGTCCTTGTTGCGGTTTGAGGGGTGGGGTCTGAGGGCGGAGGTGCGGGATGTGGACGAGATGCGTTGGAGGGCATCTTTAACCACGTGGGAAGGGAAATTGCGGTCTCTAAAGAAGGAGGCCATCTGGTGTGTTCTGTGGTGGAACTGGTCCTCCTGGGAGCAGATCCGGCGGAGGCGAATGAATTGGGAATACGGGATGGCATTTTTGCAAGAGGTAGGGTGGGAAGAGGTGTAATCCAGGTAGCTGTGGGAGTCGGTGGGTTTGTAAAAAATGTCAGTGTCAAGTCGGTCGTCATTAATGGAGATGGAGAGGTCCAGGAAGGGGAGGGAAGTGTCAGAGATGGTCCAGGTAAATTTAAGGTCAGGGTGGAATGTGTTGGTGAAGTTGATGAATTGCTCAACCTCCTCGCAGGAGCACGAGGTGGCGCCAATGCAGTCATCAATGTAGCGGAGGAAGAGGTGGGGAGTGGTGCCGGTGTAATTACGGAAGATCGACTGTTCTATGTAGCCAACAAAGAGACAGGCATAGCTGGGGTCCATACGTGTGCCCATGGCTATCCCTTTGGTCTGGAGGAAGTGGGAGGATTCAAAGGAGAAATTGTTAAGGGTGAGGACCAGTTTGGCCAAAGGAATGAGAGTGTCGGTGGAAGGGTACTGTTGGGGATGTCGGGAGAGGAAAAAACGGAGGGCTTGGAGGCCCTGGTCATGGCGGATGGAGGTGTAGAGGGATTGGATATCCATGGTGAAGATGAGGCGTTGGGGGCCGGGGAAACAGAAGTCTTGGAGGATGTGGAGGGCGTGGGTGGTGTCTCGAACGTATGTGGGGAGTTCCTGGACTAGGGGGGGGATAGGACAGTGTCGAGGTAGGTAGAGATGAGTTCAGTGGGGCATGGGCATGCTGAGACAATGGGTCGGCCAAGGTGGTCAGGCTTGTGGATCTTGGGAAGGAGGTAGAACCGGGCAGTGCAGGGTTCCCGGACTATGAGGTTGGAAGTTGTGGGTGGGAGATCTCCTGAGGTGATGAGGTTCTGTATGGTCTGGGAGATGATGGTTTGGTGATGAGGGGGAGGGGTCATGGTCGAAGGGGCGGTAGGAAGAGGTGTCCTCGAGTTGGCATTTGGCTTCAGCGGTGTAGAGGTCAGTGCGCCAGACTACCACTACGCCCTCTTTATCTGCTGGCTTGATGGTGAGGTTGGGATTGGAGCAGAGGGATTGGAGGGCTGCACATTGTGAGAGTGAGAGGTTGGAGTGGGGGAGGGGGAAGACAGGTTGAGGTGGTTAATGTCCCAGCGGCACTTGGAAATGAAGAGGTCGAGGGCAGGTAATAGGCCAGCGCGGGGTGTCCAGGTGGATGCAGTGTGTTGACTTTCCATTAACTACTGATTCTCCCAGGTTGACTGTTACACATTCCTTTGTCTGCCCAACTGTTCTTTCCTCTCTCTAGGCTCCACCTAAACCTATCATTTACTCCTCCCCACCTTTTCTAGAATATATACACCAACCTTATCCAGCTGCAATCAGTTCTGAAGAAGAGTCACTGGACCCAATACGGTAACTCTGATTTCTCTCCACAGATGCTGCCAGACCTGCTGAGCTTCTCTCGGAATTTCTGTTCCACAATTCTTTGACTTTTTTCCATCCTTACTGTCTTATCCTCTAATTTGGGAAAAACCCAGAAATGAACAGCTTCATCCCTTACAAGACAGAATTTTTAACCAAATATGAAGTTAAGACTGTCATGACGACTATGCCAATTGTTGGAAAAACCCATCTGGTTCACTAATGTCCTTTACGGAAGGAAACTTCCATCCTTACCTGGTCAGGCCTACATGTGACTCCAGACCCACACTGATGTGGTTGACTACTAACTGCCCTCTGGGATAGGCAATAAAGGTCGGCCTGGTCAGTAACGCCCTCATACCTTGAATGAATAAAAAACCCTGCTGACTCTGGGCCTTCTGCTTCTCCTGCAGACCCAGCTGTCTGCCTGGCTGGCAACTTCTACCTTAAAGACCACTCCCTCCGTGACTCCCTCGTCAGATCCACACCCCCCACCAATCCAACCTCCACTCCCGGCACCTTCCCCTGCAACTGCAGGAGGTGCAAGACTTGCGCCCACACCTCCCCCCTCACCTCCCTCCAAGGCCCCAAAGGAAACTTCCATATCCGCCACAGATTCACCTGCACCTCCACACACATCATCTATTGCATCCTCTGCACCCGATGTGGCCTCCTCTATATTGGGGAGACAGGCCGGCTACTTGCGGAGCGTTTCAGAGAACACCTCTGGGACACCCGGACCAACCAACCCAACCACCCTGTGGCTCAACACTTCAACTCCCCCTCCTACTCCACCAAGGATATGCAGGTCTTTGGACTCCTCCATCGCCAGACCACAACAACACGACGGTTGGAGGAAGAGCGCCTCATCTTCCGCCTAGGAACCCTCCAACCACAAGGGATGAACTCGGATTTCACCAGTTTCCTCATTTCCCCTCCCCCCACCTTGTCTCAGTCAAATCCATCGAATTCAGCACCGCCTTCCTAACCTGCAATCTTCTTCCTGACCTCTTCGCCCCCACCCCAGTCTGACCTATCACCCTCACCTTGACCTCTTTCCACCTATCACATTTCCGACGCCCCTCCCCCAAGTCCCTCCTCCCTACCTTTTATCTTAGCCTGCTGGACAAACTTTCCTCATTCCTGAAGAACGGCTTATGCCCGAAACGTCGATTCTCCTGTTCCCTGGATGCTGCCTGACCTGCTGCGCTTTTCCAGCAACACATTTTCAGCTCTGATCTCCAGCATCTGCAGTCCTCACTTTCTCCTCAACTCCTACCTTATGCCTTGCCCACTGAATTGACTCCTTTTGACACCCTTTCTCTTGCTTGAGTTATATCTGGCAATTTTGGACAATTTCGCCTACTTGCTTACACCTGCAGCACTGAGCTCCTCAAGGCCAATATATTGATTCCTTGTGACCACTTTTGCCACATCGGCAGCAGTCTACAGTTGGTATCAAATTCTGTTGAGTATCTGATACTTTATGCACTTTGATAAGCTCCCGATTGAGAGCTCCTCTCTCTTCAACCATCAGCTGTGACCACAGTCCCCTCTTGGCCCGCTCCCCGTTGTACAATTGACTGCAGCCCAAATCCCCTCGCGACCACTTCCCTAACTGTTACCTCATAATCTCATGATGTTTGAAGTAAGGGCAACATTCTTCCTCCTGACTAAAAAAATTATGCTTGTACAGTTTGTGAGCCAGTCCATCCTTATTGCCAGTTATGTTTGTGGTTCACCAGAACCATAAAGATAACACGAGGTAGGTGAAGGGTAAACTTGAACAGGGAATACTTTATTGTAGGTCTCTCAGCTCCACAGTTGGTTTTGGTCTGCCATCCTTAGCTCCTGCCTCTGGGTCACCTGATTCACTCTCTTAAAGGGGCAACACACACCCAACTACATACATAACATTCTTCCTTTCTGTTTTTCACACCGAAGTATATAACTTCACATTTAACTATGCTCTGCTGCACCTGACATGTATTTTCCCGCCCACTAACATATCCAAGTCTCCTTGCATCTTCCTTACAACCCCACCCAGTTGTGTCATCAGCTAACTTGGAAATGTGTCATCTGATTCCCTCATGCTGTATATACATACATAGTGAATTCACAGCTTGCCATTCAGAAAAAAATCCATTTATTCCCACACTGTTTCCTGTCTGTCATCCAGTTTTCGGTCCATGCCAACATGTTACTCATCTGCTTTAATTGACTTCTACTGAGGGACCTTATCAAAAACCGACTGAAAATTTATCACATCTGCCTTATCTATTACACCCTCAAAAGCTGCAGTAGATTTGTTCAGCATGCTTTGCCTTTCATAAGCCCATAGTGGATTTATCCAATCTCATTAATGCCTTACACAAGCTGGCTGTGACAAAATAATAGTTGTTCTGATCTCCCTGTCAGGGTTTACCTTTGACAGTTAGCTTAGCACTGCAACGTGCCTTCCCTGCAGTGAACTTCACCACTCCGCTCATGTCAGGGGAGGTGTTGCTGAGGATCAGCCGCTGGATAGTCCCTCTGTTTTCAATGCGGACCCCATCCCCATTCTGAAGGAGCTGTCCATTCAGGCTCCACTGAGGGGCTCTGATCATAGGCACTGACACCTCGCATTCCAACTGGATTGCATTAGGAGCTGTCACCTCCATGTCCACAAGATCCTTCATTATCAGAATGGCTTGCTCTGGAACAAAAGGAACAATGATGCAAATACATTTGAGGCAGTTCAGAGAAAGTTCACTAAATCAATTTCAGAGATGAAGAGAGATTGAGCAGTTTAAGCCTACAACTCTCAGGAGTTTAGAAGAATGAGTGGAGATTTAACGGGTTATATAGATGGGAAGGGGATAGAAAGAACATTGCCACTGGTGGGGCAATCTAGAAAGAGAGTTCATGGATTTAAGGAGTAGCAGATTTAAAATAGAGAGGAGAAGGAATTATTTCTCTTAAAGAATCACAAATCTGTGGAATTTGCTACACCAGAGTACAGTGGATGCTGGGGCATTGGATAAATTTAAGGTGGAGAGAGATAGAATTTTAATTAGTAATGGGTTAAAAAGGATATGGGGAGTGGCAGCAGAGTGGAGGTGAGACTGAGATGAGAGCAGCCACAATCATATCAAATGGCAGAGCAGGCCAGAGGCTTACTTCTGCTTATGCTGTTCTTATGCTTTCAATCTCATTCCAATGGAACTCACTCCCTCAGGCCACCTTTTCCTTTATTTTTCCATCCATTTCTGCTCTCTTTATCCTCCCTTATATTTCTCTCTTTACATACGGTTCTCACTGTACTTCAAAAAAAAAAGGAAACAAGAGAAGGCTATTCAGCCTCTCAAACCTGTTTCCCATTGGTAACTGATTGTGATATGATGTTCACACACCTATAAAGGGGTACATCAGACTATTGTCAATCATTTACACACTGACACAGGAAATGAAGAAGGGCTTTTGCCCGAAATGTCAATTTTCCTGCTCCTCGGATGCTGCCTGACCTGCTGTGCTTTTCTAGCACCACTCTAATCTAAAATTGCCTCTGAACAACTTGGTTTCAACATTAAGATTCTTCCCGTGTGTGGTAGACTTGACCCACCAAGATAGATTATCTTCTCTTTTTTAGAAAGACCTCCAATTAGCTCTTAATCATTTATAGTATATAGAGTTGTATAAATTGCTTGTAATTTACTGCTTTAAACTGTGGAAGACCATGCATAACCAATCATCGATTACTAAGAGTTCTGTGGGTCAGTGCATCCTTTCTGAAAGGCTTAGCTCTGATTTGCCTGTGAGCTGCTTCAGTGGCTACACCAGGGGATTGACCTATAGCTACTAAGGCCTTGGAAGAACTGGACCATGTCTGTCCCACATACCTTCCACAAGTACCTTGGCAGATGAGCAGTCATCAAAGGCGTCACAGGTGTAGGTGGCTTCATCCTCGAAGCTGACATCATGGATAACCAGCTGCCGGTAGCAGTCCTCGCTGCAGATCTCGTACTTGCTGCTGGCATACAGTTCTTCTCCCCCCCGGTACCAACATACATGGGCATGTGGCTTGGAAACTTTACACTCCAAGATGACCTTGTGTTTCTCCAGTGCAGTCTTATCCCGCAGAGGTTTAACAATCTTGACTGGCAATTCTAAGGAAGCAGAGACACAGTGAATGACAAAAAAAAAACAAGTATGTGCCAAATTTAGGAGATGCCCAATCATCAACTCCGAGGATATGGAAGATATAGACTGTAGGGAAATAGATGGTGACATCTTGCAAAATGTCCAGATTACAGAGGAGGAAGTGCTGGATATCTTGAAACGGTTAAAGGTGGATAAATCCCCAGGACCTGATTAGGTGTACCCGAGAACTCTGTGGGAAGCTAGGGAAGTCATTGCTGGGCCTCTTGCTGTATCATCGATAGTCACAGGTGAGGTGGCGGAAGACTGGAGGTTGGCAAACGTGGTGCCACTGTTTAAGAAGGGCGGTAAGGACAAGCCAGGGATCTATAGACCAGTGAGCCTGACCACGGTGGTGGGCAAGTTGTTGGAGGGAATCCTGAGGGACAGGATGTACATGTATTTGGAAAGGCAAGGACTGATTCGGGATCTTCAACATGGCTTTGTGCATGGGAAATCATGTCTCACAAACTTGTTTGAGTTTTTTGAGGAAGTAACAAAAAAGATTGATGATGGCAGAGCAGTAGATGTGATCTATATGGACTTCAGTAAGGCGTTTGACAAGGTTCCCCATGGGAGACTGATTAGCAAGGTTAGATCTCATGGAATAAAGGGAGAACTAGCTATTTGGATACAGAACTGGCTCAAAGGTAGAAGACAGAGAGTGGTGGTGGAGGATTGTTTTTCAGACTGGAGGCCTGTGACCAGTGGAGTGCCACAAGGATCGGTGCTGGGCCCTCTACATTTTGTCATTTACATAAATGATTTGGATGTGAGCATAAGAGGTACAGTTAGTACGTTTGCTGATGACACCAAAATTGGATATGTAGTGGACAGCGAAGTGGGTTACCTCAGATTACAACAGGATCTTGACCAGATGGGCCAATGGGCTGAGAAGTGGCAGATGGAGTAATTCAGATAAATGAGAGGTGCTGCATTTTGGGAAAGTAAATCTTACCAGGACTTATACACTTAATGGTAAGGTGCTTAGGGAGTGTTGCTGAACAAACAGACCTTGGAGTGGAGGTTCATAGCTCCTTGAAAGTGGAGTTGCAGGTAGATAGGATAGTGAAGAAGGCGTTTGGTATGCTTTCCTTTATTGGTCAGAGTATTGAGTACAAGAGTTGGGGCATCATGTTGCGGCTGTACAGGACATTGGTTAGGCCACTGTTGGAATATTATGTGCAATTCTGGTCTCCTTCCTATTGGAAAGATGTTGTGAAACTTGAAAGGGTTCCGAAAAGATCTACAAGGATGTTGCCAGGGTTGGAGGATTTGAGCTATAGGGAGAGGCTGAACAGGCTGGGGCTGTTTTCCTTGGAGCTTCGGAGGCTGAGGGGTTACCTTATAGAGGTTTACAAAATTATGAGGGGCATGGATAGGATAAAAAGACAAAGTCTTTTCCCTGGGATCAGGGAGTCTAGAACTAGAGGGCATAGGTTTAGGGTGAGAGGGGAAAGCTATAAAAGAGACCTAAGGGGCAATCTTTTCACACAGAGGGTGGTACGTGAATGAGCTGCCAGAGGATGTGGTGGTGGCTGGTACAATTGCAACATTTAAGAGACATTTGATGGGTATATGAATAGGAAGGGTTTGGAGGAGTATGGGCCAGGTGCTGGCAGGTGGGACTAGATTGGGTAGGGATATCTGGTCGACGTGGACAGGTTGGACCGAAGGGTCTGTTTCCATGCTGTACATCTCTATGACTCTACTCTTCTTGGCTCTGCTTCCACCTGTTGGCTTCAGGTCAACCAAGAGACATCCTCCCATTCTCTATCACTTACGGTTCAGGTTTAAGGAAGGGAAAATGACCATTGCACAATTCTACCCCAATCTGATCTGATCTCACCCAGATTTTTTACAATTAAAGAGTCATTTATTTTTAAAGTGCAGGCACAGCTGTGATGCAATTCAGGATAAGCAACAAATACTGCCTTACCCTGAGCTGTCCACAAGCAGCCAATTTGCAGTCAGCAAGCTCCAACAGCAACAATCAGATAAATTACCAAAACAATATTTTTTTTAAAATTGATGTTGGTTGAAGGTACATTGGCCCAGGAAACTAGGGAGAACTTCCTTCATCTCTAATTGTGCAACTCCCTTCGATCTACCAGAGAACAGACAGAGCTCAGTTTAATGTATTATTAGAATGTGGCACCTCAAACAGTGCACCACTCTCTCAACACTGACTCTCTAACAGTGCAGCACTCACTTAGTACTGACTCTCTGACAGCGCAGCACTTCCTTAATATTGACCACTGAAGATGCAGCACTCTCTTTGCACTGACCCTCTGACACTGCAGTACTCCCTCAGTTCTGACCCTCCAATAGTGCATTACTCCCTCAGTGATGACCCTTTAATAGTGCAGTGCTCCCTCAGTACTAAGCCTCCAACAGCATGGGGCTCTCTCAATAGCACAATAGCAGTCTCAATCTGATTGTATGCTCTATCTCTGGACTGGACAATTCTCTTGAACTGATGAGTATTCCCCTCCTGATGCAAAGTCCCTGGGCCAGTGCAGACAGAGGAAAGGCTCTCACCCTTGAGTGCAAATGGAAAGGTGAACTGGAAAGAAGCAACCAAAATACCATTGACATCTAGACGAGCGACAGACTCGGCATTCTTGGCTCTAAATCGAATTTCTCCAGCATCCTCTGCCCTCACCTTGTAGATCAGCATGAAATGTTTGGTCCCTTGAAATATGAGACAATCAGAAAAATTAGTTTCCACCTGATCACTTACACACACACACAGACACACACACACACAGTTAGGATCCTGAGTTCAATTCCAGCCTTGGGTGTCTGTGTGGAGTTTGTGTCGGTTTTCTCCAGGTTGTCTGTTTTCTTCCCACAGTCCAAAGATATACAAGTTGGGTGGACTGGTCATGCTAGATTGCCCGATGTGCAGACTAAGTGGATTGGCCATGTTAAACGGAGGGTGAAAGGGTAGGGGACCAGGCTCTGCTTGGGATACTGTTTGGATGGTTGGTGTGGACTCAATGGACCAAATAGCCTGCTTCCACACTGTATGGATTCGAACATTCCCTTGACAATATCCACATCAAATGCTCCCAGGACAAGTACATCATGAGGTTAGATACACAGTAATATCACTCTGTTATTTTACATGAAATAGTGAACGTGGTTAAATTTGAATACAGTTCCCACAATTCACTATCCATGTCATCCTGACACAGAAATATCACTCTGGACTCCAAATCCTTTCACTGTACTTAGGTACATGTGACAATAATACATCAAATTAATAGTTTTCTCACATGATCTTTGTGAACACACCCCTTGCGTCTCCTTACCCTCCTGTCTAATTTTGACATTGCTGTTTGATTTGATTCTATTTCCATTCTGTAACCATTCACTCTTCACTTCTGCATGGGACACTTCACAGACGAAGACTGCATTGTTGTTCTCTCGAACTTCCTGATCCTCTAGCTCCTTCACAATCTGAATTTCCTGTTCTGTAGGGACATAACAGATAGAACATTCAGTGTTATTTAAAGTCAGAGCTGACCATCTAACTCCCTGAGGTATTCTTCCCTGAGGCAGTGACATCAGGTCACTCCACTTAATCCCAAGCTGAGCTCCCAACCCCATCACAAGGTGACCCACTTGAACTATGACATTGTCTGTCTATTGCATCATTGCTGCTGTTGTTACAAATAGATTTGACCATTGCAATGGTCTCTTGGGCAACTTATTATGTTGCCACCTCTGAAAACTGGAACCCAACCAAACAGTCCTGCCACTACTTAGGCACACATCATTGTTTTGACTGAGCCTGCAGGGTGCTTTGATTGTTAGCTAGCACTGCTCATCATAATAGTTTTTGAATTTAAATAGGGAGAGGATTTAGCCAAATATATGGTTTAGACTGTTATGAAGTTGTGTATAATACTCATGAAGTGGAAGGTAGAGTTTGTTTATTTAAATAATAGGGGGACAGAGTGTGTGAGATTCCTTTAAGGCATAAAGTGTTTTTCAAAGCTTGGAGATTTTTTTAAAAATCTGCAAGCAGCTGTCGATGTACAGATAGTTCTAAAGTGGAAACGTAATAAGTGGCTGTGTGATTTGAAAACCTTAGGCTTTTTTTTTGTTTTGGTAACTCACTTGAATCAGCCAATTAATTTAATCCAAGCCCTTAGATACTGAATACTTATCAAATTTAAATCTGGAGGTACCGGTGTTGGACTGGGGTGGACAAAGAAAAATCCACAATGCCAGGTTATAGTCCAACAGGTTTATTTGGAGGCACTAGCTTTTGAAGTGCTGCTCCTTCATCAGGTGGTTGTGGAGTATAAGATCATAAGATACAGAATTTAGAGTAAAAGGTTTACAGTGTCATGTAGCTGTACTGATATATTAAACAAATTTAGATTAAGTCTTTCATCTTTTAGAATGGAATATGCTATTTCCAATTCTTTAATATGTAAATCCCAAAATTCCTTTCTGTTTTGTAAATATATTTATTAACCAAAAAACAATTTTTTGACTTTACAAAAATATAGGTATTAAAAATAGAACATAATGTCACTATAATAAAAAAACACAAATTACAATACTACAGTCTTACTAACTACTAACCTACCTATAGTACAAAACAAAACCAAACAATGTGCAAAACAACACCAATAAATAAGTAATTGACTAATAAAAAACAACATCAAAAGAACACACAGTACAAAATCACAATGCTCGGCACAAAGCTTCCAAACAAAAAACAAGCATTGTATATATACCCGTATGAACTCAGGAGATCCCCTCTCCAGGTCCCAGGGCTCAGCAAACCTAACCATCTTGGTTAAACGAGCACCCTAGTTAAGATAGCAGACAGATCTGTGTCCAAATAACTCAAAAAGGGCTGCCATGTCTTATAAAAAAGATCTGTTGTGTGGTGCACCATATTTGTGAAAAACTCCAAGGGAATGTGCTCCATAATTAATTTCCGCCATCCCAGCAAGCCCGCTGGGTTCTCAGACATCCAATTCATAAGAATATTCTTCTGTGCACAATAAGTAAGACTATTAAATAGTTTCTTCCCATGCCCGTCTAAAGATGATAAATTTGCTAGACCTAAGAGGAGAGATATTGGGTCTACTTTAACTTCGGTCCTCAATAACCTCCCTTACTCTCCCGACACAGCGCTCCAATAAACAGGAGCCTGTGGCATGTCCAGAAGCAATGGGTAAGAGTAACTACAATTATTTTACATTTGGGCCTGACAGGCTGGTGTCAAATGAACCCTGTGCGGAACTTATAACTGCATAATGCATGTCCTATTACAAATTGAGATCTTCTACACGCTCTTCCATATGTTCTCCCACATTTAAGAAGAGATCTCCACTCCTAGCTCTTGCTCCCAAACCTCTCATAGCTGGTTAATACCCTGACAGGCCCTACCACCCAGTAGAACAGACCTCTGCTGGGCAGCTCATATTTGCGGTTAGTTGCTTGAAAGACATCATAACCTCCCTCTCAAACAAGTTTCCCAAACTAGAAACTCATCTTGCTACCCAAAGTTTGAACCTTCAGTCCATCATCCCTCATCAGAACCTCGGCATACCAACTATGGGAGTGAGTGGTAAAGTCTTGGATATGCAACCCTTACTCTGACGCATCGCCCTCCATGCCTTGACTGAAAAATCCTGAAACAGCCCCAAATGAATTAATACATTGTATCAGATGGGGTACGAAGGTGGTCAGGTCTAATAAAAAACAGAAGGTCATCATCCGCATACAGTGTAATCTTGTGTACCCACGATCCCACTTCCGGAGCGGTTATGTGGATGTTCTGACGAATGGCCTCTGCCTGCAGCTCTATCACTAACGTAAACAACAACAGTGAGAGGGGGCAGCTTTGACAACTACCCCTGCCAATCCTAAAGTTCCCAGACTTCACCCGTTGGTGATGACCACAGCCAGAGGGTCGTGATATAAAACCTCCACCCGCCTAACAAAGATCCCACCCAACCCACTCTAACACTTAAAAGAGATAGGGCTATTCCATCCAGTCAAATGCTTTCTCTGCATCTAAGGAAATCACCAACCCCTGGATCGATTGTTGCTGACATGCTTGGATCATATTCAGCAACCTTAATATTATTAGAATACCTATGGTCCCTTATAAAAACTGTCTGGTCCTCTTTGACAAAACAGGGCAACATCCTTTTCCAATCTCAGCGCCAAATCCTTAGACAGAATCTTAAAATCTGAATTTAAATGGGCCTGTATGAGGCACAATCCTTAGGAACCTTCTCCTTCTTAAGAATGAGGGAAATATTAGCTTCTCTCAAAGATGGTAGTAGGCATTCATGCATATAGGAGTGCTTGTACATTTCCAGCATCAGCCTTGACAGAATCCCTATAAACTCCTTGTAAAACTCACCTTGGAGACCATAAGGACCAGGAGCTTTCCAACAGGTTGCTTAGCTGCATCCTGTATTTCCTAAACCATCAAGGGGGCATTAAGGAGAGAGGCCTGTTCCAGGGTAACCCCCGGGAAGTCCAGGCTCTTACAAAAGGCTTCAATCTTGGCTCTCCTACCCTCACAACCTTCAGACTGATACAACTCAGGGGAGGCACGGTGGCTCAGCAGGTAGAATGCTGCCTCACAGCACCAGAAACCCGGGTTCGATTTCAGCTTCGGGCGATTGCCTGTGTGGAGTTTGCACATTCTCCCTGTGTCTGTGTGGGTTTCCTCCAGGTGCTCTGTTTTTTTTCCCACAATCCAAAAATGTGCAGGTCAGGTGAATTGGCCATGCTAAATTGCCCATAGTATTCGGTATATTAGTCAGGTAAATGTAGGGGAATGAGGCTGGATGGGTTACTCTTCGGAGGGGACTTGGGCTGAAGGGGCCTGTTTCCATACTGTAGGGAATCTAATCTAATCTAATCTAAAAACTCCAAAAAAGCCTCATTAATCCTTTTGGCATCGTATATAAGGACCCCGGCGCTGTCTCTGACTGCAGTAATGGATTGGGAGCATGTTTTTTCCTAGTCAGACATGCAAAATAATTCCCTCGCCTATCCCCATACTCGAACAGCCTTTGTCTCGCAAAAGCAAGTTCTTTCTTTGTGGTTTGTGTAAGTATTGAATTTAAGGCAACCTGAAGGGCCTTGATTCACTGTAGCTTGGTCAGCGAAGGCCTTGCAAAATGTGCCGCCTCAGCGACTTTCAGCCGCATCTCAAGTAGACGCTGCTGTTCCCCCTTCTGTCGTTTCTGGCTAGCTGAATAAGAAATAGCTAATCCCCTAGCAAAGGCCTTCACGGTCTCCCATAGCATTGACGGACTACTAGCTGTTCCTGAGCTGATAGTCAAGGGCGGCACGGTGGCTCAGTGGTTAGCACTGCTGCCTCACAGCACTAGGGTCCGAGGTTCGATTCCAGCCTCTGGCAACTGTCTGTGTGGAGTTTACACATTCTCCCTGTGCGTGGGTTTCCTCCGGGTACTCCGGTTTCCTTCCACAGTCCAAAGATGTGCAGGTTAGGTGAACTGGCCATGCTAAATTGCCCATAGGTTAGGTGCATTAGTCAGAGGGAAATGGGTCTGGGTAGGTTACTGTTCGGAGAGTCGGTGTGGACTTGTTGGGCCGAAGGGCCCGTTTCCACACTGTAGGGAATCAAATCTAATCTCGACCTCCCAAAACTCCCTCAAAAAAATTCGACAAATTTGGAATCCTTAAGGAGAAATGGATCCAGACGCTAGTGCCATAAACCTAGCCCCTCACTCTTCGCCTTAACCTCCAAATATACTGCTGCATGATGAGAGATAGCTATGTTCCCATTCTTGCAACCTATAATCGAATCCAAAAGTGTCGAGGGAGCCAAAAAATCAATCCTCGAGTGACATTTATGTGGTTGTGAAAAAAATTGTAAGGCCCTAATAGTAGGATGAAGACATCTCCAAATATTCACCAGCCCCAACTCCACACATAAGTCAGCCACCTACTTGGCCTGTGAAGAAATAATTGGGGGCCCACTAGGTATCTTGTCCACTATCGGATCCAAAAGGCAATTGAAATTCCCCCCTATAATAATGTGCTGTGTTCCAAAGGCACTCAACTTAGAAATGACACTAATCAAAAATTTGAGGGGATGCGCCGGAGGACAGTAGACATTTAAAATGCCATATTCCTCCCCATATATCAGGGCCTTAAGTGTCACAAACCGTCCTTGCTCATCTTTCACCTGCTCTAATAATGTGAACGGAAGGTTTTTCTGGATAAGTACTGCCACTCCACAACTTTTAGTAATAAAGGATGAAAAGAATACCCGACCATTACCTCCCGTTGTAACTTCAGGTGTTCACAATTGTCAAGATGGATTTCCTGCAACAGGGTGATATCAACCTCTTAAGACTATGAAGCACTTTTTTCCTTTTAACAGGCAACTGACTTCCTTTGTTATTCCAGGTGCACCATTTAACAAGACACTTAGCCATATCCCCTTTCAGAGACCCTTGAACCCCCGGGAAGGAGAACCCTGCTTGCAATGCGCCGAGCACAAGTAAATGGAGACTCACGAAGTGACAGAGTTGAGCATACAAAAACTACTGTATCATAGCAATGAACAAATATTGCTACCAAAAAACTACAAAGAAAACCAACTATAAAACCTTGAACGGGAGACTGTCCCCCCTGTCCATGGAGGGCACTCACTCTACCCATCCCCTTCTGCACAGTTCCTTCAGCCCTTGACTGTGCCCCAGCCTTAGGCAAAAAAAAGTTAATAAACAAGGAGCTGATCCTTAAGTCAACAAAAGAAGACAATGTCAGGATAAGTACTCCCCCCCTCCCCGGCTCCATGTCACCCCTACTTGTGACTAAAAGAGAAAAAGAACTAAAAAAAAGGAAAACAACAAAGGGCACCCACAAAATTTCCTTGATCAAATCCAGTTATGAACAGATAATAGGAACTACATATTCCATGACTTTTGTTTTTTTTAAAAAATTATTAGGAAAAGAGAAAGAAAGAAGGGAAAACACAGGGAAAGAAGGAAAAGAGGATGATTATTAACCGTATTCTAGAGACCAATCAGTCTATTTTAAAGTGTCTACAAAGTTCTTGGCTTTATCCACTGAGTCAAATGTATAAACTGAGTCCTTGTAACCTGAAACGGAGCACCATGGGGTATCATGGAATACTGGCTGCCCAGGTTCCTCAGCCTCTTTTTAACTTCATCGAAGGACCTCCTCTTTCGAATTATAGCTGCCAAGTAATCCTGGAAAAACATGATTTTTGACTCCTTGTGCAGCAGTGCCTGTGGATCTTTCCCCAGTAATCTGGAGGCTTCTATCACTCTTTGCTTGTCCCTGTATGTGAGGAAGTGCACTAGGACCGGACAGGGGCACTGTACTGGCCCAGACCTACGCACCGCCACCGGATAGGCCCTTTCAATATGCAACCGCCTGGTTTCAATTTGAAGGCCCAGGAACTGTGGCAGCCAGTTTTCAAAGAAGCTGACTGGCTACCCACCTTCTTCATCCTCCGTGAGCCCGACAAACCGAAGATTTGTGCTCTGACCTCGATTTTCGAGGTTGACCTGATCTTGCAAGGCCCACACTTCCTGCTCCAGTACCTGGATCTGTCCAGACGAGGACTCGATCGCCACTTTCGAGGCCGTGGTTCGACCCTCCACCTCCTCCATCCACTCCCCAGACCCTAGAGCTCCCAATCATGCTTCTATGGCATAGGCACGAGGGGTTAGACCTGGGCACGGAACTTCTCGATCACAGCCTCAACTTTTGGGGGAAGTCTCGCCGTTGCCGCCGCCAATTCCTGTGAGCCCGTCAGGTTCCCCGGGGGTTCGGGAAAGGCCGCTGCTGCGGCCTCTGGCATGCCCAGTACTGCAGAGGAGTGTCCTCCTTGCTGCTGTTTGCTCGCTCCTTTTCCTTTTGGCATCCTTTCCACTCCAAATTGTCAATGAATATGTGTTCTTCAAGTTTTAAAATGAGCAATTCCTCCATATAAGTTGGCCAGGGATAGTAAAAAACACCAATATGCTTTGGCTGTTAGGCAGAGCCGTCCAAGGCAGTTCTACTGAATTGCTGCCATCTTGCCGAGTCCCCCAAAACACCTTTTATGTTACAATATCATATTAGCTTGAGCTTTTCTAACAATAGGTGCCATCTCAGCTCAGACAATACCTGGAAGGTATGAGGTTAAAGTCTGTCTGTGTCCCAATGTTGAGTGAGACTGGTTTTATTTCTAAACTGGAAATTACAGAATCTTACATGGATTTATGCAGTTTTTGAGCAAAATGAAATGTAATTCTGCAGAAACAAATTCACCCCATAAACTCATACGTGTGCACGTGCGGGACAGGGAATGAGTGTGTGCGTGTGGGTATGAGTACACGTGGAAGTGTGTGTATATGTGTTTGTACAAGCTTGGTCAAGTATGTGTGAGTGTGTGATGGGGTACAAGCCTGTGAGACGGTGCATGTGTGGATATGAGTTTGGGGAGTGCATGTGTGTGCATATAACAGAGAAGTTGTGTGTAAGAGAGGGTCTGCGTGTGTGTGTGTTTACGTCTCATGTTTCGAGAACAGTGACTGTAATTTTGTAAGTTTTAAGTTACTTCTGGATAAGGATAAGTATAGCGCTCAGGTGAAAGTATTAAATTGGGGGATTGAGGTTCACAAGGAAGAGGTATTAGAAATCCTGCAGAGTGTGAAAATAGTTAAGTCCCTTGGGCCGGATGGGATTTATCCTAGGATCCTCTGGGAAGCCAGGGACTAGAGTGCTGAGCCTTTGGCATTGATCTTTAAATCGTCATTGTCTACAGGAATAGCGCCAGAAGACTGGAGGATAGCAAATGTGGTTCCCCTGTTCAAGAAGGGGAGTAGAGACAACCCTGGTAATTATAGACCAGTGAGCCTTACTTCAGTTGTTGGTAAAGTGTCGGAAAAGGTTATAAGAGATAGGATTTATAATCATCTAGAAAAGAATAATTTGATTAGGGATAGTCAGCACGGTTTTGTGAAGGGTATGTCGTGCCTCACAAACCTTATTGAGTTAGAACATAGAACATAGAAGAATACAGCGCAGTACAGGCCCTTTGGCCCTCGATGTTGCGCCGATCCAAGCCCACCTAACCTATACTAACCCACTATCCTCCATATACCTATCCAATGCCCGCTTAAATGCCCATAAAGAGGGAGAGTCCACCACTGCTACTGGCAGGGCATTCCATGAACTTACGACTCGCTGAGTGAAGAACCTACCCCTAACTTCAGTCCTATATCTACCCCCCCTTAATTTAAAGCTATGCCCCCTTGTAATACCCGACTCCATACGCGAGAAAAGGTTCACACTGTCAACCCTATCTAACCCCCTAATCATCTTGTACACCTCAATCAAGTCACCCCTAAACCTTCTTTTCTCTAATGAAAACAGCCCCAAGTGTCTCAGTCTTTCCTCATACGATCTTCCTTCCATACCAGGCAACATCCTGGTAAACCCGTTCCAGTGCCTCCACATCCTTCCTATAGTATAGCGACCAAAACTGCACACAATATTCCAGATGCGGCCGCACCAGAGTCTTATACAACTGCATCATGACCTCAGGACTCCGGAACTCAATTCCTCTACCAATAAAAGCCAGTACGCCATATGCCTTCCTCACCGCACTATTTACCTGGGTGGCAACTTTCAGAGATCTGTGTACATGGACACCAAGATCCCTCTGCTCATCCACACTACCAAGTATCCGACCATTAGCCCAGTACCCCATCTTTTTGTTATTCTTCCCAAAGTGAATCACCTCACACTTAGCTACATTGAATTCCATTTGCCACCTTTCTGCCCAGCTCTGCAGCTTCTCTATATCCTGCTGTAACCTGCCACATCCTTCCTCACTGTCAACAACTCCTCTGACTTTCGTATCATCCGCAAACTTGCTCACCCAACCTTCTAACCCCTCTTCCAGGTCATTTATAAAAATGACAAACAGCAATGGTCCCAAAACAGATCCTTGCGGAACACCGCTAGTGACGGCACTCCATGAAGAAACTTTGCCATCAACTACTACCCTCTGTCTTCTTCCATCCAGCCAATTCCTAATCCAAACCTCCAACTCACCCTCAATGCCATATCTCCGTATTTTCTGCAGTAGCCTACCATGGGGAACCTTATCAAACGCCTTACTAAAATCCATATATACCACATCTACCGCTTTCCCCTCATCAACCTCCTTCGTCACCTTTACAAAGAATTCAATAAGGTTTGTGAGGCACGACCTGCCCTTCACAAAACCATGCTGACTATCCTTGATCACATTATTCCTATCCAGATGTGCATAAATCCTATCCCTTACAATTCTCTCTAAGACTTTGCCCACAACAGAAGTGAGACTCACCAGCCTATAGTTACTAGGGTTATCCCTACTCCCCTTTTTGAACAAGGGAACCACATTTGCTATCCTCCAGTCTTCTGGCACTACTCCTGTAGACAAAGAGGACATAAAAATCAAGGCCAATGGCTCTGCAATCTCCTCCCTTGCTTCCCAGAGAATCCTAGGATAAATGCCATCAGGCCCAGGGGACTTATCTATTTTCACCTTTTCCAGGATTTCCAACACCTCTTCTCTACATACCTCAAAGCCATCCATTCTACTTATTTGTGACTCAGTATTCACATCGACGACAATGCCCTGGTCCTGAGTAAATACTGAAGAAAAGAATTCATTCAGTGTCTCCCCAATCTCTTCCGCCTCCACACGCAACTTCCCACTACTATCCTTGACTGGACCTATTCCTACCCTAGTTCTTTGAGAAGGTGACCAAACAGGTAGATGAGAGTAAACCGGTTGATGATGTGGTGTTTATGGATTTCAGCAAGGCGATTGATAAGGTTCCCCACAGTAGGCTATTGTACAAAATGTGGAGGAATGGGATTGTGGGAGATGTAGCAGTTTGGATCAGTAATTGGCTTGCTGAAAGAAGACAGAGGGTGGTGGTTGACGGGAAATGTTCATCCTGGAGTCCAGTTACTAGTGGTGTTCCGCAAGGGTCGGTGTTGGGTCCACTGCTGTTTGTCATTTTTATAAACGACCTGGATGAGGGGATAGAAGTGTGGGTTAGTGAATTTGCAGACAACACTAAGGTCGGTGGAGTTGTGGATAGTAACGAAGGATGTTGTAGGTTACAGAGAGACATAGATAAGCTGCAGAGCTGGGCTGAGAGATGGCAAATGGAATTTAACGCGGACAAGTATGAGGTGATTCACTTTGGTTGTAGTAACTGGAATGCAAAGTACTGGGCTAATGGTAAGATTCTTGGTAGTGTAGTTGAGCAGAAAGATCTTGGTGTCCATGTACACAGAGCCTTGAAAGTTGCCACCCAGGTTGACAGGGCTGTTAAGAAGGCACACAGTGTTTTAGCTTTTATTAATAGTGGGATCAAGTTCCAGAACCATGAGGTTATGCTACAACTGTACAAAACTCTGGTTCGACCGCACTTGGAGTATTGTGTACAGTTCTGGTCACCGCATTACAAGAAGGATGTGGAAGCTTTGGAAAGGGTGCAGAGGAGGTTTACTAGGATGTTGCCTGGTATGGAGGGAAGGTCTTACGAGGAAAGGCTGAGGGACTTGAGGCTGTTTTCGTTGGAGAGAGGAAGGTTGAGAGATGACTTCATAGAGACATAAGATAATCAGAGGGTTAGATAGGGTGGACAGGGAGAGCCTTTTTCCAAATATGGTGATGGTGAGCACGAGGGGGCATAGCTTTAAATTGAGAGGTGATAGATATAGGACAGATGTCAGAGGTAGTTTCTTTACTCAGAGAGTAGTAAGGGTACGGAATGCTTTGCCTGCAACGGTAGTAGATTTGCCAACTTTCAGTATATTTAAGTCGTCATTTGACAAGCATATGGATGTACATGGAATAGTGTAGGTTAGATGGGCTTCAGATTGGTATGACAGGTCGGCGCAACATCGAGAGGGCCGAAGGACCTGTACTGCGCTGTAATGTTCTATGTTCTATGACCTCATCAGGTGTACCCTAGAACTCTGTGGGAAGCTAGGGAAGTGATTGCTGGGCCTCTTGCTGAGATATTTGTATCATCGCTAGTCACAGGTGAGGTGCCGGAAGACTGGATGTTGGCTAACGTGTTGCCTCTGTTTAAGAAGGGTGGTAAGGACAAGCCAGGGATCTATAGACCAGTGAGCCTGACCTCTGTGGTGGGCAAGTTGTTGGAGGGAATCCTGAGGGACAGGATGTACAAGTATTTGGAAAGGCAAGGACTGATTAGGGATAGTCAGCATGGCTTTGTGCGTGGGAAATCATGTCTCACAAACTTGATTGAGTTTTTTGAAGAAGTAACAAAGAGGATTGATGAGGGTAGAGTAGTAAATTTTTGTGCGAAGATTTGTAGCTCGGGTGCTCGTTGTTGTGGTTCGCCGAGCTGGAAGTTTTTGTTGCAAACGTTTCGTCCCCTGGCTAGGCGACATCATCAGTGCTTGGGAGCCTCCTGCGAAGCGCTTCTTTGATGTTTCCTCCGGTGTTTATAGTGGTCTGTCCCTGCCGCTTCCGGTTGTCAGTTTCAGCTGTCCGCTGTAGTGGTTGGTATATTGGGTCCAGGTCGATGTATTTGTTGATGGAGTTTGTGGATGAATGCCATGCCTCTAGGAATTCCCTGGCTGTTCTCTGTCTGGCTTGCCCTATGATAGTATTGTTGTCCCAGTCGAATTCATGTTGCTTGTTGTCTGCGTGTGTGGCTACTAAGGATAGCTGGTCGTGTCGTTTCATGGCTAGTTGGTGTTCATGTATGCGGATTGTTAGCTGTCTTCCTGTTTGTCCTATATAGTGTTTTGTGCAGTCCTTGCATGGTATTTTGTACACTACATTAGTTTTGCTCATGTTGGGTATCGGGTCCTTTGTTCTGGTGAGTTGTTGTCTGAGCGTGGCTGTTGGTTTGTGTGCCGTTATGAGTCCTAGGGGTCGCAGTAGTCTGGCTGTCAGTTCTGAGATGGTGGAGGAGGGTTGTTTTTCAGACTGGAGGCCTGTGACCAGTGGAGTGCCATAAGGATCAGTGCTGGGTCCTCTATTTTGTTATTTATACAAATGATTTATTTGCAAGCATAAGAGATATAGTTAGTAAGTTTGCAGATGACACCAAAACCGGAGGTGTAGTGGACAACGAAGAAGGTTACCTCAGATTACAACAGGATCTTGATCAGATGGGCCAATGGGCTGAGAGGTGGCAGATGAAGTTTAATTCAGATAAATGCGAGGTGCTGCATTTTGGGAAAGCAAACTTTAGAAGGATTTATACACTTAATGGTAAGGTCCCAGGGAGTGTTGCTGAACAAAGAGATCTTGGAGTGCAAGTTCAGAGCTCCTCGAAAGTGGAGTTGCAGGTAGATAGGATAGTGAAGAAGGCGTTTGGTATGCTTTCTTTTATTGGTCAGAGTATTGAGATACAGGAGTTGGGGCATCATGTTACAGCTGTACAGGACATTGGTTAGGCCGCTGTTGGAATATTACGTGCAATTCTGGTCCCCTTCCTATCAGAAAGATGTTGTGAAACTTGAAAGGGTTCAGAAAAGATTTACAAGGATGTTGCCAGGGTTGGAGGATTTGAGCTACAGGGAGAGGCTGAACAGGTTGGGGCTGTTTTCCCTGGAGCGGCAGAGGCTGAGGGGTGACCTGATAGAGGTTTACAAAATTATGAGGGGCATAGATAGGATAAATAGACAAAGTCTTTTCCCTGGGGTTGGGGAGTCCAGAACTAGAGGGCATAGGTTTAGGCTGAGAGGGGAAAGATATAAAATAGACCTAAGGGGCAACTTTTTCACACAAGAGGGTGGTACGTGTATGGAATGAGCTGCCAGAGGAAGTAGTGGAGACTGGTACAATTGCAACATTTAAAAGGCATTTGGATGGGTATATGAATAGGAAGGGTTTGGAGGGATATGGGCCGGATGCTGGCAGGTGGGACTAGATTGGGTTGGGATGTCTGGTTGGCATGGATGGGTTGGACCGAAGGGTCTGTTTCCATGTACATCTCTATGACTCGATCCATGTCAGATGCCATATCACTTGCCCTTCACTCCTCCCTAGAACATCTTGACACCAAGAACATGGTAACTATGAAAGTATCTATTCATTGACTACAGTTCAGCCTTCAACACTAATATCTCCTTGGAATAAGCCCCACACTCTGCAACTGGATCCTCAGTTTCCTGACCCACAGGCCACAATCAGTGAAGATTGGGGACAATATGTCATCCTCACTAACGCTCAACACTGGAGCCCCCCCAGGAGTGCGTACTCAGCCCCATTCTGTACTCACTGCATATCCATGACTGCATCGCCAAATACCAGACTAATGCCATTTACACGTTTGCTGGTCAAATCTCAGATGGTGACAAAACAGACTACAGACGGGAGGTGGAAGACCTGGAAAAATGGTGCACTGAGAACAACCTAGCTCTCAATGCTGGCATAACCAAGGAACTCATTATTGACTTTGGGCGGGATGTTACATATTAACAGCACAGAGGTTGTGCTCGTGGGAGTGGTCATCCACAACAAGCTTTCTTGAACTCTTCATGTGGACATACTGATTAGAAAGCCCAACAATGTCTCTTCCTCAGGCAGCTGAGGAAATTTGGCATGATGGTGAATAGCCTTGCCAACTTTTATAGGTGCGCCTTTGAGAGCAACTGTACCATTCAAGATCGGAGACGGTTACAGAGAGTGGTGAGCTCAACCCAGACAATCACAAAGGCCCACTTCCCATCTATAGAATCCACCTACCAGGCCTGCTGCCAACAAAGGGCTACCAGCATTCTCAAAGATCCATCCCACCCTGGCAATGCTTTTCTACAAACTCTACCATTGGGGAGAAGGTACAGAAGCCTGAACACACGCACCAGCCAGTTTCACAACAGTTTCTACACTACTGTTGTTAGAATACTCAATGGACTCACAAACTCTTAACATTCGCCTGTCGCTGTGTTTTTGTTTATGCCGCTGTTTACCCATTATTTACTATCTATGCTACTTAACTCTGTGATCTGTCTGTATTGCTCGCAAGACAAAGCTTTTCACTGTGCCTTGGTACACATGACAATAAATTCAATTCAATTCAATTCAATTTTTTTAGAATGGGTTGCAGGTTTCGGTTCATTAATGTTTAATCACAGAACTTCTTTCCAGTCACATTCTCGAGGTGACATAAGGTTTTATCTAAAAAGGTGACATCTCAGCTCAGACAATGCATTAAAAGTGTGATTGGTCTGTCTTTATCCCAATCTTGAGCCAGACTGGTTCTATTTCCAAAGTAGGAATTTATAAAATTTTACATGGATTGACTGCTTGCATTGACTGTCTGCAGATTGTGCGTTTTTTGAACAAAATGGAATGTATCTGCAATTACAATTCTCCAAATGTAAATTCACCCCATAGACTTGCGTGTGCATGCATGTGAGAGAGTGTGTGTTTACAAGTGTGTGTGAGTGTAACTGAGTATAAGCCTGTGAGAGGGTGTGTGTGGGTCTAAGTGTGGGGGGTGTATGTATCTGAGAGCATGTATGAGAAAGGGTCTGTGTGAGTGTGAGTATGTGAGATTAAGTGTATATGTGTGCTTCTGTGTGTGTAGATAGTATAGTAGGGTCACCTGTAGTATGACATGAACCCAAGTTGCCGATTGAGGTTATCCTCATGGGTAGTGAACTTGGCTATCGGCCTCTGCTTGGCCATTCTGTGTTGTTGCGTATCCCGAAGTCTGCCTTGGAGATGGATACCTGAAAATCTGAGGCCGATTGTCCCTGACCGTGAAGTGTTCCTCAACTAGGAGGGAACATCCCTACATGGCGACTGCTGTGCCATGTCCAGTCATCCATTGCTGTACCATTTGCTTGGTCTCGCCAATGTACTATGCCTCAGGGGATCCTTGCCTGCAATGTATGAGATAGACTATGATAGCTGTGTCACATGAGTACCTGCTGCATACATGGTCGGTGGTGTCCCCACATGTAATGGTGGTATCCTTTGACACGTCTTACAATGGTTGCCATGACAGGGTTGTACGGTATTGCGGTCGATGTGGTCCTGAAGGCCGGGCAGTTTGCTGCGAATAATGGTCTGCTTAAGGTTCGACGGTTCTTTGAAGGTGAGAAGTGGTGGTATAGGGAAGGCCTTGGTGAGGTGCTCATCCTCATCAATAATGTGTTGCAGGCTGGGAAGAACATGGCGTAGTTTCTCTGCTCCCGGGAAGTACTGGACAACAATGGGCATCCTACTGGTTATATCTGACGTCTGTGTCTTGAGGAGGTCATTACGGTTTCTGGGATTTACATATTAATGATCCAAAACCTGCAACCCTTTCTATAAGGTGAAAGACTTAACAGCAATCTAGGTTTGTTCAATATATCGTTTCAGTTGCATGACACTGAGATCTTTCGCTATAAATTCCATATCTTATGATTCTGCTCCACAGCTACCTGATGAAGAAATAGTGCTGCGAAAGCTAGTACTTCCAAATAAACCTGTTGGACTGTAACCTGGTGTTGTGAAGAAGCATTAAGGTAGACAAATCCCCAAGACCTGATGGGATCTATCTAGAATACAGAGAGAGGCATGTGAGGAAATTGCTGGGGCCTTGTACAAAATATTTACATCTTCTTTAGTCACAGGAGAGGAGCCAGAGGACTGGGGAATAGCCAATGTCCTTCATTTGATTAAGAAGGGCAACAGGAATAATCTGGGAAATTACACACTACTACCTTGCATCAGCAGTAAGGAAAACTATTGGAGCAGTTTCTTAGGGATAGGATTTACTCACATTTGGAAATGTATGGACTTATCAGCTTTGTCTGGGTGAGGTCATGAGTCACAAACTTGATTGAAGTTTTTGAGGAAGTGACAATGTTTGAGGGCAGGAGAGCAGATGTTGTATAGATGCACTTTAGCAACGTCTTTGACAAGGTCCCTCATGATGGGCTGATACAAAAGGTGAAGTCATATGCGATCCTTGGTGATCTGATAAGATGGAATCTTGGTCTTAGTCAAAGAAGACAGAGTAATAATGGAAAGGTATTTTTCTGACTGGAGGTCTGTGACCAGTGGTGTTCCTCAGGGACCAGTGCAGGGAGCCCTGTTTGTCATATACATGAATGAATTGGTGGAGATTGTTGGTGGTCTGATTAGTAAGTTTGCAGATGACCCAAAGTTTGTGGTAGCTGCAAATAACAAAGGGGATTGTCAGGTGATACAACAGGATATAGATAGACTGGAGATTTGGCTGGATACATGGCGGTGGAATTTAATCTGGACAAAAACAAGGTGATGCATTTTGGAAGATCGAATGCAGGATGGAAGCATATAGCAAATGGCAGAACTCTTAGAGCCATTAACATAGACGGATCTAGGCATACAGATCCAGTTCCCTGAGAGTTGGTCAAGAAGGCGTATGGCATGCTTGCCTTCATTGGTCAGGGCACAGAGTATAAAATTTGGCCAATCATGTTGCGGCTGTATAGAACTTTAATTAGGCCATATTTGGAATATTGCGCATAATTCTGGTCACCACACGACCAGAACATTGTGAGGGTACAGAGAAGGTTTACTAGGATGATGCCTTGTTTGGAGGGTATTAGCTATGAGGAACATTTGGTCAAATTTGGCTTGTTCTAACATGAATGTTGCAGGCTGAGGGGCAACCTGGTAGAAGTTTACAAAACTTGAGATTCAATGCATAGTTGAATCTTTTCTCTATGGTAGAAATGTCAATTATTAGAGTATGGAGTTTTAAGGTAAAAGGGAGAAAGCTTACAGGAGATGTGAAGGCAGGTTCTTTACACAGAGGGTGGAAAGTACTTGGGAATGCATTGCCAGAGGAGAATCAGGTACCACAGTGATGTTTAAGTGATATCTTGACAGATACATAAATAGGCAGGGAATAGAGGGATAGGGATGTAGTAGAGGCTAAAGGGTTTTAGCTCAGAAAGGTACCATGTGTTGCAGGCTTGATAGGCTGAAGGGCCTGTTACTGTGCTATATAGTTCTTTGTTCTAACACCCCTTCTCAAAGAGAGTCAGAGAGATGTATAGCATGACAACAGATCCTTCGGTCAAACTCGTTCATGCCAACCAGATATCCCAACCCAATCTAGTCCTGCTTGCCAACACCCAGCCCATATCCTTCCAAACCCTTCCTACACACAGACACACCTAAATGCCTTTTAAATGATGCAATTGTACTAGCCTCCACCACTTCCTCTGGCAAATCAATCCATACACATACCACTCTCTGTGTGAAAAATTGCCCCTTAGGTCCCTTATATATCTTTCCCCTCTCACCCTGAACCTATGCCCTCGAGTTCTGGACTCCCCAACCCCAGGGAAAAGACTTTTTCTATTTATCCTTTCTATGCCACTCATGATTTTATAAACCTCTAGAAGGTTACCCCTCAGTCTCCGAACCTCCAGGGAAAACAGCCCCAGCCTATTCAACCTCTCCCTATAGCTCAAATCCTCCAAACCTGGCAACATCCTTGTAAATCTTTTCTGAACTCCTGCAAGCTTCATAACATCCTACCAATAGGAAGGAAACCAGAATTGCACGCAATATTCCAACAGTCACCCAATTAATGTCCCGTACAGCTGCAACATGATCTTCCAACTCCTGTACTCAATATCTGACCAATAAAGAAAAGCATACTAAATGCCATCTTCACTATCCTATCTACCTGCAACTCTACCTTCAAAGAGCTATGAACCTGCACGACAAGGTCTCTTTGTTCAGCAACACTCCCTGGGACCTTACCATTAAATGTACAAGTACTGTTCTGATTTGCCTTCCCAAAATGCAGCACCTCGCATTTATCTGAATTAAACTCCTTCTGCCATTCCTCAGCCCATCAGCCCATCTGATCAAGATCCTGTTGCAATCTGAGGTAACCTTCTTTGCTGTCCACTACACCTCCAATTTTGGTCACATCTGCAAACATACTAACAGTACCTCTTATGCTCACATCCAAATCATTTATATAAATGATGAAAAGTAGTGGACTTGGCACCACTCCACTGGTCACAGGCCTCCAGTCTGAAAAACAACCCTCCACTACCTTCCTCTGTCTTCTACCTTCTAGCCAGTTCTGTATCCAAATGGCTAGTTCTCCTTGCATTCCGTGAAATCTAACCTTGCTAACCAATCTCCCATGGGGAACCTTGTCGAACGCCTTACTTAAATCCATATATATCATGTCTACAGCTCTGCCCTCATTAATCCTCTTTGTTGCTTCTTCAAAAAACTCAGTCAAGTTTGTGAGACATGATTTCCCATGCACAAAGCCATGCTGACTATCCCTAATCAGTTCTTGCCTTTCCAAATACATGTACATCCTGTCCCTCAGGATTCCCTCCAACAACCTGCCCACCACTGACGTCAAGCTCACTGGTCTATAGTTCCCTGGCTTGTCCTTACCACCTTTCTTAAATAGTGGCACCGCATTAGCCAACGTCCAGTCTTCCGGCACCTTACTTGTGACTATCGACGATACAAGTATCTCAGCAAGGGGCCCAGCAATCACTTCCCTTGCTTCCCACAGAGTTCTAGGGTACACCTGATCAGATCCTGGGATTTTATCCACTTTTATATATTTCAAGACATCAAGCACTTCCTCCTCTGTAATATGGACATTTTGCAAGATGTCACCATCTATTTCCCTCCAGTCCATATCTTCTATATTCTTTTCCACAGTAAATACTGATGCAAAATACTCATTTAATGTCTCCCCATCTCCTGCAGCTCCACACAAAGGCCACCTTGCTGATCTTTGAGGGGCCCTATTCTCTCCCTAGTTACCCTTTCGTCCTTAATGTCTATGTTTGGAAAGTTAAAATCCCCTACCATAACCACCCTATTATTCTTACAGGTAACTGAAATGCCCTTGCAAATTTGTTTCACAATTTCCCTCTGACTACTGGGGGGCTATAATATAATCCCAAAAAGGTGATCATCCCTTTCTTATTTATCAGTTCCAACCAATAGCTTCCCTGGATGTATTGCCGGGAATATTCTCCCTCAGTGCAGCTGTAATGCTATCTCTTATTAAAAGCACCACACCCTCTCCTCTCTTGCCTCCCTGTTTGTCCTCCCTGTAGCATTTGTATCCTGGAAGATTAAGCTGCCAGTCCTGCCCATCCTTGAGCCATGTTTCTGTAATTGCTATGATTCCCCAGTCCCATGTTCCTAATCATGCTCTGAATTCATCTGCCTTCCCTGTTCGGCCCCTTGCATTGAAATAAATTTCACAGCAGAGAGTGGCGCGAGCTGGGCGGAAGTGAGGTTGGAGCGCAGAGCTGGTCGGGAAGGTAAGTGATTGATATTTGAGTGGGTGTGTTCTAAACCCCAGGCCCTACATAGTAGGGACCCCCTCCCATCCTCCTCCTCTAACCTAACTTTAAAGTCCACAGGTAAGCTACTCAGTGTTCTTGTTTTGGAGACGAAGTGTAGAGTAATGGCAGCGCAGGCAGTGGAATGTTCCTCCTGCAGGATGTTTGAGGTAGGGGTGACCACCGATATTCCTGCCGACTTCGTCTGCAGGAAATGCAGTCAGATCCTGCTCCTCACAGAACGAGTTAGGGAACTGGAACTGGAGTTGGATGAACTGAGGATTATTCGAGAGGCTGAGAGGGTGATAGATAGAAGCTACAGGGACATAGTTACGCCAGAGAACAGAGGTAGCTGGGTAACTGTTAGAGGTGGGAAGGGGAGGAAGCAGGCAGTGCAGGGATCCCCTGTGGTCGTTCCCCTCAACAATAAGTATACCGCTTTGGATACTGTTGGGGGGGACAGCCTAGCAGGGGTAAGCTGCAGTGACCGGGTCTGTGGCCCGAGGTCTGGCTCTGAGGCTCAGAAGACAAAGCGGGAGAGGAGGAGAGCGCTAGTTATAGAAGACTCTTTAGTTAGAGGGATGGACAGGCGGTTCTGTGGACATGGGCGAGACTCTCGGATGGTTTGTTGCCTCCCAGGTGCCAGGGTCCGAGACGTCTCGGACCGTGTCTTCAGAATCCTTAAGGGGAGGGTGTGCAGCCAGAAGTCGTGGTGCACGTTGGCACCAACGACATAGGTAGGCAGAGGGGTGGTGAGGTCATTTAATAGCTCAGGGAGTTAGGCTGGAAGCTAAAAGCTAGGACGGACAGAGTCGTCATCTCTGGGTTGTTGCCGGTGCCACGTGACAGTGAGGCAAGGAATAGGGAGAGAGTGCAGTTGAACACGTGGCTGCAAGGATGGCGTAGGAGGGAGGGCTTCAGGTATTTGGACAATTGGACTGCATTCTGGGGAAGGTGGGACCTGTTCAAGCAGGACGGGTTGCACCTGAACCAGAAGGGCACCAATATCCTGGGGGGTAGGTTTGCTAGCACTCTTCGGGGGGGTTTAAACTAATTTGGCAGGGGGACTTGTAGTCCAGCAAGTAGGCTAGCTGTTTTTCAGGATGTCCAAGAATGTAGGGAGGCTGTGGAGAAGGTAGCACTGACAGGGAATACTTGCGGACACATAGATGGGTTCAAGTGCGTATACTTCAACGCAAGGAGTATCAGAAATAAGGTGGGTGAACTTAAGGGGTGGATCGGTACCTGGGACTACGATGTTGTGGCCATCACGGAAACGTGGATAGAAGAGGGACAGGAATGGTTGTTGGAGGTTCCTGGTTACAGATGTTTCAGTAAGATTAGGGAGGGTGGTAAAAAAGGAGGGGGTGTGGTGTTGCTAATTAGAAATGGTATAATGGCTGCAGAAAGGCAGTTCGAGGGGGATCTGCCTTTGGAGGTAGTATGGGCTGAAGTCAGAAACAGGAAAGGTGCAGTCACCTTGTTGGGTGTTTACTATAGGCCCCCCAATAGCAGCAGAGATGTGGAGAAACAGATTGGGAAACAGATTTTGGAAATGCGCAGAAGCCACAGGGGAGTAGTCATGGGCGATTTCAACTTCCCAAATATTGATTGGAAGCTCTTTAGATCAAGTAGATTGGATGGGGCAGTGTTTGTGCAGTGTGTCCAGGAAGCTTTTCTAACTCAGTATGTAGATTGTCCGACCAGAGGGGAGGCCATATTGGATTTGGTACTTGGTAACGAACCGGGACAAGTGATGGGCTTGTTAGTGGGTGAACATTTTGGTGATGGTGACCACAATTCTGTGACTTTCACCTTGGTTATGGAGAGAGATAGGTGCGTACAACAGGGTAGGTTGTACAATTGGGGGAAGGGTAAATACGATGCTGTAAGACAGGATCTGAGGAGCATAAGTTGGGAGCATAGGCTGTCAGGGAAGGATGTCGTGGAAATGTGGAACTTTTTCAAGGAACAGATATGACGTGTCCTTTATATGTATGCACCTGTCAGGCAGGAAAGAGATGGTCATGTGAGGGAACCTTGGTTGACGAGGGAGGTTGAATGTCTTGTAAAGAGGAAGAAGGAGGCTTACATAAGGTTGAGGAAACAGGGTTCAGATAGAGCAATGGAGGGATACAGGATAGCCAGAAGGGACCTGAAGAAAGGGATTAGGAGAACTAAGAGAAGGCATGAAAAATCTTTGCGGATAGGATCAAGGATTACCCCAAGGCATTTTATGCGTATGTAAGAAACATGAGAATGACGAGAACGAGGGTAGGTCCGATCAAGGACAGTAGTGGGAGACTGTGTATTGAGTCGGAAGAGATAGGAGAGGTCTTGAATGAGTACGTTTCTTCAGTATTTACGAACGAGAGGGACCGTATTGTTGAAGAGGAGAGTGTGAATCGGACTGGTAAGCTAGAGGAAATACTTGTTAGGAAGGAAGATGTGTTGGACATTTTGAACAACTTGCGGATAGACAAGTCTCTCGGGCCTGACGGGATATATCCTAGGATTATGTGGGAAACAAGAGAGGAAATTGCAGTACCGTTGGCAATGATCTTTTCGTCTTCACTGTCAACAGGGGTGGTACCAGGGGACTGGAGAGTGGCGAATGTTGTGCCCCTGTTCAAAAAAGGGAATAGGGATAACCCCGGGAATTACAGGCCAGTTAGTCTTACTTCAGTGGTAGGCAAAATAATGGAAAGGGTACTGAGGGATAGGATTTATGAGTATCTGGAAAGACACTGCTTGATTAGGGACAGCCAGCACGGATTTGTGAAGGGTAGGTCTTGCCTTACAAGTCTTATTGAATTCTTTGAGGAGGTGACTAAGCATGTGGACGAGGGTAGAGCAGTGGATGTAGTATACATGGATTTTAGTAAGGCATTTGATAAGGTTCCCCATGGTAGGCTTATGCGGAAAGTCAGGAGGCATGGGATAGAGGGAAATTTGGCCAATTGGATAGAAAACTGGCTAACCGGTCGAAGTCAGAGAGTGGTGGTAGATGGTAAATATTCAGCCTGGAGCCCAGTTACAAGTGGAGTTCCGCAGGGATCAGTTCTGGGTCCTCTGCTGTTTGTAATTTTTATTAATGACTTGGATGAGGGAGTCGAAGGGTGGGTCAGTAAATTTGCAGATGATACGAAGATTGGTGGAGTTGTGGATAGTGAGGAGGGCTGTTGTCGGCTGCAAAGGGACTTAGATATGATGCAGAGCTGGGCTGAGGAGTGGCAGATGGAGTTCAACCCTGCCAAGTGTGAGGTTGTCCATTTTGGAAAGACAAGTAAGAATGTGGAATACAGGGTTAACGGTAGGGTTCTTAGTAAGGTGGAGGAACAGAGGGATCTTGGGGTCCAAGTTCATACATCTTTGAAAGTTGCCACTCAGGTGGATAGATCTTGTAAGAAGGCCTATGGTGTATTGGCGTTCATTAGCAGAGGGACTGAATTCAAGAGTCGTGAAGTGATGTTGCAGCTGTACAGGACTTTGGTTAGGCCACATTTGGAGTACTGTGTGCAGTTCTGGAAGCCTCACTTTAGGAAAGATGTGGAAGCTTTGGAGAGGGTGCAGAGAAGATTTACCAGGATGTTGCCTGGAATGGAGAATAGGTCGTACAAGGATAGGTTGAGAGTGCTAGGCCTTTTCTCGTTGGAACGGCGAAGGATGAGGGGTGACTTGATAGAGGTTTATAAGATGATCAGAGGAATAGATAGAGTAGACAGTCAGAAACTTTTTCCCCGGGTACAAGAGAGTGTTACAAGGGGACATAAATTTAAGGTGAAGGGTGGAAGGTATAGGGGAGATGTCAGGGGTGGGTTCTTTACCCAGAGAGTGGTGGGGGCATGGAATGCGCTGCCTGTGGGAGTGGCAGAGTCAGAATCATTGGTGACCTTTAAGCGGCAATTGGATAGGTACATGGATGGGTGCTTAAGCTAGGACAAATGTTCGGCACAACATCGTGGGCCGAAGGGCCTGTTCTGAGCTGTATTGTTCTATGTTCTAAATGCAATTTAATTTATCAGTCCTACCTTGTTCTCACTTCTTTTCTCAACTGTACCAGTCTCAGATTGATCTCTTTCCCCACTATCTCCCTGGGTCCCAACTCACCACCTCACCAGTTTAAATCCTCCTGAGCAGCTCTAGCAAATTTCCCTGCCAGTAAATTAGCCCCCTTTCAATTCAGGTGCAATTCGTCCTTCTTGCACAGGTCACTTCTACCCCAGAAGAGATTCCAATGACTCAAAAATGCGAATCCTTCTCCCATACACCAGCTCCTCAGCCATGCATTCATCTGCTCTATCCTCTTATTCCTACCCTCACTAGCTTGTAGCACCGGGAGTAATCTGGATATTACCACTCTTGAGGACCTCCTTTTTAAATTCCTGCCTAACTCTCTATATTCTCCCTTCAGAATCTCATTCTTTTCCCTTCCCACGTCATTGGTTCCAATGTGTACAGTGACCTCCTGCTGGGCTCTCTACCCATTGAGAACATTCTGCACCCTCTCTGAGACATCCTTGATCCTGGCACCAGGGAGGCAACATACTTTTCTGATTTTCGCTGCTCGCCACAGAAACGTCTGTCTATACCTCTGACTAGAGAGTCCCCGAACACAATTGAACTCTTGGAACCCGACATACCCGTCATTGCATTAGAACCAATCTTGATACCAGAAACTTGGCCGTTTGTGCGACATTCCCTTGAGAATCCATCACCCCCTACATTTTTCAAAACAGCATACTTATTTGAAATGGGGATAGCCACAGAAGACTCCTGCACTACCTCTCTTAACTTCCCTGGAGTTAACCCATCTATGTGACTGTATCTGCGACTTTTCTCCCTTCCTATAACTGCCACCTATCACACCCCCTTGCTCTTGTAAATTCTTCACTGCCTGTAACTGTCGTTCCAACCGATCCATTCGATCTGATAGGATTCGCAACTAACGGCATTTATTGTAGATATAATCCTCAGTAACACGTCATCTTGAAAATAATGGCAGCAGACACTTTTCAGTAAACTAGAAACAAAAACAGAAGTTGCTAGAAAAGCTCAGCAGGAGTCTGGCAGCATCTGAAGACCTGAAGAGAAATTGGAGTTAACATTTTAGGTCCGTGACACTTCCTCAGAACTGAAGAAGGGTCACCAGACCCAAAACATCAACTCTGAACAGATATTACCAGACCTGCTGAACTTTTCCAGCAACTTCTGTTTTTGTTTCTGAAATTTATAAACTCCGTTTGGGTCTGCTGTAAAATACTGATATCAAACAGAACATAGAGATTTTCTGGACTCAAACACTGGTTGACACTAAAATGAGAAACATACTAAAGCTTCAAAGGAAGATTGTGAATTCTAATCAAACACATTTCCAGAGCTTCAGATCATGAACACAAGGCCAAATTGTGGCAATTACCAAACACCTCCAGCTTGCCCGAGGTTTTGCATTCACCCGCGTCACAGGAATAAGTTCCAGAATCTTGAACTCCACACTTCCCCAACTGAGCAATCCGCTTCCTCCCCATTGAGTAAATCCGGACGTTTTTATTGGGTTTCATTTCCAAGTCGTCCTGTTCAGGTAAAGTACAATGAATAACGAGAGAGGTAGCACAACGAGGTTAGATACAGAGTAAAGTTCCTCTAAAACTGTCCCCATCAAACACTCCCAGGACAGAAACAATATGGGGTTGGTCACAGAGTAAAGCTTCCTCTGCATTGTCCCCATCAAACAGTCTAGTAATCAGGAATGTCATTAAATCTTAACCATCTTCTGATTTGGCAAAGAGAATCTATCAGTTCAAAGGTAGTTAGGGATGACCAATTAATGTTGGCCTTGGCAGTGATGTCCACATCCTACACAGAATAAACATGATTATGGGATTTGCTGAGGTTTAGTGTCCAGAAGTGAACACTGTCAATTACTTGGGAATCTGACTAAAGCAAGATACACCAAGTCTTATGCTCTGTAAGTTAAGCATGTAGTTGTTGGTTATTGGCCAGAGATAGAGGGTGTTTGGCATCCCTGGCCTCGTAACCCAGCTCATACCTTCAGGAAAGGCTGACAGAAACACATCAAACAAATGTGGTTCACTTAACAATGCCTAATATCATTGGGTGAGCCAGTGAATCCACTGAATGTTCACTCCCTCCTTTATTTTGTTGTTGTGTCGCCATAGTCTTACCAGACCAAGGGGTTGCTCTCTCATTACAGAGAAGTGACTGGTGGTGATTAGCCTAAAGGCTACCAGACCTCAGGTGAGGGAAGAAGTTGAGAAGGACAGTCCTTCATGGTTACCTCAAACCAGTGATGGGAATTGAACTCATCCTGTTGGCATCACACTGCTTTGTAAATCAATGAACCAGCTAACTGAGCCTACTTACCTTATACCAGATGACCTCTACATTGGGCCGGGACAGCTCACACTCCAAGGTGATGGCAGTAGATTCTGGAACCCGCAGATCTTTTAGCTCCTTCAGGAATGTGACTGGGGGTTCTGAAATAGTACAGCCACAAGACTGGGTAAGAGAACAACATGGCAGGTGACAACAGCTGATCAGGAAGGACGAACAGCCTGAGACAATCCAAACACTTCCCACACAATTCCTACTCCGGTCTGTCCCAATCCAGGATTCTTTACAGCAGATTGTAAGGTGTCTACTCACTGAGAAAATATACCTCTCATCACCCAAATCTCTCAAACACAGAGATACACATAGATGGAGACACACATGCTCACACAGGCGCACACAGATACAAGCACACCCTCATGTAGATGCCCACCCTTTTACTCACACACACTGACACAGAGACACAGATATACATATGTGCATACACACAAACTCATCTGCACACATACTCATGATCAGAAACATAGACACATTCACGCAGAAACATATCTTCTGGTGTACAAGAGCACTGTATCCAGAGAGTCATACGGCATGGAAACAGACTTTTGGTCCAACTCGTCCGTGATGACCATATTTCCAAACTAAACTAGCCCCACTTGCCTGTGTTCGGCCCATATCCGACCAAACCTTCCGATTCATGTACATATCCAAATGCCTTTTAAACATTGTAATTGTACCTGCATTCACCATTTCCTCTGACAGTTCATTCCACATACTAACCACTCTCTATGTAAAAAAAGAAGTTGCCCCTCATGTCTTTAAAATCTTTCTCCTCTCGCCTTAAAAATATGCCCTCTAGTTTGGAACTTGCCCATCTTAGGGAAAATACCTTTGCTATTCACCTTAACTATGCTCCCCTATGATTTTATAAACCTCAACCTCCAATGCTCTAGTGAAATAAGTCCCAACCTGTAGTTATAACTCAAAACCTCAGGTCCTGGCACCATCCTGGTAATTTTCTTCCTGAACCTTCTCTAGTTTAATAATATCCTTTGTCTGACAGGGTGCCCAGAAATGCACACAATAAGCCAGAAGAGGCCTCATCAATGTCCTGTACAACCTCAACATGATATTACTTATTCTTGTAAAACCCCAGGTTAAAGATCTGGAGACATGGGTTTGAATCCTGCCATGGTAGGTGGTGAAATATGAATTTAACAAAAAGTTGGAGTTGAAAAGCTGCTCCAACAGCACCCAGTTACAATTGTCAATTGTTGCAACAATCTACCTGGCCACTAATGTCCGGTTAGGGAAGGAAATTTCCTGACTCTTACAGTCTGACGTACACATGAATCCAGGCAGCATCAGGAGGTGGAGAATTCAACATTTTGGGTATCACTCTTCTTCAGGACTGGGGGTGGGTGTAAGGGGCGCTGCAGATAAAGAGGCTGGGGCAGGGTGGTGAGGTGGGGATAGGTGACCTGGTTGGTTGATGGAAGGGCTGAATCTGGTAGATGACTGAGAGGAATGGAAGGGAGGGGGAGGGGGTGGGAAGGGGGTCAGGGGATGGGAAGGTAGGTTATTTGAAATTGGAGAACTCAATGTTGATTCCTCTGGGTTGTAGGCTGCCTAAGTGGAATAAGGTCATACCCTCAACCTGTCTCCACTTATCTCCACCTCACCTCCTTGCCCCTCCCAGCCCCTTTATCTGCAGTGCCCCTTACACCTATCCCCAGTGCTGAAGAAGGGTTATACCCAAAACATTGACTTCTTCCCCACCTCCTGATGCTGCCTGACTTGCTGTGTTCTCCCAGCCTCTTGCTTGCCTACCTTGAATTCCAGCATCTGCAGTTTTTTTTTCTCTCTACATGGGACTCCACAGACACAGCAAGATGGTTGACTTTTAACCGCCTCTAAACTGGTTGAGCAAGTCACTGAAGGACAATTAGGATGGAAAATAAATGTTGGCACAGGCGGTGATACTCATACCTTTGAATGAATTGAAAAAAAAATTATCTGCGGAGCGAATTCCACATTCTCTCTTTGCAAAGATGTTTCTCCCAAAAACCTGACTGGGTTTCTTAGAAAGGTATTGATGTTAATGTCCCCTTGTTGTGATCCCTCCCCCAAGTGGAAACGTCTCTCTCGATTCCTAGCCTACGCAACACGTTCATTGTGTCACCCCTCAGCCTCTCTCTTCGAGGGAAAAGACACCCAGCCTGTTCAGCCTCTCCCAGTTGATACAATCTTGGTGCTCGCATCATTTTCTAAATCATTTTGGCCCCTTGTCCAAAGCACCCAAATCCTTTTTGCAAAACAGAGTCCAGAATAATGCACAGAACTGAAAACATGGCCAAAGCAAGTTTCAAATAATATTGCAACCGCAATTTCTATTTCTTGGGAAAACAACTGTCACCCGAGAGAAGAATAGGCAAAGTGGAAATTTAACACAGGTTATTTAAAACAAAGGGTTTACATCAATCAATAAACTCTTTCTAATTGAAAACCGCTACAACCCCTCATATCCCTGTCACCTCCTCCAGTCCTTACACACCTTCCTATTTCTGCAACTTCCTCAAGCCCTGACAAGCTTCCCTATCACTGTAAGCTCATCCATTCCCTATAATTCTTGTCTCTGTAACCTCCTCCAGCTTCAACATCCCTCCTTATTTAAAAGGTCCTCCAGTCCTACACATTTCCCTATCTCTACAACCTCCTCCAGCCCTTACAACGCTCGCTATAATTTGCTCTAGCCCCTACATTCTTATTTCTGTAACCTTATTACACCCTCCTCTATCTGTGTAACCTCATCCAGTCCCTACATCCCTCCCCATCTCTGTATCCTCCTCTAGTCCCTACGTCATTCCTTAATTCTCATCTCTTCGAGCCCCTATTCCCCTCCCCATCTCTGTATCCTCCTGTGGTCCCTACATCATTCCTTAATTCTCATCTCTTCGAGCCCCTATTCCCCTCCCTATCTCGATATGCTCCCCTAGTGCTTGCATCCCTCCCTAACGCTGCAACCTCTTCCAGCCCCTACATCCCTCACTACCCCAAAACCTCTTCCAGCCCCTACAAGTCTTACTATCTGTAACCACATTGAGTCCCTACTCCTTCCCCATCTCCGTAATTTCTGCCAATCCAAAACCAGTCCAGGAACAGAGGGCATTATCTCAGAATAAGTGGTCACTCATTTAAGATAGAGACATGAATGTCCTTCCTCAGAAAGTAGTGGATTATGGAATTCTTTATCTCAGAGGGCTGCCAAAGCTGGGATATTATATATATTCATGGCTAATATAGACAGATTTTTAATTAGTAAGGGAATCTCAGGTTCTGGGGAAAAGGCAGGAAAGTGAAATTGATGATTATCAGATCAGCCATGATCTCATTGAATTGTGGAATTGATGGGCTGAATAGCCTACTTCTGATGTGGTGTGGCTGTGAACCTGACTCAGGTGATGCGTGGACATGGCCAATGCGGGGGCCTAGAGGTGGTTGGTGATGAGGGCTAGGAGCAGGTTGTGGGAATCTGACCTCTGACTGTTATCCGTGAGGTGCTGCGGACATTGTCGGCCTGAAATGTGACAGTGCCTGAGTCCTCGAGTGTCAGTGCGGACAGTGTGAGGCTATGGACTTTTCCTGTGCAGCTGATCCGCCGGTTGTTGTTGGGCTTCACTCGTATTCCATCCTTGATCCACATGCCATCAACGTCCACGTGGGATAATTCCACCTGGAAGGTGACTGCTTCCTTCTCAAAGATCTCCATGTCCTCCAGAGGCTTCCTCACTGATATCCTTCGAGCTGCAATCACAGGAACAGAGTCAGGGTTATTTTAACTGTTTCAGCCAAATACAGCATTGCAGTACCAGTTTCGCACTCCCATTCTACTGTCACCTCCTTTCCTGCAAATATGATAAAGTTGATTGAGGGAAAAGTGGTTGATGTTGTCTACATGGACTTCAGTAAAGCCTTTGACAAGGTCCTTCTTGGCAGACTGATACAAAAGGTGAAGTCACATGGTATCGGGGTGAACTGGCAAGATGGATACAGAACTGGCTTAATCATAGAAGATGGAGGGTAATGGTGGAAGGATACTTTTCATAATGGAGGTTTGTGACTAGTGATGTTCCACAGGGATCAGTGCTGGGACCACTGCTGTTTCTTGTCTACATAAATGATTTGGAGGAAATGTAACTGGTCTAATCAGTAAGTTTGTGGATGATACAAAGATTGGAGTTGTGGATAATGAGGAGGATTGTCAGAGGCTACAGCAGGATATTGATCAGTTGGAGGCATGGACAGAACAATGTTTAATCCTGGACAAGTGTGAGGTGATGCATTTTGGACAGTTAAGTACAGGTGGAAATTATGCAGTGAATGGCAGAAACCTTAGGAGTATTTATATTTGGAGGGATCCTGGTATGTCGGTTCACAGATCACTGAATGCAGCAGTGCAGGCAGATAAGGGAGCAAAAAAGGCCCATGACAAGAAGGGTTTATGCCGGAAATGTCGATTCTCCTGCTGCTTGAATGCTACCTGACCTGCTGCTTTTCACCTCTTCCCACCCTACCTCCTGCAAAAATGCCATCCCCTATTCCCAATTCCTCTGCCTCCACCGTATCTGCTCCCAGGAGGACCAGTTCCACCACAGAACACACCAGATGGCCTCCTTCTTTAGAGACCGCAATTTCCCTTCCCACGTGGTTAAAGATGCCCTCCAACGCATCTCCGTCCACATCCTGCACCTCCGCCCTCAGACCCCATCCCTCCAGCCGTAACAAGAACAGAACGCCCCTGGTGCTCACCTTCCACCCTACCAACCTTCGCAGAAACCAAATCATCCGCCGACATTTCCGCCACCTCCAAATAGACCCCATCACCTGGGATATATTTCCCTCCCCACCCCTTTCCGCCTTGCGCAAACACCATTCCCTCCGTGACTACCTAGTCAGGTCCACGCCCCCCTACAACCCACCCTCCCATCCTGGCACCTTCCCCAGCCACCGCAGGAATTGCAAAACCTACGCCCACACCTCCTCCCTCACCTCCATCCAAGGCCCTAAAGGAGCCTTCCACATCCAAAGTTTTACCTGCACATCCACCAATATCATTTATTGTATCCGTTGCTCCCGATGCGGTCTCCTCTACATTGGGGAGACTGGACGCCTCCTAGCAGAGCGCTTTAGGGAACATCTCCGGGAATCCCACACCACCCTGTGGCCCAACATTTCAACTCTCCCTCCCACTCTGCCGAGGACATGGTGGTCCTGGGCCTCCTTCACCGCCGCTCCCTCACCACCAGATGCCTGGAGGAAGAACGCCTCATCTTCTGCCTCAGAACACTTCAACCCCAGGGCATCAATGTGGACTTCAACAGTTTCCTCATTTCCCCTTCCCCCACCTCACCCTAGTTCCAAACTTCCTGCTCAGCACTGTCCCCATGACTTGTCCTACCTGCCTATCTTCTTTTCCACCTATCCACTCCACCCTCCACCCCCCCAACCTATCACCTTCATCCCCTCCCCCACTCACCTATTGTACTCTATGCTACTTTGGGCGGCACGGTGGCACAGTGGTTAGCACTGCTGCCTCGCAGCGCCAGAGACCCGGGTTCGATTCCCGCCTCAGGCGACTGACTGTGTGGAGTTTGCACATTCTCCCCGTGTCTGCGTGGGTTTCCTCCGGGTGCTCCGGTTTCCTCCCACACTCCAAAGATGTGCAAGTCAGGTGAATTGGCCATGCTAAATTGCCCGTAGTGTTAGGTAAAGGGGTAAATGTAGGGGTATGGGTGGGTTGCGCTTCGGCGGGTCGGTGTGGACTTGTTGGGCCGAAGGGCCTGTTTCCACACTGTAAGTAATCTAATCTAATCTACTTTCTCCCCACCCCCACCCTCCTCTCACTTATCTCTCCACCCTTCAGGCTCTCTGTCTGTATTCCTGATGAAGGGTTTTTGCCCGAAACATCGATTTTACTGCTTCTCGGATGTTGCCTGAACTGCTGTGCTCTTCCAGCACCACTAATCCAGAATCTGGTTTCCAGCATCTGCAGTCATTGTTTATACACTGCTGCTTTTCCAGCACTTCACTCTCAACTATGACATGCTTGCCTTCATTGAAAAGGGCATTGAGTATAAGGATAGCTAAATTATGCTGTGGATTTATAGAACTTTAGTTAGGCCACACTTGGAATGTTGCGCACAATTCTGGGCACCATACAGCAAATCGGCTGTGGATGCTTTGGAGAGCGTACAGAAAAGATTTTGCTGGGTATGGGGGATTTTAGCTATGAAGAAAGGTTGGATAAACTGGGTTTGTTTTCACTGGAAAGCAGGAGGTTGAGGGGTGACCTAAAGAAGTTTATAAGATTGTGAACAGTATGGACAGAGTAGAAAGAAGTTTTTCTCAGGGTGGAAGGGTCAATTACTGGGGGATACAGATGTGCGAGGCACAAAGGGTGGTGAATGCCTGGAACGTGCTGCCAGAGGAGGTGGTGGAAGCAGACACAATAGCAGCATTCAAGAAGCACCCGGATGAATAGGAAGTTAAAAATCACACAACACAAGATTATAGTCCAACAGGTTTATTTGGAGGCACTAGCTTTTGGAGTGCTGCTCCTTCATCAGGTGGTTGTGGAGTATATCATCGTAAGACATAGAATTTATAGCATAAGTTTACAATGTGATGTAACTGAAATTATATATTAAAAATGACCTGGATTGTTTCTTAAGTCTCTCATCTTTTAGAATGACCATGTTGGTTTCAGTTCTTTCATATGTAAATCACAAAACTTTTTTAAAAGTTACATTCTCAAGTGTCACTTCAGCCCAGATAATGCATTGAAGGTGTGAGCTGCCCTGTGTGAGACTGTCTGTGCCCCAATGGTCAGACTGATTCTCGTCTAAAAAACAGATTTACAGAATCATACATGGATTCATGCAGTTTTTGAGCAAAGTAAAATGTAATTTTGCAAGTACAAATTCACCCCACAAATTTGTATGTGTGTGTGAGAGTGAGAGAGAGAGAGTGTATAGGGGTATAAGTCTGTGAGAGGTGTGTGTGAGAGCATGGGGGTGTATGTGTGAGCATATGAGAGAAGGTCTGCGTGAGTGTCTGGGTCTGTAGGAGAATGTGTGTGTGTGTCTGTGTGTGTGTAGGAGTGTCTGTGTGTGTATAGTGCAATGGGGTCACCTGTAGTGTGACATGAACCCAAGGTCCCAGTTGAGGCCATCCCCATGGTTACTGAACTTGGCTAAAGCCCTTCATGTCATAGGCCTTTTTTGCTACCTTATCTACCTGCACTGCTGCATTCAGTGATCTGTGAACCTTATACACCAAGATCCCTCCAAATATCAATACTGCTCAGGGTTCTGCCATTCACTGTATAATTTCTCCCTGTACTTAACTTTCCAAAATGCATCACCTCACATTTGTCCAGGATTAAACATTTTTCTGCCTCCAACTGATCTATATCATGCTGTATCCTTTGACAATCCTCTTCACTATCCACAACTGTCTGCGCAGTCTTGGAAAGCCAAAGGGGCAGTTTCTGTGCTGTACTGTTCTTTGTTCCTTGTTCCTTTGAATTCATCTCGCCGTCAAGGTATCACTCTCAACAAAGACCAGTTTTAATCATCACCCAAACCCACAGAAACACCCATACATGGGGTTAGACATAGAGTAAAGCTCCTCTACACAGTTCCCATCAAACGCTCCCACAACAAGGACAGCACAGGGTTAGATATAGAATAAAGGTCCCCAAAGATTCCCAGGACAGGAACAGGACGGAGTTAGGCAGGAAGCGAAGCTTCTGCTAGTCTTTCAAACTGAAGTTGAACCTTCCTCTACTCTTTTAAACCAAAGATTATGCTCCATCTAGACTTCGAAACTGAAGGTAAAGTACCCTCTGCATTGTTTCCAAAGACAGGGACAGCATAGGGTTAGATACAGAATACAGCTTACTCTACACTGTTTCCATCAAACGCTCCAACAACAGGATCTGCACAGGGGTAGACACAGATTAAAACTCCCTCCTTTGTTTTGTGCTTTTCTTAAACCAGGTCTATACTTACGTTCAATGATGAGTTTGGCCTGTGTTCTGTCATGCAGGGTCTCACAGCGGTAATTCCCTCGGTCAGAGAACACAGTGTCACATATGATTAGCCGCCTGGTCCTGCCGTCTTGCTGCAGAATGAACTTTGGACTGGACTGGATAACCACTCCCTGCTTCATCCACTGGACCTCGGCTGACTCATTGCTTACCTCTACTTCAAAAGTAGCATCTTGCCGCTCTTCTGTTACCACGCTCACCAGCTTCCTGGTGAACACAACCTGGGTCTCTGCAGGAATAGTAAAAACGGAGTATACATCATCCTCCTCCTATTGTTTCAACTGCAAGCTTCCACTCTATGTCTGCACTCATTCTGTGTATCCATAGGACAGTTAACAGTTGGATCATCCTGTTCTTAGACCATAAGACTGTAACAAATAGAAACAGGAATAGGCCGCTTCAGCATTCAATAGGATCATGGCTGATTTGACATTCCTCATGTCCAATTTCCTGCCCTTTTCCCCATAACCTTCAATTCACTACTGATCAGGAATCTATTTCAGCCTTAAATATGCACAAAAACTCTGCCCCACAGCTATGTGGCAAGGAGTTCTAGAGACTCTCAATCTTTTGAAAGAACAAATTCCTCCTCATTTCAGCCTTGTGTTAGGCTTGATCAAACTAACACAAAGTACTGGAGAAACTGAGCAGGTCTGGCAGTGACTGTGGAAACAGAAATAGTGTTAATGTTTTGAATCCACCACACACCAATGAAGAACCCTACCAGACTTGAAACATAACTCTGTTCATCTCTCCACAGATGCTGCTGAACCTGCTGAGTTTCTCTAGCATTTTGTCCTTATTTCACGTCTCCAACATCTGCAGTATTTTGATTTTATCTACCTGTCAAATGTTGCTATTCCTACGTTTTCATTGTATACATGAACAGATGAACATCAAGAATAGAAGTAGGTCATTCAGCTTTTGACTGTGTTCCACTGTTCATTAAAATCGTGGCTTATTGGTTAACTCTACTGCTATGGACCAGACCAGACCCTGTCAAAATGTAGTAAGAGGGTAATCTTAATCATAACTTTTTCTTATTATTGAAGACAGATGTGAAGTACGTGTCGCAAATGTAATGCAACTGGTCAAATTACTCGACGTTAAGCAGAACACAATTTATTTAAACACTATAGTTAAAATATGAACCATAAAAAGAGGTATTAAGAATAACTTAATTATTGGAAAACTTAACTGAATGATAGATACAGCATCAATTACTAAATAACTGTTCCAATGCAATAACCTGCATTTAATAACCTTCACGTGCATTTCCTCTAACCTGATTCACTGCATCCGTTGTTTTCCCATGTGGTCTTCTCTATATTGGAGAGATCAAGTGCAAACCCAGGGACTGGTTCAGGGTACATCAATGGCCTACATGCTCCAATCAACCCCACCTTCCAGTTGCTAGCCATTTCAACTCCCCCTCCCACTCACCAATTACATGACCTTCCTGCACCTCCTCTGTCGTCAAAATAAGGCCAGATGCAAACTGGAGGAAGAATACTTCATCTTCCACTTCAGGAGCTTACAGCCTTACGGCGTCAACATAAAATTCACCAGCTTCCAAATCTCCCCACGCCCCCCCCCCACCTCATCCCAAGTCTAGCTCTCCCTCTCCGCCCTATCCCTTGACCTGACCTAACCTGTCCATCTGCCTCCCAACTATCTGCTCCACAATTCCGATTGACCAATCTCAATTACCTCCTACCTATCCATCTATCACCACTCCACCTACCTTTCCCCCAGCCCCACCCCTCCCTCCTATTTATTTCTCAGTCCCCTTCCCCTTCCCCAATTCTGATGAAGGGTCCTGCCCAAAACATTGACTCTCCTGCTCCTCTGATGCTGCTTGACCTGCTGGGCTTTTTCCAGCTCCACATTTTATTGACTGACTTTCCAGCATCTCTAAGTCCTCACCATTTCCAATATAATAACACCCCATAAACATACCTCTCAGCAGAAAGGCAAATTCCGACACAGATTCTTATGTGCAATTCTCCAATCCAGAAGGAATAAAATCAAGAGAAATTCTAGAGAATGTAGCAGCTTGGAATCATTCTCTGAAGATTCGAAAATCTTCTGAGACCCCAAGTAGCTTCTGACAGCTGAAAAAAACCAGGTGAGAGAGAGCTGGCCATTCGCATTCAAGCTGCTTCTATTGTTCCAGCTTTTAAACAAAACCTAAAGGCTTTCTAAGTTGTTTACTTAAATCATCTTCAGCAGCTAGTTAATCTAGATTGCCTTTACAACCTCTTTCCAAAAAAACCCAGGACAAAACAACCTTTTTAAAGTAACAGCACCATCACACTACTTTCCCGTCAACCCTCCCTCTTGCTAATCAAGAATTTCTGCCTTAAAAATATTCAAGGACTCTGCTTCCATCACCTTTTCAGTAAGAGTTCTAAAAAACTCACAACCCTCTGACAGAAATAATTTAGCCTGATCTCTGTCTTCAATGGGCAACCCGTATTTTTAAACTGTGGCCCCTGCTTCTGGATTCTCCCATAAAGGAAACATCCAGTCAAGACCCCTCAAGATCCATTTTATTTCAACTAACTTGCCTCTCACTCTTCTAAACTGGAGTGGATACAAGTCTAGTCTGTCTCCATTGGACAACCCCCCATTCCAAGTATTAACTTAGTAAACTTCCTGTGAACACGTATTTCCTTCCTTAAATAATGTGACCAATACTGTACATAGTACTCCTGTGCCCTGTATAACTGAAGTATAGCCTTCCTGCTTTTATCCCCTTGTGATAAACCACAACATTCCAATAGTTTTCCTGATTATTTGCAGTATGGGACTGCAAACCTTTAGAGATTCATACACAAGAAAACCCAGATTCCTCTCCATCTCAGTGCTCTACAAACTCTTATTACTCTTCCTGCCAAAATGGACAGTTTTACACTTGCCACATTATTTGAACACTTTTCACTAAATCACACAACACTTTCAAGCAAAGATCAGTGGATTATAAACAGGGGACCTCAATTTTCTTTCTTGTCCTGAATCCACCAGGGCTACAACAGGATTGTGGGCTTCTTGAGGTCAGTAGAGGAAGATCAATCACAGGAATTGCCACTCATTTCCACTGTGGGACACCAACAACAATTCGCATTTATGTAGTACCTTGGATACAGCAAAGCATCCCAAGGCATTTCATAGATACTAAGCCAATAAAATTTGACTCCATGCCTCTTACAGATATATTACAAATAAGTGATTAATATTGTCGAAAAGGTATTGGCTCTGAAGGGGTTAATGTTCAAAGTAAATTGGCTCCATCCATTCTATTGATGTCACAGACCAATAGGAAGGAGTTCTGCTTGAGTTTTCAGAAGGATCAGTTGGATCTATACCAATTGCCTTATATGCTAACCATTATACCTGACCTAATGTATTGCACTCACTGATATTGTGCAATGAGCCTTGTTGATATTTTCCTAATCAATCTGTTCAGAGATGTTATGACACATCTCTGGAGTAGATGGGACTTGAACCTGGGCATTATGGCTCAGAGGCAGAGACAGTACCATTGCATCACAACATCCTAATCAAACTGCTCAGATATATTATATTCTGACACATCTTTGGAGCAAGTGGGATTTGAATAGAGTACCTCACGGTAACCTCAGCCGGTTCAGGAACTCATGCTATTGGCATCGCTTTATGTGACAAACCAGCTATACTACTATTGTGTTATTGAAGGATAATACCAATTCTGTAGATGCTCTACACAGTGCATAGAACATTAAAGTGCAGTATAGGCCCTATGGCTCTTGATGTTACGCCGACCTGTGAAACCAATCTGAAACCCATCTAACGTACATTATTGTATTATCAACCATATGTTTATCTAATGACCATTTGAAATTGGCAAATCTATTACTGTTGCAGGCAGGGCGTTCCAAGCCTTTACTACTCACTGAGTAAAGAACCTATCTCTGAAATCTGTCCTATATCTATCACTCCTCAATTTAAAGCTATGTCCCCTTGTGTTTGCCATCACCATCCAAGGAAAAAGGCTCTCACAGTCCACTCTAGCTAATCCTCTGATCATATTGTATGTCTCTATTAAGTCACCTCTTAACTTTCTTCTCTCTAATGAAAATAGCCTCAAGTACTTCAGCCTTTCCTCAAAAGACCTTCCCTCCATACCAGGCAACATCCTGGTGAATCTCCTCTGCACCCTTTCCACTACTTCCACATCCTGCCTAGAATGCGGCGACCAAAACTGTACACAATACTCCAAATGTGGCCGCACCAGTTTTGTACAGCTGCAACATGACCTCATGGCTCCAAAACTTTACCAATAAAAACTAATATACCATATTCCTTCTTAACAACCCGATCAACCTGGGTGACAGCTTTCAGCGATCTATGCACATGGATAGCGAGATCTCTTTGCTCATCCACACCACCAAGAATCTTACCATTAGCCCAGTACTCTGTATTCCATTACTCTTTCTAAAGTGAATCACCTTACACTTTTCTACATTAAACTCCATTTGCCACCTCTCAGCCTAGCTCTTGGAGACTTATCTATTTTCACACTTTCCAGAATTGCTAACACCTCCTCCTTATGAACCTCAATCCCATCTAGTCTAATAGCCTGTATCGCAGTATTCTCCTCGACAGCATTATCTTTTTCCTGTGTGAATACTACAGAAAAATGTTCATTTAGTGCCTCTCCTATCTCCTTGGACTCCATGCACAACTTCCCACTACTGTCCTTGACTGGCCCTAACCTTACCCTAGTCATTCTTTTATTCCTGACATACCTATAGAAAGCTTTAGGGTTTCCCTTAATCCAACCCGCCATAGGCTTTTCATGTCCCCTCCTCGCTCTTCTTAGCTCTCTCTTTAGGTCCTTCCTGGCTAACTTGTAACTCTCAAGCGCCCTACCTAAGACTTCACATCTCAACTTTACATAAGCCTCCTTCTTTCTCTTGACAACAGATTCAACTTCTTTAGTAAACCACGGTTCCCTCGCTTGACCACTTCCTCTCTGCCTGACAGGTATGTACTTATCAAGGACACGCAGTAGCTGTTCCTTGATCAAGCTCCACATTTCAATTGTGCCCATCCCTGCAGTTTCCTTCCCCAGCTTATGCATTCTAAATCTTGCCTCATCACATCATAATTGCTTTTCCCCCAGCTATAACTCTTGCTCTGCGGTAAATACCTATTCCTTTCTATCGTTAAAGTAAACATAACTGAATTGTGGTCACTGTCATCAAAGTGCTCACCTACCTCCAAATCTAACACCTGGCCTGGTTCATTATCCAGTACCAAATTCAATGTGGCCTTGCCTCTTGTTAGCCCGTCTACATACTGTGTCAGGAAACCCTCCTGTACACATTGGACAAAAATTGACCCATCTAAAATACTCGAACTATAGCATTTCTAGTCAATATGTGGAAAGTTAAAAAGCTCCATAACAACTACCCTGTTACTTTCACTCCTATCCAAAATCATCTTTGGAATCCTTTCCTCTACCTCTCTGGAACTTCTCACAGGCCTATAGGAAACTCCCAACAAGGGTGATCCTTCCTTTCCTGTTTCGTACCTCAGTAGACGAATCCCTCATTAAACATCTCTCCTTGACCAACAATGCCACACCTCCCTCTCTTTTACCGCCTTCCCTATTCTTACTGAAACATTTAAACCCCGGAACATGCAACAACTAGTGGTGTATCCTCTACCACTAATCAATAGATAAACGTTTGGTTTGTTGCCTCCCAGGTGCAAGGGTACGTGATGTCTCTGATCGTGTTTTCCGGGTCCTGGAGGGGGAGGGGGAGCAGCCCGAAGTCGTGGTCCATATTGGCACCAACGACATAGGTAGGAGGAGTGCCGAGGATGTTAGACAGGCTTTCAGGGAGCTAGGTTGGAAGCTCAGAGTTAGAACAAACAGAGTTGTTGTCTCTGGTTTGTTACCCGTGCCACGTGATAGAGATTCGAGGAATAGGGAAAGAGAACACTTAAATGCGTGGCTACAGGGATGGTGCAGGAGGGAGGGATTCCGGTTTTTGGATAACTGGGGTTCTTTCTGGGGACGGTGGGACCTCTATAAATAGGATGGTCTACACCTGAACCTGAGGGGCACCAGTATCCTTGGGGGGAGGTTTGCTAGTGCTCTTGGGGGGGGGTTTAAACTAACTCTGCAGGGGCATGGGAACCCAGATTGTAGCTTCAGGGTGCAGGGCCTGGAGTGTAGGGAGGTTAGGAACATGGCATCAATTTCAAAGGAGGGTGCCTGTAAACAGGAAAGTGGCTTGAAGTGTGTATACTTCAATGCAAGAAGTATACGAAATAAGGTAGGTGAACTTGCAGCGTGGGTTGGTACCTGGGACTTCGATGTTGTGGCTATTACGGAGACATGGCTAGAACAGGGACAGGATTGGCTGTTGCAGGTTCCAGGATTTAAATGTTTTAGTAGGGTCAGAGGTGGGGGTAAAAGAGGGGGAGGTGTGGCATTGCTTGTCAAAGGTAGTATTACAGTGGTGGAAAGGACGATGGATGAGGACTTGCCATCTGAGGTAGTTTGGGCTGAGGTTAGGAATAGGAAAGGTGAGGTCACCCTATTAGGAGTCTTTTACAGGCCTCCTAATAGTCCTAGAATCATTGAAGAAAGGATAGGGAAGGTGATTCAGGAGATGAGTGACAGTAATAGGGTGGTTGTTATGGGGGACTTTAACTTTCCTGATATTGATTGGGAAAGCTATAGCTCAAGTTCGTTAGATGGGTCAGTGTTTGTTCAATGTGTGCAGGAGAGTTTCCTGACACAATATGTAGACAGGCCAACAAGAGGTGAGGCCATACTGGATTTGGTTCTGGGTAACGAACCAGGCCAGGTGTTAGAATTAGAGGTAGGTGAGCACTTTGGGGATAGTGACCATAATTCGGTGATTTTTACACTTGTGATGGAGAGGGATAAGTGTGTACTACAGGGCAAGAGTTATAGCTGGGGTCAGGGAAATTATGATGCGGTGAGGCATGACTTAGGATGTGTGGCTTGGAAAAGTAGACTCCAAGGCAAGAGTGTAAATGATATGTGGAGCTTGTTCAAGGAGCAACTATTGAGTGTCCTTGATAATTATGTACCTGTCAGGAAGGGAGGAAAGGGTCGTGCGAGGGAGCCGTGGTTTAATAAGGAATTGGAATCCCTTGTTAAATGGAAGAGGGCGGCCTATCTCAAGATGAGACGTGAAGGTTCAATTGGGGCGATTGAGAGTTATAGGGTAGCCAGGAAGGACCTGAAGAGAGAGCTAAGAGCAGCAAGGAGGGGACATGAAAGGTCCTTAGTTGGTAGGATTAGGGAAAACCCTAAGGCTTTCTATAGGTATGTTAGGAATAAAAGAATGACTAGGGTAGGAATAGGTCCAGTCAAGGATAGTAGTGGGAAGTTGCGTGTGGAGGCGGAAGAGATTGGGGAGACACTGAATGAATACTTTTCTTCAGTATTTACTCAGGAACAGGGCATTGTCGTCGATGTGAATACTGAGTCACAAATAAGTAGAATGGATGGCTTTGAGGTATGTAGAGAAGAGGTGTTGGAAATCCTGGAAAAGGTGAAAATAGATAAGTCCCCTGGGCCTGATGGCATTTATCCTAGGATTCTCTGGGAAGCAAGGGAGGAGATTGCAGAGCCATTGGCCTTGATTTTTATGTCCTCTTTGTCTACTGGAGTAGTGCCAGAAGACTGGAGGATAGCAAATGTGGTTCCCTTGTTCAAAAAGGGGAGTAGGGATAACCCTAGTAACTATAGGCCGGTGAGTCTCACTTCTGTTGTGGGCAAAGTCTTAGAGAGAATTGTAAGGGATAGGATTTATGCACATCTGGATAGGAATAATGTGATCAAGGATAGTCAGCATGGTTTTGTGAAGGGCAGGTCGTGCCTCACAAACCTTATTGAATTCTTTGAAAAGGTGACGAAGGAGGTTGATGAGGGGAAAGCGGTAGATGTGGTATATATGGATTTTAGTAAGGCGTTTGATAAGGTTCCCCATGGTAGGCTACTGCAGAAAATACGGAGATATGGCATTGAGGGTGAGTTGGAGGTTTGGATTAGGAATTGGCTGGATGGAAGAAGACAGAGGGTAGTAGTTGATGGCAAAGTTTCTTCATGGAGTGCCGTCACTAGCGGTGTTCCGCAAGGATCTGTTTTGGGACCATTGCTGTTTGTCATTTTTATAAATGACCTGGAAGAGGGGTTAGAAGGTTGGGTGAGCAAGTTTGCGGATGATACGAAAGTCAGAGGAGTTGTTGACAGTGAGGAAGGATGTGGCAGGTTACAGCAGGATATAGAGAAGCTGCAGAGCTGGGCAGAAAGGTGGCAAATGGAATTCAATGTAGCTAAGTGTGAGATGATTCACTTTGGGAAGAATAACAAAAAGATGGGGTACTGGGCTAATGGTCGGATACTTGGTAGTGTGGATGAGCAGAGGGATCTTGGTGTCCATGTACACAGATCTCTGAAAGTTGCCACCCAGGTAAATAGTGCGGTGAGGAAGGCATATGGCGTACTGGCTTTTATTGGTAGAGGAATTGAGTTCCGGAGTCCTGAGGTCATGATGCAGTTGTATAAGACTCTGGTGCGGCCGCATCTGGAATATTGTGTGCAGTTTTGGTCGCCATACTATAGGAAGGATGTGGAGGCACTGGAACGGGTGCAGAGGAGGTTTACCAGGATGTTGCCTGGTATGGAAGGAAGATCGTATGAGGAAAGACTGAGACATTTGGGGCTGTTTTCATTAGAGAAAAGAAGGTTTAGGGGTGACTTGATTGAGGTGTACAAGATGATTAGGGGGTTAGATAGGGTTGACAGTGTGAGCCTTTTCCCGCGTATGGAGTCGGGTATTACAAGGGGGCATAGCTTTAAATTAAGGGGGGGTAGATATAGGACTGAAGTTAGGGGTAGGTTCTTCACTCAGCGAGTCGTAAGTTCATGGAATGCCCTGCCAGTAGCAGTGGTGGACTCTCCCTCTTTATGGGCATTTAAGCGGGCATTGGATAGGTATATGGAGGATAGTGGGTTAGTATAGGTTAGGTGGGCTTGGATCGGCGCAACATCGAGGGCCAAAGGGCCTGTACTGCGCTGTATTCTTCTATGTTCTATTAAACCTAATACAATGCAAAACTAAAAGAGGACTGGTGAAGGTGAATTACTTTAAAGAAAGTCTTACTGAGTACTACAAACCAATGGAAGTGGCAAATAGCAGAAGATGGTATTTGACCAGTGATCATGTGGGTAAACACCACAATTGAAAACATGGTCAAAGATGTAACTGTTTAGATGCAATTAAACAAGAGCAGAGAGAGATGGAAAGGTTTAATCACTGCCTGGAGTTCTTTTGCCAATTGGTCACTGACTCTCCTTCAGGGAAACTGTTTCTCATTTAATCTTATTAAAATTCATCATAATGTTTGAACAGATCCATTAAGTTTAGTCTTAACCTTCTCCATTCTGAGCTTCTACAGTCTCACCATATTTACTACGGTCCCTCACCTCTGTGCCTTTGAATATTCTTTCATGGGGATAGGCAATGAATTTTGGCAATGGGGATAGGCAATGAATCCCACGAATGAATTTAAAAAAAGAGTAAAGGCCTCAGATGAGGAAAAAGATTGAGATATTTTCTAACCAACCTGTGCCAAGATATTATTCTATGCCTACAAACTTGTCTCTTACCTCAGACACTATCACTACACCACAAAAGCCTAATTAAACTGCTCAGATATATTCAGACACACCTTTGGAGCAGATGGGACTTTACAGTGTCATTTCATGGTAAACTCGGTCAGTGCAGGAATTGAACCCACATGTTAGCATCCTTCTGCATTGCAAACCAGTCATCCAGTCAAACAAGCTAAGAAAAAGCTTTTCCTGGACCACCCTTGCTTCTTTTGCACATCTGTTGTGAAGTTGGTGTTTGTAAAGTGCTGGGGTTGGGGAGGAGGGAGAAGCATTGCATAATCCCTTTAAAAGGTGGTGCTTTTTCAGTGCTTAGAGATTTGGAATGGATGTCTGTGAGCAGCAGCTTGGGGGTTTGCAGGAACACAGAGAGCATCCAAATTGAAACATATGTATTTGAAAGGCCATACAGTTAGCAGGCCAAGCAACCGTCTTTACCTAGAAAACAGGCTTTTGAATTTAGCCAATCAATTTGAACCAGCCACTTAGATACCAAAACCTATTAAATTTAAACCTGATGGTTTTGACAACATAGGTGGAAATGTGTTGCTGGAAAAGCGCAGCAGGTCAGGCAGCATCCAGGGAACAGGAGAATCGACGTTTCAGGCATAAGCCCTTCTTCAGGAATTCCTGAAGAAGGGCTTATGCCCGAAACGTCGATTCTCCTGTTCCCTGGATGCTGCCTGACCTGCTGCGCTTTTCCAGCAACACATTTCCAGCTCTGATCTCTAGCATCTGCAGACCTCACTTTCTCCTCAAAGTTGACAACATAGGACCCATCCTACCGTAAGAAATACTGACGTGTCATCAAGGGTATAAAAGAAGGGAGCAGTTGAACAAAGACCCCTGAGCTAGTTGCCATCTGCCAGAGCTAATGGCCCTGAAAGAGAGAATCACTGGCTCTCATAATCTCATCTATGTATTAGAGAAGGCACCATCTAAGTAACAATGGTACCAGCGACAGAGATGGCATTCCTGACAAAAGAATCGACAAAGGCACAGAACATTTTGGAAGATACATAACCTGGCTATAATTTTGACAGACTAAATTCTATTTTTTGTTATATGAGTGGGACTTGTATTTATTGGAACAGCATACCATTAGAATCTTATTTCACTTGGGAATTGTTAGTAGTTGGAAGGGATTTATTCGATTTGTTAATAGTTTAGTTAATTTGTTCACTGTTAAGAGTTAGATAAATAAATTATTACTTGTTGATTTTAAAGTGAGTGTTAGGGATTTACATTATTTAACCACTGCAAGTTGCTGAAAAGCAGGTTACACCACTTTTCACACTATTTTACAGATTACAGGGCAAGGTGCTACTTTTGGGTTGTTTGGTTTTAATTCCCACAGGGAGTCAACCTCCATTTTATAATGTACTTCCACTTTAAACCTCCACTTTAAAACTATGACCTCTCACCTTAAAAATGGTGTCTGACACCTGCACTACTTTAGCCCTTTTGAAATTCCAAAGAAAGAGAACCTTCTTATTCATTTCATATTGCCCAGGGTCAATATATTACTCTACAACGTGCATCAATAAAGAATATTTTACAGGGGTACAAGCCTCAACCTATCCCCAAGCCTACCCATGTGGTGAATCAGGCAAATATGGGTCTGTCGGGCAATGTTAAATGTACTTCCCACCTACCCTAGGTTGTGACCTACCTTGCACCTGAAGGTTGGCAGTGGAGACAATTCCCTCAGCCTCTGCTATCACTTGGCCAATATCTGTAAGCTGGCAGTCCTGTATCAGCAGCATGTGACACAGACCATTCCGCGAGGTCCCATATTTCGTGCTGCCTGGTGGGACTTCACGGCCATGCACGTGCCAGGACAGCCTCACATCCTCCGGGGACACCATGCACTTGAACTTAGCGTCATCTCCCTCCAGCACGGTGATACTGCGGAGATCGGAGATGAACTCCACGACCCGGGGAACTGAAATGAGAGGAAACACGCTTGCGGGTCAGAAAGTTACAACGGCAATTTGCATTTGTGTAGCCCCTTTATTATTCTGGAATGTCCCAAGATAATTCACAAAAGTTGCTAGCAAACATAATGCATCCTTGAGCCACAAGTGGAGGCACTGGAAAGATGATTACAAGTTTGATCGAGGAAACATATTTTAAGGAGCGTCTTGAAGGAGGAAAGAGAAAGAGTGGTTTAGGGGGAGAATTTCAGAGCTCGGGGAGCAGCAATCTGAAGGCAAGGCTACCAATGGCGGAGTAATTAATTTGGGAGTGCTCAAGAAGCCATAATTAGAGGAGGGTTGTGGATCTGGGAGAGATTACAGAGTAAGGGGAGGGGAGTACATGGACACATTTGCAAACAAGAATTGGGATTTGAAATTGGGCTGTGTCAGACTTAGAGCTAGTGGATGTTAGAGAGCTTGGGGTAATAGGCAAACAGGGTGAGGGGTAAGCACGGAGACAAACAGCAAGAATTTGGAATAAGCCACATTTACAGAGCGTGGATGATAAATGACACAATTGGATTCTGGAGGCACTGAAGACAGGACAGTCAAGATGAAACAAGGAAGAGAAGCTGAGTAAATTGGGTTGATATTCTCTTAGTTGGGAAGAAAGAGGAGGAGTGTCACTGACACAGGGACCCCTCCAACAGAGATGGAGATGGACAATGTTTCGAAGGTGGTAGGTGGTACTCCATAATTTCAAATGGACACAGGGTCAAACAAAAGGCAAGGCAGCACAGACCTCTCACGGACACTCTTCCCACTGTCCTGTCATCCTTAGACTCGCACGAGTATTCACCCTCGTCGTCAAGTGTTGCTTTGCACAGGGTCAAGGATCGCAGTCGCCCCTCAGCTCGGATGACATGCTTGCGACTGGGACGGACCTCCTTCCCATCCTTCAGCCACATGACGTCACCTTTCACCTTGTTGAGTTCACACCATAGGGTGATGGAGCCGTCTCTCTGAACGCACACGTCCTCCAGCTTCAGCACAAATATGAGTGGCAGCTCTGCAAAGACACAAAGGGGCAGGTGTTGAGGATGATCCCATGTCATGATGGAAGGATTTTATTCATCCCTTTCCAAATGTTTTACAAAGTCAGCATTGGCCCTTGCTGGTTGAGTCAGTATTAAGGAAGGCAAATGCAATGATGGCACTTATTTTGAGAGGACATGAATATAAAAGCATGGATGTACTTCTGAGGCTCTATAAGACTCTGATCAACCACATTTAGAATATTGTGCGCAATTTTGGGCCTCATATTTCAGGAAGGATGTACTGACCCTGGAACGTGTTCAGAAGAGGTTCAAGAGAATGGTCCCACGAATGAAAAGCTTAACATATGAGAATCATTTGAATATTCTATGTTTATACTTGATGGAGTTTAGAAGGATGACAGAATACTGAATGGCCTGAACATAGCAGATGATGGGAAGATGTTTCCATTGGTAGGCGAAACTAGGACTTGAAGACCTGGGCTTAGAGTAAAGGGAAGACCTTTTAGAACGGAGAAAAGGAGAAACGTTTTTAGCCAGAGAATGGTGAATCTATGGAATTCATTGCCACAGCAGGCTGTGGAGGCCAAGTCATTGAGGTATATTTAAGACTGAGATAGATAGATTTTTGAGTATTAAGGGGATCAAGGTTTATGGGGAGAAAGCAAGAGAATGGGGTTGAGAAACTTATCAGCCATGATTGCATGCTGACTTGATGGGCTGAATGGCCTAATTTCTGCTCCTGTCTTATGGTCTTGTTGCAAGGGGGTTGTTTAGCTCAGTTGGCTGGACAGCTGGTCAGCAATACAGAATGATGCCGACTGCATGAGTTCAATTACCACACTGGCTGAGATTACCATGAAGGACTCTCGTCTCATCTGTGTGTCGTGTTTTTTTGTTTCAGCAGCAGGAAGAGCGGGAGCGTGAACTGGGGGTAGATGGGAAGGTGAATCACCGATTCAAATGCTTACCTTGATGGTTGGAGCACTCCATTTTTGTTTCAGCAGCAAGAAGAGTGGGACAAGGGGGGCTGACAGGAAGGTGAATCACTGATTTGAATACTTAACTCATGAACAGGCGAAGCACACGCTGAGCAGGTGTGGACACAGGACTACCGAATAAGCGAAGTAATATATTTGGGTGTTGCATTACCCAAAATGCTACTTATGTAGTGTCTCCCACCCAAAAAAAAGAGAGTTCTGTGCGCTGGATTGGTAAGGTTAAAAAGCTTTTTTTATTCTTTATTTTTCTGCAGTCTCTTTGGTAATTTAGAATAGTGGGAATGGCAGTTAGGGCAACTGAACGTTCCTCCTCCAGAATGTGGTAGATAAGGGTCACCACCAGTGTCCCTGCTGACTTAATCTGCAGGAAGAGCACCCAACACCGGCTCCTCGAAAAACCCCTTGTTAGGGAACTGGAGCTGGATGAACTTTGGGAGGTGGAGGGGATTATTGAGAGGAGTTACAGGGAGGTAGTCACACCACAGATGCAATAAAAGGGCAGGTGGGTTACAGCCAGGGGACAGCCATCTCTACCTACCTCAACACTGTCCTATCCCCTCTAGTCCAGGAACTCCCCACATACGTTCGAGACACCGCCCACGCCCTCCACCTCCTCCAAGACTTCCGTTCCCCGGCCCCCAATGCCTCATCTTCACCATGGATATCCAATCCTCCTACACCTCCATCCGCCATGACCAGGGCCTCCAAGCCCTCCGTTTTTGCCTCTCCAGACGTCCCCAACAGTACCCTTCCACCGACACTCTCATTCGTTTGGCCGAACTGCTCCTCACCCTTAACAATTTCTCCTTCGAATCCTCCCACTTCCTCCAGACCAAAGGGGTAGCCATGGGCACACATATGGGCCCCAGCTATGCCTGTCTCTTTGTTGGCTACGTAGAACAGTTGATCTTCCGTAATTACACCGGCACCACTCCCCACCTCTTCCTCCGCTACATTGATGACTGCATTGGCACCACCTCGTGCTCCCGCGAGGAGGTTGAGCAATTCATCAACTTCACCAACACATTCCACCCTGACCTTAAATTTACCTGGACCATCTCTGACACCTCCCTCCCCTTCCTGGACACCTCCATCTCCATTAGTGACGACCGACTTGACACTGACATTTTTTACAAATCCACCGACTCCCACAGCTACCTGGATTACACCTCTTCCCACCCTATCTTTTGCAAAAATGACATCCCGTATTCCCAATTCCTCCGCCTCCGCCGTATCTGCTCCCAAGAGGACCAGTTCCACCACAGAACACACCAGATGGCCTCCTTCTTTAGAGACCGCAATTCCCCTTCCCACGTGGTTAAAGATGCCCACCAACGCATCTTGTCCACATCCCGCACCTCCGCCCTCAGACCCCACCCCTCCAACCGTAACAAGGACAGAACGCCCCTGGTGCTCACCTTCCACCCTACAAACCTCTGCATAAACCAAATCATCCGCCGACATTTCCGCCACCTCCAAAAAGACCCCACCACCAGGGATATATTTCCCTCCCCACCCCTTTCCGCCTTCCGCAAAGACCATTCCCTCCGTGACTACCTGGTCAGGTCCACGCCCCCCTACGACCCACCCTCATATCCTGGCACTTTCCCCTGCCACCGCAGGAACTGTAAAACCTGTGCCCACACCTCCTCCCTCACCTCTATCCAAGGCCTAAAGGAGCCTTCCATATCCATCAAAACTTTACCTGCACATCCACTAATATCATTTATTGTATCCGTTGCTCCCGATGCGGTCTCCTCTACATTGGGGAGACTGGGCGCCTCCTAGCAGAGCGCTTTAGGGAACATCTCCGAGACACCCGCACCAATCAACCAAACCGCCCCGTGGCCCAACATTCCCCCCCCCCCCCCCCCCCACCCCCACTCTGCTGAGGACATGGAGGTCCTGGGCCTCCTTCACCGCCGCTCCCTCACCGCCAGACGCCTGGAGGAAGAACGCCTCATCTTCCGCCTCGGAACACTTCAACCCCAGGGCATCAATGTGGACTTCAACAGCTTCCTCATTTCCCCTTCCCCCCACCTCATCCTAGTTTCAAACTTCCAGTCCCCTTGACTTGTCCGGACTTGTCCGACCTGCCTAGCTCCTTTTCCACCTATCCACTCCACCCTCTCCTCCCTGACCTATCACCTTCATCTCCTCCCCCACTCACCCATTGTATTCTCTGCTACTCTCTCCCCACCCCCACCCTCCCCTAGCTTATCTCTCCACGCTTCAGGCTCTTTGCCTTTATTCCTGATGAAGGGCTTTTGCCCGAAACGTCGATTTTGCTGAAGCTCCTCGATGCTGCCTGAATTGCTGTGCTCTTCCAGCACCATTGATCCAGAGCAAGGGAACAGGCAGGTAGTGCAGGGAACCCCTGTGGCCATTCCCCTCAATAACAAGTATACTGCTTTGGATACCGTTGGGGGGTAAGCCATGGGGCACAGGTCTCTGGCACAGACTCTGTCCCCTGTTGTTCAAAAGGGAAGGGGGAAGAGGAGCACAGCATTAGCCATTGGGGACTCCATAGTTAGGGGGAATGAGAGAGACTCACGGTTGGTTTGTTGCCTCTCAGGTGCTAGTGCTAGGATCGTGTTTCTGGGATCCTTGAGGGAGGGGGAGCAGCTCCATGGTCCACATAAGTACTAACAACATATGTAGGAAAAGAGATGGGGATTTAAAGCAGAAATCCATGGAGCTACAGTGAAAGCTTAGTGCTAGAACAAGCAGAGTTGTTAGCTCTAGTTTGTTACTCGTGCCATGTGCTCGCGAGGCAAGGAATAGGGAGAGAGAGGAGTTGAACATGTGGCTACAGGGATGGTGCAGGAGGGAGAGCTTCAGATGCCTGGATAACGGGCTCATTCTGGAGTAGGTGGGACCTCTACAAACAGGATGGTCCACACCTGAACCAGAGGGGTTCCAATATCCTGTGGGGGGCAGGGGGAGGGGAGTTTGCTAATGCTCTTTGGGAGGGTTTAAACTAATTCAGCAGGGGGATGGGAACCTAAATTGTAGCTCCAGTGCCCAGGAGATTGAGAGTAGTGAGTTCAGAAATAAGGTCTCAAGGTCGCAGGAGTTCAGCAGCAAGCAGGAAGGTGGATTGAAGTGTGTCTACTTCAATGCCAGGAGCATCTGGAATAAGGTGGGGGAATTTACATCATAGGTTGATATCTGGGACTTCGATTTTGTGGCTTATCCGGAGACATAGATAGAGCAAGGACAGGAATGGTTGTTGCAGGTTCCGGGATTTAGATGTTTCAGTAAGAACAGAGAAGGTGGCAAAAGAGGAGGAGGTGCGGCATTGTTACTCAAAGGCGGTATTAAGGTAGCAGAAAGGACTTTTGAGGATACGTCTACTGAAGTAGTATGGACTGAGGTTAGAAACAGGAAAAGCGAGGTCACCCTGTTAGGGAGTTTTCTCTAGGCCTCTGTATAGTTCCAGAGATGTAGAGGAAAGGAAAGCAAAAATGATTCTGGATAGGAGTGAGAGTAACAGGGTAGTTGTTATGGGGGACTTTAACTTTCCAAATATTGACTGGAAATTGATATAGTTCGAGTACTTTAGATGGGTCAGTTTTTGTCCAATGTGTGCAGGATGATTTTCTGACACAGTATGTAGACAGGCCAACAAGGGGCAAGGCCACATTGGATTTGGTACTGGGTAAAGAACCAGGCCAGGTGTTTGATTTGGACGTAGATGAGCACTTTGGTGACAGTGACCACAATTTGATTATGTTTACTTTAGCGATGGAAAGGGATAGGTATATAACACAGGGCAAGAGTTATGGATGGGAGGAAGGCAATTATGATGTGATTAGGCAAGACTTAGGATGCATAGGATGGGAAAGGAAACTGCAGGGGATGGACATAATTGAAATGTGGAGCTTATTCAAGGAACAGCTACCTCATGTTCTTGATAAGTATGTACTTGTCAGGCATGTAGGAAGTAGTCGAGTGAGGGAGTTGTGGTTTACTAAAGAAGTTGAATCTCTTGTCAAGAGGAGGAAGAAGGCTTATTTTAGGGTGAGACATGTTAAACAGGAAAGACCTAAAGAGAAAGCTAAGATGAACCACGAGGGGATATTTAGGGCAGCACAATGGCTCAGTGGTTAGCACTGCTAGCTCCCAGCGCCAGGGACCTGGGTTCAACTCCCATCTTGGGTGACTGTGTGGAGTTTGCACATTCTAAATGTGTCTGTGTGGGTTTCCTCAGAGTGCTCCGGTTTCCTCCCACAGTCCAAAGATGTGCAGGTTAGGTGAATTGGCCATGCTAAGTTACCCATAGTGTTAGGTGCATTAGTCAGGGATAAATAGAGGGTGGGGGTATGGGTCTGGGTGGGTTGCTCTTTGGAGGGTCGGTATAGACTTGTTGGGCCAAATAGCCTGTTTCCATACTTTAGGGAATCTAATCTAGAAGTTGTTGGCAGATAGGATCTAGGAAAACCCTAAAGCTTTCTATAGGTATATCAGGAATAAAAGAATGATTAGAGAAAGGTTATGGTCAAACAACAAAAGTAGTGGGAAGTTGTGCATGAAGGCTGAGGAGATAGGGGAAGCGCTAAATGAATATTTTTTCGCAGTATTCACTTTGGAAAAAGACAATGTTGCCGAGGAGAATACTGAGATACAGGCCACCCGACTAGACAGGATTGAGGTACACAAGGAGGAGGTGTTAGTAATTCTGGAAAGTGTGAAAATAAGTAAGTCCCCTGGGCTGGATGGGGATTTATCCTAGGATTCTCTGGGAAGCCAGGGAGGAGATTGCAGAGCCTTTGGCTTTGATCTTTATGTCATCATAGTGCCAGAAGACTGGAGGATAGCAAACGTTATCCCCTTGTTCAAGAAGGGGAGTAGAGACAACTCTAGTAATTAAAGACCAGTGAGCCTTACTTCGGTTGTGGGTAAAGTGTTGGAAAAGGTTATAAGAAATCGGATTTATAATCATTTAGAAAGGAATAAGTTGATTTGGGATAGTCAACACGGTTTTGTGAAGGGTAGGCCGTGCCTCACAAACCTTATTGAGTTCTTTGAGATGGTGACCAAACAGGTGGATGAGGGTAAAGCTGTTGATGTGGTGTATATGGATTTCAGTAAGGTGTTTGAGAAGGTTCCCTACAGTAGGCATTGCACAAAATACGGAGACATGGGATTGAAGGTGATTTAATGGTTTGGATCAGAAATTGGTTAGCTCAAAGAAGACAGAGGGTAGTGGTTGATGGGAAATATTCATCCTGGAGTTCAGTTACTAGTGGTGTACCACAAGGGTCTGTTTTGGGGCCACTGCTGTTTGTCATTTTTATAAATGACCTGGATGAGGTCGCAGAAGGATGGGTTAGTAAACTTGAGGATGACACTAAGGTCGGTGGAGTTGTGGATAGTGCCGAAGGATGTTGCAGGTTACAGAGGGCCATAGATAAGCTGTAGAGCTGGGCTGAGAGATGGCAAATGGAGTTTAATGCAGAAAAGTGTGAGGCGATTCAATTTGGAACAATTAACAGGAATAAAGACTTTGGGTTAATGGTACGATTCTTGGTAGTGGAGAAGGGCATGTACCCTGAAAGTTGCCACCCAGGTTGATAGGGTTGTTAAGAAGGCATATGGTGTGTTAGCTTTTATTGGTGGAGGCAATGAGTTTCGGAGTCACGAGGTCATGCTGCAGCTGTACAAAACTCTGATACGGCCGCACTTGGAGTATTGCGCACAGTTCTGGTCACCGCATTATAGGAAGGATGGGGAAGCTTTGGAAAGAGTTTAGAGGAGATTTACTGGGATGTTACCCGGTGTGGAGGGAAGGTCTTATGAGGAAAGGCTGAGGGACTTGAGGTTGTTTTCATTAGAGAGAAGAAGGATGAGAGGTGACTTCATTGAGACATATAAGATAATCAGAGGATTAGATAGGATGGACAGTGAGAGCCTTTTTCCTTGGATGGTGATGGCTAGCAAGAGGGTACATACCTATAAATTGAGGGAGGATAGATATTGGACAGATGTCAGAAGTAATTTCTTTACTCAGAAAGTAATAGAGGCATGGAATGCACTGCCGACAACAGTAGCAGACTCACCAAGTTTAAAGGCATTTAAATAGTCATTGGATATGCATTTGGATGAAAATGGAATAGTGTAGCATAGACAGACTTCAGATTGTCGCGCCGACCTGTGGAAAACATTGAGGGCAAAAGGGCCTGTACTGCGCTGTAAAGTTCTATGTTTTAACCATCAGGTTAAACTACAACCAGTTATCTCTCTCTCTAATGAGGGAGCTGCCCTATGATCTGGTAGGACTGTGACTACTTTACCTTTACTTAATTGAATGGCAATGCCTGCTTATGGTACTAAATGGTCATCCGAGGAGCAGGAGGAGTCAGATGCAGCCTGACCTGCTGTGCTTTTCCAGCACCACTCTAATCTTGAATCTGATCTCCAGCATCTGCAGTCCTCACTTTTGCAAATGGTACTGAATAGCCTACTCTTGCTCCAATTTCTTGTGTACTCATTGCTATTAGTCGTATGTTAATGGTATTGTCATGGGGATTGTGTAACTGGTTACATGAAGCATTTATAAGAGGAGACTGTCGTGTCACCGGGGTATTAGGTAGGATGTAGACAAATGCAATGCTGCATTCTGTAAATAAAACAACTATGCAGAAAACTACTAGGGTCTCGTTTCACACTTCACCAATGGCTTGAGCTCCATCTAACATGTCCTGGATTCAATTTTATTCTGACATCACACTCAACAAGGCCTTTTATCTACTGGATAGTGAGAAAATGTTTTGACTTGTGGGAGAGACCTGAACTGGGGACCATTAAATATAAGGTGATCATTATTAAATTCAACAGACAATTCAGCAGAAACACTTTTACTCACAGAGGAATATTAATACAGAGTTCACTATCACAGAGAGGAGCTGAAGAATGCAACGTAATTAAACGTAGTGAAAAATAAACTTGGTGAAAAATAATCTGTGGAAATGATACTGGGATTAAAATCTGACAAGTCCCCAGTAGATAAAGCCCTACATCTGAGGCCTCTTAAACAGATGTCTGTGGATATAGTGGATGCAATTGTTTTGATTTTTTAGAATTCCTTTGATTCCAGAACAGTTTGTGTGGAATGGATACTAATGCATGTAATTCTGCTTGCTAGTCAGGATAGGAGGGAGAGAGAAGACAGCAAGCTGAGAACAGTTAAACTGACATCAGTCAACAGTAAAATACTGAAATCTATTGCAGAGAAAGTAGTTAATAAAGTCACAAAGGAATTATGAGCTAACAGAAGGGTGAAGCAAGTCTGAGAGGCTGAATGGCCTCCTCTTGTCCCTATGTTGAAAATTTGAAACATAAGCAGCATCCACATTCTTTTACCTAGCTATTCGTATTGGATTCACTGTGAGGATTTTTTGACAGAGCGGCGAGGAGAGAAGGTGGAGTGAAGCGAGGGCTGCCGGGAAGGGAAAGTTTTCCCACTTAAAAAAGTGACTTACCTCGGGAGTTGGGCCTCCATTTCGACTGAGCGGTGAGGAGAGAAGGTGAAGTAAAGTGAGGACTGCCGGGAAGGTAAGGGCTTAATTTATATTTGGGCAGTGGCTAAACCCGAGATACTACACGTGTAGTATCTCCCTCCCGCCCCCTCCCCTAACCAGAAGAAAAAGACTCAGTAAGTAAAGGCTTTTATTTTTTCTTATCTTTCTTTTTCATATATTTAAGTGCATTGTTTGAGTTTAATTAGTTCATATAAAGCTAAGCTTACAATGGCAGGGGACCTCAGACCCGTGGCGTGTACCTCTTGCGTGATGTGGGAGCTTAGGAATGTGTCTAACATTCCTGACTCTTTCACTTGCAAGAAGTGTGTCCAGCTGTAGCTCTTGTTTGACCGCGTGACTGCTCTGGAGCTGTGGATGGACTCACTGTGGAGCATCCGCGATGCTGAGGAGGTTGTGGAAAGCATGTTTAGTGAATTGGTCAAACCACGGGTTAGAGTTGCTGAGGGAGACAGTGAATGGGTGACCAAAAGACAGAAAAAGAGTGGGAAGGCAGTGCAGGTGTCCCCTGCGGTCATCTCCCTCCAAAACAGGTATACCGTTTTGGATACTGTTGGGGAAGATGGCTTACCAGGGGAGGGCAGCAGTTGCTGGGATCATGGCACGTGGCGGGCACTGCTGTTCAGAAGGGCGGGAAAAAGACTCGTGGGGCCATAGTCATAGGGGATTCTATTGTAAGGGGAGTAGATCGGCGGTTCTGTGGCCGAAAACGGGACTCCCGGATGGTATGTTGCCTCCCAGGTGCTCGGGTCATGGATGTCACCGATCAGCTGCAGAGCATTCTAAAAGGGGAGGGTGAACAGCCAGTTGTCTTGGTGCATATAGGCACCAACGATATAAATAGGAAACGAGATGAGGTCCTGAAAGAAGAATTCAGGGAGCTAGGAGAGAAGCTAAAGAGAAGGACCTCAAAGGTAGTGATCTCGGTATTACTACCAGTGCCACGTGCTAGCCAGCGTAGAAATGAAAAATAGGCAAGATGAACACATGGCTTGAGAGATGGTGTAGGAGGGAGGGGTTCAGATTTGTTGGACATTGGGACCAGTTTTGGGGAAGGTGGGACTATTACAAAATGGACGGTCTACACCTGAACCAGACCGGAATCAATGTCCTTGGGGGAGTTTTTGCTACTACTGTTGGGGAGGTTTTAATCTAATGTGGCAGGGGGCTAGGAACCAGAAGAGAAAACAAGTAGGCAGTGAGGTGGTGACTGGAGACTGTAAGAATTATGAAAATAGTATTAATAAAGGGAACAGTAGACAGAGAGCAGATGAGCGCAAAAAAAATAGTGGCATGAAATGCATCTATTTTAATGCAAGGAGTATAGTGTGTAAGGCAGATGAACTTAGGGCTTGGATTGGTGCCTGGGAGTATGATGTTATTGTAATCTCAGAGACTTGGTTGAAGGAAGGGCATCATAATTGGCAATTAAATGTTCCAGGATGCAGACGCTTCAGACAGGACAGGGAGGGAAGTTAAAGGCGGGGGGGGGGGGGTGGAGTTGCATTGCTGGTCAAGGACGATATCATGGCTGTGCTAAAGGAGCACACTATGGAGGTCTTGGGTAGTGAGGCATTATGGGTGGAGCTGAGAAGTAAGAAGGGTGCAGTTACATTGTTAGGGCTGTATTACAGGCCTCCCAACAGGGAGCTTGAGGTAGAAGAACAAATAGGTAAGCAGATTATGGAAAGATATAGAGGCAATAGGGTAGTGGTGATGGGAGATTTTAATTTTCCCAACATTGACTGAGATACACTTAACGTCAGAGGTCTGGATGGGGTAGAATTTGTAAGAAGCATCCAGGAAAGTTTTCGAGAGCAGTATGTCAATAGTCCGGTGAGGGAAGGGGCCATATTGGACCTGGTACTGGGGAACGAGCCAGGACAGGTGGTAGAAGTTGTGGTGGGGGATTTCTTTGGGAACAGTGACCACAATTCTGTAAGTTTTAGGATACTCGGAGATAAAGAAGAGAGTGGTCCTAAGGGAAGAGTACTAAACTTGGGCCAAGGCCAATTATACCAAAATTAGGCAGGAGCTTGGAAATGTGAATTGGATACAGCTATTTGAAGGCAAGTCCACATTTGAGATGTGGGAGGCTTTCAAAGATAGGTTAAAGATAGTGCAGGATAGGCATGTCTCGTTGAAGGCAAAGGATAGGAAGGGCAAGATTCGTGGACCGTGGATGACAGGAGAAATTGTACAACTAGCCAAGAGGAAAAGGGAAGCAGACATAAGTCTAGGCAGCTAAGAACAGAACGGGCCCTGGAAGAATATAGGAAGAGTAGGACAAGTCTTAAACGAGAAATCAAGCGGGCTAAAGGGGTCATGAAATAGCTTTAGCGAGCAGAATTAAGGAGAATCCCAAAGCATTTTATTCTTATATAAGAAGCAAGCGGGTAACTAGAGAAAGGATTGGTCCACTAAAGAATAACGAAGGAAGGCTGTGTGTCAAACCTGAGAAAATGGGTGAGATTCTGAATGATTACTTTGAATCAGTGTTCACTGAGGAGAGGAACATGATGAATGTTGAAATTAGGGATAGAAGTTCGATTAGTCTGGATCACGTTGACATAAGTAGGGAAGATGTGTGGGGTAGGCTAGAGGTTATTAAGGTGGACAAATCCCCAGGACCGAATGGGATCTATCCCAGGTTGGTGAGGGAGGCGAGAGAGGAAATAGCTGGGACCCTGACAGATATCTTTGTGGCATCCTTAAATACAGATGAAGTGCCGGAGGACTAGAGGGTTGCTCATGTTGTCCCCCTGAACAAGAAGGGTAGTAGGGATATTCCGGGTAACTACAGACCAGTGAGCCTGACGTCGGTGGTGAGAAAGTTGCTGGAGAAGGTACTGAGGGATAGGATCTATTTATATTTCGAAAAGAATACATAGAACATAGAACATTACAGCGCAGTACAGGCCCTTCGGCTCTCGATGTTGCGCTGCCCTGTCATACTAATCTGAAGCCCATCCCACCTACACTATTCCATGTACGTCCATATGCCTGTCCAATGACGACTTAAATGCACTTAAACTTGGCGAATCTACTACCATTGCAGGTAAAGCATTCCATACCCTTAGTACTCTCTGAGTAAAGAAACTACCTCTGATATCTGTCTTATTCCTATCTCCCCTCACTTTAAAGTTGTGTCCTCTCGTGTTTGCCGTCCCCATACTTGGAAAAAGGCTCTCCCTCTTCACCCTATCTAGCCCTCTGAATATCTTGTATGTCTCTATTAAGTCACCTCTCAACCTTCTTCTCTTTAAAGAGAACAGCTTCAAGGCCCTCAGCCTTTCCTTGTAAGACATTCCTTCCATACCAGGCAACACCCTAGTAAATCTCCTCTGTACCCTTTCCAAAGCTTCCACATCCTTCTTATAATGCGGTGACCAGAACCGTACACAATACTCCAAGTGTGGCCGTACCAGAGCTTTGTACAGCTGCAGCATAACCTCCTGGTTCTGGAACTGAATCCCTCTATTAATAAAGACCAAGACACTGCATGCCTTCTTAACAACCCTGTCAATCTGGATGGCAACTTTCAGGGATCTGTGTACCTGGACACCGAGATCTCTCTGCTCATCCGCACTCCCAAGAATCTTACCATTAGCCCAGTACTTTGCATTCCGATTACTCTGTCCAAAGTGTATCACCTCACACTTGTCCACATTAAACTCCATTTGCCACCTCTTAGCCCAGCTCTGCATCCTATCTATGTCTCTCTGCAACCTACTACTTCCTTCGTCACTATCCACAACTCCACCGACCTTAATGTCGTCTGCAAATTTACTAACCCGACCTTCTAAGCCCTTATCCAGTTCATTTATAAAAATGACGAACAGCAGTGGACCCAACACCGATCCTTGCGGTACGTCGCTAGTAACTGGACACCAAGATGAACATGTTCCATCAACTACAACCCTCTGTTTTCTTTCAGCAAGCCAATTACTGATCCAAACTGCTATGTCTCCCACAATCCCATTCCTCCGCATTTTGCATTATAGTCTAATGTGGGGAAACTTATCGAACGCCTTGTTGAAATCCATATACACCACATCAACCGGTTTACTCTCATCTACCTGTTTGGTCACTTTGTCAAAAAACTTAATAAGATTCGTTAGGCATGACCTACCCTTCACAAAACCGTGCTGACTGTCCCTGATCAGATTATTCTTTTCTAGATGATTATAAATCCTATCTCTTATAACCTTTTCCAACACTTTACCAACAACTGAAGTGAGACTCACTGGTCTGTAATTACCAGGATTGTTTCTACTACCCTTTTTGAACAAGGGAACCACATTTGCTATCCTCCAGTCCTCAAGCACTATTCCTGTAGACAATGATGATTTGAAGATCAATGCCAAAGGCTTGGCAATCTCTACCCTTGCTTCCCAGAGGATCCTAGGATAGATCCCATCCGGCCCAGGGGACTTGTCTATTTTCACACTCTGCAGTATTTCTAATACCTCTTCCTTGTGAACCTCAATCTCTTCTAGTCTTGATGCAAGTATCTCTGTATCTTCCTCGCCAATATTTTCATTTTCTATAGTGAACACTGTCGAAAAATATTTATTTAGTGCTTCCCCATCTCCTCTGACTCCACTATTATCCTTGATTGGCCCTAATTTAACTCTCGTCATTCTTTTATTCCTGACAGACCTATGGAAAGGAGAAAGTGAGGTCTGCAGATGCTGGAGATCAGAGGTGAAAAATGTGTTGCTGGAAAAGCGCAGCAGGTAAGGCAGCATCCAAGGAGCAGGAGAATCGACGTTTCGGGCATAAGCCCTTCTTCAGGAATGAAGAAGCCCTTCTTCTTTCATTCCTGAAGAAGGGCTTATGCCCGAAACGTCGATTCTCCTACTCCTTGGATGCTGCCTGATCTGCTGCGCCTTGCCAGCAACACATTTTTCATACCTATGGAAAACCTTAGGGTTAACCCTGATCCTATCTGCCAACAATTTCTCATGTCTCCTCCTGGCTCTTCTGAGTTCTCTGTTTAGGTCTTTCCTGACTTTCTTGTAACCCTCAAGCGCCCTGAGTTTTCACATTTTGTCCTAACATAAGCCTTCTTCTTCTTGACCAGGGATTCCACTTCCTTAGTAAACCATGGCTCACGTGTTCTATATCTTCCTCTCTGCCTGACAGGTACATACTTATCTAGGACACACAGGAGCTTTTCCTTGAATAAGCTCCACATTTTTAATGTGCTCATCCCCTGCTGTTTCCTTCCCCATTCTACGCTTCCTAAATCTTTCTTAATTGCATCATAATTTCCCTTCCCCCAGCTGTAACTCTTGTTCAGTGGAGTACACCTATCCCTTTCCATCACTAAAGTAAACCTGACAGAATTGTGATTGCTGTCTCCAAAGTGCTCACCTACTTCCAAATCTAACACCTGGCCAGGCTCGTTACCCAATACTAAATCTAAAGTGGCTTCGCCCCTTGTAGGTCTGTCTACATACTGTGTCAGGAAACCCTCCTGCACACACTGGACAAAAACTGATCCATCTATAGTACTCGTACTGTAGTGTTCCCAGTCAATATTTGGATAGTTAAAGCCCCCCATGACAACTACCCTGCCTCTCTCACTCCTATCGAGAATCATCTTTGCTATCCTTTCCTCTACATCACTGGGACTATTCGGAGGCCTATAGAAAACTCCCAGCATGGTGACTTCCCTTTCCTGTTTCTAACCTCAGCCCATACTACCTCAGTTAACGAGTCCCCAAACATCCTTTCTACAACTGTAATATTGTCCCTGATCAACAATGCCACACCTCCCCCTCTTTTACCATCTTCTCTGTTTTTACTGAAACATCTGAATCCCAGAACCTGCAACAGCCATTCCTGTCCCTGCTCTATCCATGTCTCCGTAATGGCCACAACATCGAAATCCCATGTACCAACCCACGCTGCCAGTTCACCCACTTTATTTTGGATGCTCCTCACGTTGAAGTACACACATTTCAAACCAGGTTCTCGCTTGCTAGTGTCAGATACTTGATTTTGGAACTCCCTACTCTCATCCTCTTCTGTACCTGTCCTACAATTTTGGTTCCCATCGCCCTGCTGCATTAGTTTAAACCCACCTTAATAGCTTTAGCGAATTTCCCACTCAGGATATTGGTTTAGATGAAGACCATGCTGCTTGTAGAGGTCCCACCTACCCCAGAAAGAGCTCCAACTATCTGAAAACCCAAAACCCTCCCTCCTGCACCATCCCTGTAGCCACGTATTCAACTCCTTTCTCTCCCTATTCCTCACCTCACTAGCATGTGGCACGGTCAGCAAACCAGAGAAAACAACTCTGTTTGTCCTAGCTCTATGCTTCCATCCTAGCTCCCTGAATTTCTGCAAGTCCCCATCTCTCTCCATGGACTTTAGTAAGGCATTTGATAAGGTTCCAACAGTAGACTAATGGAGAAAGTGAAGTCATATGGTGTGCAGGGTGCTCTAGCTAAGTGGATAAAGAACAGGTTGAGCAACAGGAGACAGAGAGTAGTAGTTGAAGGGAGTTTCTCGAAATGGAGAAAGGTGACCAGTGGTGTTCCACAGGGGTCAGTGTTGGGGGCCACTGTTGTTTGTAATATACACAAATGATCTGAAAGAGGGCACTGTTGGTATGATCAGCAAGTTTGCAGATGACACGAAGATTGGTGGAGTAGCAGAAAGCATAAGGGACTGTCAAAGAATACAGGAGGATTTAGATAGACTGGAGAGTTGGGCGGAAGAGTGGCAGATGGATTTCAATCCAAGCAAATGTGAGGTGATGCATTTAGGCAAGTCTAATTCTGGAGCAAATTATACAATGAATGGAAGTTGATGGGCAGAGAGATCTGGGAGTGCAGGTCCATTGTATCGTAAAGATTGCTGCACAGGTGGATAGAGTGGTCAAGAAGGCATATAGTATGCTTGCCTTCATTGGACAGGGTATTGAGTATAAGAGCTGGCAAATCATGTTAAAATTGTACAAGACATTGGTTCGGCCGCATTTAGAATACTGCGTACAGTTCTGGTCGCCACATTACTAAAAGGATGTGGACGCTTTGGAGAGGGTGCAGAGAAGGTTTATGAGGATATTGCCTAGTACGGAACGTGCTAGCTATGAAGCGAGGTTGAGTAGGTTAGGTTTGTTATCATTAGAAAAAAGGAGATTGAGGGGGCATCTGATTGAGGTTTACAAAATCATGAAGGGTATAGACAGGATGGATAGAGACAAGCTTTTTCCCAGAATGAAGGATTCAATAACGAGAGGTCATGCTTTCAAGGTGAGAGGTGGAAAGTTTAAGGGGAATACACACAGCAAGTACTTCACACAGAGGATGGTGGGCGTTGCCAGCAGAGGTGGTAGAGGCAGGCACGGTAGATTCATTTAAGATGTGTCTGGATAAATGCATGAGTAGGTGGGGAATACAGGGATACAGATGCTTAGGAATTGACCGACAGGTTTAGACAGTACATTTGGACCAGCTCAGGCTTGGAAGGCCGAAGGGCCTGTTCCTGGGCTGTAAATTTTCTTTGTTCTTTGATTGCTCACCCTGAAAAGGTTCAGCTCCTAAATATGTGGAACATTTTTTCCACCTGAGGAAATATCATTGACCTGAATCATTTAGTCTGTTTCTCTTTCTATGGACCTGATGAGGATTTCCAGCATTTTAATAATTACAAAATGTTGTTCAGCTCCTTTAGGGGACCCTGAGCATCTTGGGATATTGGCAACAAAGCGCCACCCCCTATTTTAATTTCTCCCACCTTTGACTCCAGTTCAGTGCTCTTACTCCATGCCCCGCTATTCCTACCAGTCATGTTCACATTGAAGATCATCTCATCATCTGTGGAGCGGCAGATGTAGAACCCAGAATCATTCTTCAGGACATTCTTGATGATCAGACTGTGCACGCGCGACTCATTCTTCATCTCGTACTTTTCCCCCTTGGTCACCTGCTCCTTGTGGCGATACCAGGTGACACTGGCTGGCTCCTTGGAGACAATGGCTGCGAGCACAGCCTGTCCATTCTCATTGGCGTAAACTTCTTCCAGATGTTTCTCCTTGTTTGTAAACAACACTGGGGCCTCTGGTGGAGAGAACAGAAAGAAAGTCCTCACTTTTACACCTTCCACTGTGTGTGAATCCCCATTACACTTCACTGCCACCTGGTAAAATCAGTGGCATCATGTTAACGCCACTAGGCTACCAATCTAAAAGTCCAGGCTAATGTTCTGGAGATATGGGTATAAGCCCCATCGTGGCAGACGGTGAATTTTGAAATCAAAAGAAAATCTGGGATTAAAAGCTACCCTAAAGAAAACAGAGAGTAAACCTTTGAGCCTGCTCTGCTATTCAATATGATCATGGCTGATTTCCTTAGACTGTGACTCCTGGTTCTGGACTTCCCAGTCATCGAGAACATCCTTCCCACATTTATCCTGTCTATTCCTGTTAGAATTTTGTTAGTTCCTATGAGAGGCTCCTCATGGGATGGCATGATAGCTAGCACTGCTGCCTCACAGCGCCAGGGACTCAAGTTCAATTCCAACCTCAGGCAACTGGCTGTGTGGAGTTTGTACATTCTCACTGTGTCTGTGCTCCGGTTTCCTCCCACAATCCAAACATGGGCAGGTTAGGTGAATTGGCCATGCTAAATTGACCATAGTGTTCAGGAATGTGTACCAAGTTAAAAATCATACAACACCAGGTTATAGTCCAACAGGTTTATTTGAAAGCACTAGCTTTCAGAGCGCTCCTCCTTCATCAGGTGGTTGTGGAGAATAAGATTGTAAGACACAGAATTTATAGCAAAGGTTTACAGTGTGATGTAACAGAAATTATATACTGAAAAAGACCTGGATTGTTTGTTAGGTGTCTCATCTTTTAGAATGACCATGTTGGTTTCAGTTCTTTCATATGTAAATCACAAAACATTTTCTTCAAAGTTACATTCTCAAGTAAGCTTTAACAATTAGTGTCATGTCGGCAAAGATAATGTATTGAAGGTGTGAGCTTCCCTGTGAAGCTGTCTGTGCCACAATGGTCAGACTGATTCTAATCTGAAAAATGGATTTACAGAATCTTACATGGATTCATGCAGTTTTTGAGCAAAGCAAAATGTAATTCTGCAAGTACAAATTCACCCCACAAACTTATATGTGTGTGTGCGCATGCGTGTGTGTGTGTGGGGGGGGGGGTTAGTTATGAGTGTCTGTGAGAGAGTGTGTGTGTGAGTGTAAAGGAATATAAGTCTGTGAGAGGGTGTGTGTGGGAATGTATGTGTGAGCAGGAATGTATGTGTGAGCATATGAAAGAGGTTCTGCGTGAATGTGTGTGCAGGAGTGTCTGTGTGTGGGTATTTGGTTGTGTGTGTCTGTGTATATAGTGCAATGGGGTCACCTGCAGTGTGACATGAACCCAAGGTCCAGGTTGAGGCCATCCCTATGGGTACCAAACTTGGCTATCAGTCTCTGCTTGGCCACTTTTCGTTGTTGTCTGCTGCTTGTCTCTATCAAGGATGGGCACTTCAGCACCTCACTCTACCGCAAACTCACAGATAATCTCATGTGATGCTACACTTCTCCAGCCTCCATCTGAAACATATTAAAACAGTCATCCCCTATGGACAAGCCCTACGCATACTCAGTATCTGTTCAGATGAGGAGGAACGTGAGGGGCACATGGAAGTACTCAGGGATGCCCTCATAAGAATGGGGTATGATGCTCAACTCATAGACCGCCAGTTCCAACATGCCACAGCGAGGAACCGTAATGACCTCCTCAGGAGATAGACATGTGCTGCAACCGACAGGATACCCTTTGTTGTCCAGTATTTCCCAGGAGCCGAAAAACTACGCCATGGTCTTCGCAGCCTGTAGCACATTATCAATGAGGATGAGCACCTCGCCAAGACCTTCCCCACACCTCCACTGCTCGCCTTCAAACAGATCATTGTTCGTAGCAAATTGCCCGGCTTTCAGGACAATACCATACAACCTTGTCACGGTAGACGCTGCAAGACATGTCAAAATGTCGACACGGATATCACCATTATACGTGGGGACACCTCCCACCATGTACGTGGCAGGTACTCATGCGACTCAGCCAATGTTGTCTATCTTATATGCTGCAGGCAAGGATGCCCTGAGGCTTGTACATTGTCGAGACCAAGCAGAGGCTACGGCAACGGATGAATGGACACGGCACAACAATCAACAGACAGGACAGTTCCCTCCCAGTCGGAGGACACTTCAATGGTCCAGGACATTTGACCTCGGACCTTCGGGTAACCAAGGTGGACTTTGGAACAGGCAACAATGAAAAGTGGCCGAGCAGAGCCTGATAGCCAGGTTTGGTACCCATAGGGAGGGTCTCAATCAGGACCTTGGATTCATGTCATACTACAGATGACCCCATTGCACCTATCTTCTGCTATCTTCCGCAACTACACTGGCCCCACCCCCCACCTTTTCCTCCGCTACATCGATGACTGTATCGGCGCCGCCTCGTGCTCCCACGAGGAGGTGGAACAGTTCATCCACTTCACCAACACCTTCCACCCCGACCTCAAATTCACCTGGACAGTCTCAGATTCCTCCCTCCCCTTCCTCGACCTTTCTATTTCCATCTCAGGCGACCGAATCAACACGGACATCTACTACAAACCGACCGACTCCCACAGCTACCTGGACTACACCTCCTCCCATCCTGCCCCCTGCAAAAACGCCATCCCATTCTCCCAATTCCTTCGACTCCGCCGCATCTGCTCCCAGGAGGACCAGTTCCAAAAACACACATCCCAGATGGCCTCCTTCTTCAAGGACCGCAATTTCCCCCCCGACGTGATCGACGATGCCCTCCACCGCATCTCTTCCACTTCCCGATCCTCCGCCCTTGAACCCCGCCCTTCCAACCGCCACCAGGACAGAACCCCACTGGTCCTCACCTACCACCCCACTAACCTCCATGTACAGCGCATTATCCGCCGTCATTTCCGCCACCTCCAAACGGACCCCACCACCAAGGATATATTTCCCTCCCCTCCCCTATCAGCATTCCGTAAAGACCACTCCCTCCGTGACTCCCTCGTCAGATCCACACCCCCCACCAACCCAACCTCCACTCCCCGCACCTTCCCCTGCAACCGCAGGAGGTGCAAGACTTGCGCCCACACCTCCCCTCTCACCTCCCTCCAAGGCCCCAAAGGAAACTTCCATATCCGCCACAGATTCACCTGTACCTCCACACATATCATCTATTGCATCCTCTGTACCCGATGTGGCCTCCTCTATATTGGGGAGACAGGCCGCCTACTTGCGGAGCGTTTCAGAGAACACCTCTGGGACACCCGGACCAACCAACCCAACCACCCTGTAGCTCAACATTTCAATTCCCCCTCCCACTCCACCAAGGATATGCAGGTCTTTGGACTCCTCCATCGTCAGACCACAGCGAAACGACGGTTGGAGGAAGAACGCCTCATCTTCCGGCTAGGAACCCTCCAACCACAAGGGATGAACTCGGATTTCACCAGTTTCCTCATTTCCCCTCCCCCCAGCCTGTCTCAGTCAAATCCATCAAATTCAGCACCGCCTCCCTAACCTGCAATCTTCTTCCCGACCTCTCCGCCCCCACCCCAATCTGTCCTATCACCCTCACCTTGACCTTTTTCCACCTATCACATTTCCGACGCCCCTCCCCCAAGTCCCTCCTCCCTATCTTTTATCTTAGCCTGCTGGACAAACTTTCCTCATTCCTGAAGAAGGGCTAATGCCCGAAACGTCGATTCTCCTGTTCCCTAGATGCTGCCTGACCTGCTGCGCTTCTCCAGCAACACATTTCCATCCCATTACACACACACAGACAGAAACACACACACACAGTCTGGTGAAAGTGAGGACTGCAGATGTTTCGGGCAAATGCCCTTCTGATGAAGGGCTGTTGCCTGAAACTTCGGTTTTCCTGCTCCTCGGATGCTGCCTGACCTGCTGTGCTTTTCCAGCACCACTCTAATCTTGACACCCACACACACACACACACACAAACACACACACACCCACCCAAACACCCTCCTACAGATACACACACTCATGCAGACCCTCTTTCATACGCTCACACATACACTCCCACACACACCCTCTCGCAGACTTAAATAAAAGCAAATTACTGCGGATGCTGGAATCTGAAACCAAAAGAGAAAATGTTGGAAAATCTCAGCAGGTCTGGCAGCATCTGTAAGGACAGAAAAGCTTTGACAAAGGGTCAGTTAGACTCGAAACGTCAGCCCTTTTCTCTCCTTACAGATGCTACCAGACTTGCTGAGGTTTTCCAGCATTTTCTCTTTTGCTCTCGTAGACTTATACCCCTTTATACTCTCTCACTGACACTCATAACCCCCACCCACCTCCCCCCTCCACCCCATACACATGCACATATAAGTTTGTTTGGTGAATCTGTACTTGCAGAATTACATTTTACTTTGCTCAAAAACTGCATGAATCCATGTAAGATTCTGTAAATCCATACTTTAGATTAGAATCAGTCTATCCATTGTGGCACAGACAGCCTCACATGGAAGCTCACATCTTCAATACATTATATGGGCCGACATGATAGCAATTGTTAACGTTCACTTGAGAATGTAACTTTTTAAAAACGTTTTGCGGTTTACATGTGAAAGAACTGAAACCAACATGGTCATTCTAAAACATGAGAGACTTAAGAAACAATCCAGGTCTTTTTCAATATATGATTTCAGTTACATCACACTGTAAACTTTTGCTATAAATTCTGTCTTAGAATCTTATTCTCCACAACCACCTGATGAAGGAGCGGCACTCCAAAAGCTAGTGCTTCCAAATAAACCTGTTGGACTATAACCTGGTGTTGTGTGATTTTTAACTTTGTACACCCTAGTCCAACACCGGCGTCTCCAAACCAGGAATGTGTAGGTTAGGTGCATTAGTCAGGGGTAAATATAGATAATAAGGTAGGGGAATGGGTCTGGGCGGGTTACTCTTCAGACGGTCAGTGTGGACTTGTTGGGCTGAAGGGCCTGTTTCCACACTGTAGGGATTCTATATAAAAAAGATGTTGTCATGATTATCATAAAAATGCATCTGGTTCACATGTAGGCCAGACTGGATAAGGATATTAGATGTTAACATGATTATCATAAAAATACATCTGGTTCAATAGTGTCCTTTAGGCAAAGACATCTACTGTCCTTACCCAGTCTGGCCTACATGTGAATTCAGTGTTGTGGTCAATGCTTAAGTGCTCTCTAAAGTGGCTGAGCAAGCCACTCATTCAAGGGAAATTAGTAATAGGCAACAAATGCTAGCCTTGATAGTGACACCCACACCCAGTGAAAGAATTAAACAAAAGTACTTTATGAAATTTAAGTTGGAAAACAACGTACTTAATGTGCACAGCAAGATCCTACAATGAGCATTGGAGTGGCATGCAGCATTAGTAGTTGCATAAATGAGCTGAGACAGCATTGATGAAGAGATCCAACTCTGGATCAGCTATGCTAGCCTAGCCTTCTACAAACTACAATCATGTTTCACCACAAAAATCTCCACAAGTCAACAAGATTCCTGGTATACACAGCTGTTGTTACCACCACACTGCTGTACTGCAGTGAGATCTGGACTGTGAATCAGTGACACATAAACACAACTGAGACATGCATCCGACAATGCCTCTACCACACTCTCTAGAATCAGTGGAGGATTATCAAACAAAATAATGTACTTCTTGAAGCTAGCTCTACTAGCAATGCACGAGAAACAAAATAAACAATTGCTGGAAAAACTTTGCAGATCTGGCAGCATCTATGGAGAGAAAGCAGACTAATATTTCTGGTCAAGTGACCCTATCTTCAGAACAATGGACGAGACACTGTATACAGGTGGTTGAAAAGCAGCTCCTGCCAACTTGTGATTTCTCAGTCTGAAACCCTTCTTGGAGCAAGGCATCATTGACATTAATGACTGGGAGGAGCTTGTTGCCAATCATTCAAAAATGGCAGATAACCTGTCCATCAAATTTCATCAGGCTTTGTATTTAATGTCTTAATAAAGAGGCAGAGTGACTGCAGAGAAGAATTTAGTCAAACATTTGTGTATGTCTTCAGCCCATTCCATCCATGCAGGTCAAAAACAACCACCTAACTATTCCAATTCCTTTTTCCAGCAATTAACCTAGAGCCTTGTATTTCTTGGCATCGAAAGTACACATCTAAATACATTTTTTTTTCATTCATGGGATGAGGGCACCGCTGGCTAGGCTAGTATTTATTATCCAGAGGGCAATTAAGAGTCAAACACATTACTGTGGGTCTGGAGACACATGTAGGACAGACCAGGTAAGGATGGCAGTTTCCTTCCCTGAAGGACATTAGGGAACCAGATGGATTTTTCCAACATTCTACAATGAATTAATGGTCATCATTAGACTCTTTAATTCCACCAACTGCCATGGCAGGGTTCAAACCTGACGCCCCAGAACATTACCTGGATCTCTGGATTAACAGCCCCGCAATAATATCACCAGGCTATTGCCTCTCCGCAAAACTTTCTGTCTCTACTACCCTTACAGGCTGAGAGTTCTAGATTCCGACCACTCTCTAGGTGAAAAGGTTTTTCCTTCTAAATCTCCTGCCTTTACCATAAATCCACGTTCCGATCATTGATCCCTCCACCAAGGGGAAAGATTTTTTTTTCCTGTTTACCCTATTTATGCCCCTTGTAATTTTACAAATCTCAATTGTGTCTTCTCTCAATCTCCTTTGCACCAGGGTAAACATCCCCAAGTCTATCTAATCTCTTCATAACCAGCCCTGGCCATGTCCTAATAAATCCCCTCTGCACCTTTTCCAGTGCAATCATATCCCTCCTATAATGTGGATTCCAGACTGTACTGTGGCTTAACCAACATCTGATGCGGTTCCAGCATAACCTCCTGCTCTTAAACTCCATCCCTTGACTAATAAAGGCAAGATTAATACTTGACTAATTGAAGGCAACTTCAGGCATTTAAATGAAACAAATCCATATTCCACTGCCCTGTGAGATGTTCTGCCTTGTGTACCCAGAGACCTGGGGAGGGGGGGAGGGATGCTAGGAATTGGTCAGACAAGAAGTCCCTCAGCAGATATTCACACCCCTTGAATAGACAACACCTTCAAATTGAGGGACAGCCAGTGATGACAAGATTAGTTGGGCTCAAGCTACACTAGTCCCACTTTCCATCTGGGTGAAAAAAAGATTTTCCTCAAATCCCATCTCAACTGCCTTCACTTTGAATTCATACCCCTTGGTTATTGACCTTCTGACCAAGGGAAATAGCTGTTTTCTATTCACCCTGTCCATGCCCCTCAATCTTACACACCTCTATCTGGTCCCCTCTCAATTTTCTCTGCTCCAAAGGAAACAACCTGAGCTTATCCAGCTTCTCTTCATAGCTAAACTGCTCCATCCTGGTGAATTTCCACTACACTCCTCCAGTGCAATCACATTCTTCTTATAGTGGGGTGACCAGAATCACTTACAGTACTCCAGCTGCAGCCTAACCAAAGTTCTGCAGCTCCAACATTACCACCCTCCTCTTATAACCTATGTCTTAACTGATAAAGGCAAATGTCCTCTATGCCTTTTTAATTACCCTGTTAACTTGTCGTACCAACAATTCAGCTCCAGCTCATCATCATTTAAAATCTATTCTACTTTAACGTTTTGTGAAAAACCTGCACAGTATGTTTGTATCTAAAACTGTAAAGTGTTACTCTTTCTCATGTCTTTTCTGTAGATGAATAGGTTAAAATGGTTCTGTAAAATCATGGAATATTACTGCACAGAGGGAAGCCATTTGGCCCAGCAAGCCTGTGTAAGTTCTTTCAAAGAAGTACCTGATTAGTCCCATTCATTCCTGCTCTTTCCCCGCAGACCTGCAATTGTTTTGACTTTATAAATATTGTTCAGTTTGTTGCATTTATTGCATGGTCAATGTGTCAGTTTATCTTTAACAGACATGCTCATGATGACACTACTGTTAGTAATAATGTGAGACCTGAGATTATAACCTCCATATTGACTCCATCTTACCCCAAATTCATTTGAAGCATAACAGTCTACTGGAAGTTATAGTTGAATGGCATAACAGTAGCCAAACACTTGTATATGTGTGAATGTATAATAGTTAGTTATAATTATAATAAATATCTGATGAGGTCATTGGGCTTGAAACATTAACTGTTTCAGTTGCTGAGACCTGCTGAATTTCCCCAGCAATTTCTGTTTTTGTTTCGAATCTTGAGCATCTGCAGTTGTTTTATATAATTGTAATAAATACCTGTTGGATTCTTCAGTCTAACGAAACCACATTCAGTTTCTCAAGTTACAAGAGATAACATAATTAATGCCACATCAGATATAAATACGCCACTGGAGGTAAAATCATACCACCAACCTAACAGGTAGTGTACTGCATGCTGAGATTGGGAGAGCGGTCTTTAGTCCCGTTCTCAGTCTATCTTTCTCTCTTGATCTCTGTCTCAATTTCTCTTTGTTTCTGTCTCTTTTTCTGACATGGACACAGCACTCAATATTCCAGGGTTGGGGTGGATGCGATGGTGAATTTTAATATCTAAACCAAAGCACCTGTTGTTTAGGATAAAAATAGCAGTGATCCCTCGCTGACACTGTCTAAATTGGACTGTGAGGATTAGGTTACACTATGACTAGGTTACTACAGAAATAGTTCCAGTGTTGGGCCCTTAGACTCCATGGGATAGTTTATAGGCCCAAAGTGAAGAACACCTGGGGACCAAGCCACTTGAGGGATCAGAGCTGAAAATGTGTTGCTGGAAAAGCACAGCAGGCCAGGCAGTATCCAAGGAACAGGAGAATCGACGTTTCGGGCATGAGCCCTTCTTCAGGAATGAGGAAAGTGTGTCCACTTTCCTCATTCCTGAAGAAGGGCTCATGCCCGAAACGTCGATTCTCCTGTTCCTTGGATACTGCCTGGCCTGCTGTGCTTTTCCAGCAACACATTTTCAGCTCTGATCTCCAGCATCTGCAGTCCTCACTTTCTCCACTTGAGGGATCATAAAGGATATGTCGTGTCCCATTAATGATAATGGTCTAATGGTCATTTACATAAATGATTTGGATGTGAGCATAAGAGGTACAGTTAGTAAGTTTGTAGATGAAAATTGGAGGTGTAGTGGACAGCGAAGAGGGATTACAACAGGATCTTGACCAAATGGGCCAATGCGCTGAGAAGTGGCAGATGGAGTTTAATTCAGATAAATGCGAGGTGCTGCATTTTGGGAAAGCAAATCTTAGCAGGTCTTATACACTTAATGGTAAGGTCCTAGGGAGTGTTACTGAACAAAGAGACCTTGGAGTGCAGGTTCATAGCTCCTTGAAAGTGGAGTCGCAGGTAGAATGGATAGTGACGAAGGCGTTTGGTATGCTTTCTTTTATTGGTCAGAGTATTCAGTACAGGGGGTGGGAGGTCATGTTGCGACTGTACAGGACATTGGTTAGGCCACAGTTGGAATATTGCGTGCAATTCTGGTCTCCTTCCTATCGGAAAGATGTTGTGAAGCTTGAAAGATTTATAAGGATGTTGTCAGGGTTGGAGGATTTGAGCTATAGGGAGAGGCTGAACAGGCTGGGGCTGTTTTCCCTGGAGCGTCAGAGGCTGAGGGGTGACCTTATAGAGGTTTACAAAATTATGAGGGGCATGGATAGGGTAAATAGGCAAAGTCTTTCCCTGGGGTTGGGGAGTCCAGAAGTAGAGGGCATAGGCATAGGTTTAGAGTGAGAGGGGAAAGATATTAAAGAGACTTGAGGGGCAACATTTTCACACAGAGGGTGTACGGGTATGGAAAGAGCTGCGGGAGGAAGTGGTTGAGGCTGGTACAATTACAACATTTAAGAGGCATTTGAATGGGTATATGAATAGGGAGGGTTTGGAGGGATATGGGCCAGGTGCTGGCAGGTGGGACTAGATTGGGTTGGGATATCTGGTCGGCATGGACGGGTTGGACCGAAGGGTCTGTTTCCATGCTGTACATCTCTATGACTCTAATTAATTTCTCATTAGGAATTGATTAACTCTGTGGGTTAGGATTGAGTCCTCCACTACCACCTGATGAAGGAGCGACGCTCTGAAAGCCAGTGTGCTTCCAACTAAACCTGTTGAACTATAACCTGGTATTGTGTGATTTTTAACTTTGTACACCCCAGTCCAACACCGGCATCTCCAAATCATGAGGCTATGTACTTTGGCAGGAAGAATACTGGAGGTAAACATTAGTTAAATGGAGAAAGACTCCAAAATGTTTCAGAACAGATGGATTTCGGAGTCCTCATGCATTAATTTTAAAAAAGTAACATCCAAGTTCAGTGGATAATAGGACAGACACACGGAATGATCACCGTAGACCACAGCCAAAATATTGTAAACAGCTGTGCTCCCCTTATCTTAGGAGAGGCATTTCAACATTACAGACATCACAGAGAAGGTTCACTAGGCTGATACTGGTTATGGAGGATCTGTCTTATGAGGACAGGTTTTGTAAGTTGGGTTTGTATTCAAAGGAGTTGAGAAGAATGAAGTATACAAGTTTCTTAGGTGACTTGACAGGGTAGATGCAGAAAGGTTGTTTCCCCTTGTGGGAAGTCTAGAACCAGAGGGAATAATCTCAGAATAAGGGGTCAGATATTTAAAACTGAGAGGATTTTCCCTCAGAAAGTAGTGAATTTGTGTAATTCTTCACTGCGGTGGGCTGTTGAGGCTGGGTCATTAAGTATAGTCAGGGTTGAGACAGACAGATTTTTAATCAGTAAAGGAATCAAGAGTTTGGGGAAAAGGCAGGAAAGTGGAGTCAAGGATTATCAGATCAGACATGGCCTTATTGAATGGCAGAGCAGACTGTGATGGGCTGAATTACCCACTGCTCCTACATCTTATTGTCTAATGGCCTGACGATATGAGGGCTGTACCTGTGACAGTCACTTTAAAAGTCAGTTTGTCTGAGTCAGCATCACAGACATATTGTCCAGAATCGGATGGTTCAGAGTCGAAGATCATCAGCTCCCTTATCAGACCCCGTGACTCTATCCTGATTTTGTCACTGGGCCGCAGCTCAATCCCATCCTTGGACCAGCGAACCTGCACATCTGGATGGCATAGTTTACATGTAATAGCAATGGTCTCAGACTCAATGAAACTGCGATCTTCCGAGATATGGGAGCTTCCAACAATCATTACAGGAGGATCTGGAAGGAATACCATGAAGTTTATCAACAATGAACCATCAGAATTTAGTATACCCATCATCGAGGGCATTGAGACTTCCCTTATCATTGCCAGATATTTATAGCTATATAGCAAGAGCAAATTGCATTTATATAGCACTTTTAATCATAAGAATTGAATTTGGAAAGCATCTTTTACAGAAAAAAAACATGCACTTATATGGCAAATTTGCACAGTAAAAATTTGCATTTATAAAGCACCTTTGACAGTAAAAAGATGCACTTATATAGCATGGTTGTACATTAAAAAATTGCACTTATATTGCACTTTTACACATTAAAATCTTGCATTGATATAGCACCTCTTCAGAGTAAAATATGCATTTATAAAACATGCTCTAACATGTCACAGCATGGTTAGCAAACATAATTCGATAACCACAGCACTAAACCTGCAGAAAGGGATAGGTTTTAAGAAGTTTGATGAAGAACAGAAAGTATTGACCAAGGTGCTGGTGGGGGAGGGCTGAGTTTGGTTGGTACAAAACTGACCTGCTGTTTGCAGACGATGACACTCAGGAGCAGTTTGTAAGAAAGATGCAGGAGGGGGCTGATGACCGATCCTTGGAGGTCACGAGAGATGACAGAGAATGAACACTAAGAGAGGCTACTGAGGGTAATTCTCTGTATCCAATGTGAGGGATTGGAAGGGAACCGTGAGAGAATCCCATCAGAGCGACAATAGTGAAAGAGGGGTTGGACAAGGATGGTCAATGTGTCAAAGGTTGAGAACATGAAGAGGGAAAGTTTAGCCACAATCACGGGCACACAAGGTGACATTTGTACCCTGAGCAGAACAGTTTTCTTATGGGCACAGAAGCAAAAACCTAATGGGACAAACACTGAGGTGCTGGAAAAGATGGGGAATAAACTGGGTGACAACTTGCTCAAGAAATTTGGTGGGGGTTTTGGGGTGTAGTTGGTGATACATGATAGTTGGTGAGGATGGAGATTGTGTCAGAAACTCAGGAGCACCACAGAATCCCACCTATCCCATGAGGGACAGGGACTGAGTCTGGAGTTACTGCCTGAGTGATATTCCCCTGTGTCACAAAGACGAATATATTTTTGATGGTCTCAGTGAGCATCATCTGTGTCAGCATGCAAAAACGAGAAAAGTGTCTGGGGAAAGCTTCTGTGAGGGCACTGAGCCTGAGCTTTGTTACCTTCCACACGCACTCTGAATACAATGTTATCGCTCTGTACATCACAGAGGTACTCTCCAGAATCTGTTGTCCGAGCGTCCAATATCTGCAGAGACCGGAACGTTCCTTCCCTTCCCATGGTGATCCTCTCATTTTCCACCACGTTCACCCTGTCTTTGTACCATTTGGCAATACCATCTGGCCAAGACAGTTCACACTGGAGGGTAATATCCTCGGAGGTCAGGTACTTATACTCTGCTGGATCCTTGGTCTGTCTGATTATCTTAACTGGTGGCTCTGCAGATAAAACCAGGGATGTGTTGGTTTAATGGTGTATCAATAACAAGAATATCTATTTATTTACCACCTTTACCTTGTAGAGATAGCTCAAGATGTGCAATTAGACTCAAGTTAACACCAAGACACATGAACATATTAGGGCAGGTGATCAGTGCCTTTACATACAATTACACAAACGTTTACAATACAGAAATTGGTCATTCAGCCAATTATGGCTGTCGATGTTAGTTCACTACGAGAACATCCTCCCACACATTTACATCTCACCCTTTCTGCATCACAATCAATTCTTTGCTTATCCATAGGTTTCCCATACATGTATCAGTGCTTGTTATTTCATTCAATTTCTGAGAGCACGAGTTCTATATTTTCCCCACTTTCTGGGTGATATGTTTCCCTGTCTTCGTGAATGCTTTTATAAATGACCAATAAGATAACCTGAGAAACGATGGGCTGGTGATATTATCAGTAGACTATTCATCGAGAGATTTAGGTAATTTTCTGAGAACCCTGGGTCTAAATCTCACCATAGCAGATGGAAGAATTTGACTTCAATAAAAACCTGGAATTAAGAGTCTAATGATGACCGTGGTTAAAAATCACACAACACCAGGTTATAGTCCAACAGGTTTAATTGGAAGCACACTAGCTTTCAGAGTGACGCTCCTTCATCAGGTGATAGTGGAGCCTCCTGATGAAGGAGCATCGCTCCAAAAGCTAGTGTGCTTCCAATTAAACCTGTTGGACTATAACCTGGTGTTGTGTGATTTTTAACTTTGTACACCCCAGTACAACACCGGCATCTCCAAATAATGATGACCATGATACTGTTGCTGATTGTCAAGAAAACCCATCTGGTTCACTAATACCTTTCATGGAAGGAAATGCTGTCCTTATCTGGTCTTGGCCTACATATGACTCCAGGTGCACAGCAATAAGGCTGAAAAAGATATTTTTGTTTACAGAGGGCTATGAGTCTTGAAACTCTGCCTCCCTTGCCCTTTTGGGAAGATAGTCTTTAAATGTTATTCAGCTGAGGTAAATACATAGGAGAAAGTGAGGACTGCAGTTGTTGGAAAGCAGAGTCAAAACATGTGGTGCTGGAAAAGCACAGCAGGTCAGGGAGCATCCAAGAAGCAGGACAGTCGATGTTTCGGGTGCAAACCCTTTATCAGGAACGAACCCTGATGAAGGGATTAAGCCCAAAACGTTGGCTCTCCTGCTCCTCAGATGCTGCCTGACCTACTGTACTTTTCCAGTGTCACACTTTTTGACTGGGGAATTACATTCTTGATAAGGAGGGGGTGAGATGTTACGAAGGTGTTGATGGGAATAAGGAGCACTCAGATCAGCCACAATCTAAATGCATGGAGAAACAGACTTGAGTGGCTGAGTGGCTTATTTCTAATCCCAATTTACATGTTGTATGGTACTGGCGCCTCCAAGAGCAGGTGGCAATGGTGGGAGGAGTCAGACAGTAGAGTCATAGAGTCATACAGCATGGAAACAGACCTTTGGTCCAACCAGTCCATGCCGACCAAGTTTCCAAAACTAAACTTGTCTCACTTGTCTGTGTTTGGCTCATATCCCTCTGAGTCAAGAATATGGTGCTGGAAAAGCACAGCTGGTCAGGCAGCATCCGAGCAGCAGGAGAATCGCGTTTCGGGCATAAGCCCTTCATCAGGGCTTATGATCTCCAGCATCTGCAGTCCTCACTTCCTCATATCCCTCTGAACATTTCCTATTCATGTAGCTGTCCAAATTTCTTTTAAATGTTGTATTTGTACCAGCATCTATCACTTCTTACAATTCAATCCACAGGCAAACAACCTTTTGTGTGAAAAGGTTACCCCTCAGGTCCCTTCTAAATCTTTCTCCTCTCACCTTAAAAATATGCCCTCTAGTTTTGAACCCTCCCATCTTAGGGAAAAGACCTTTGCTATTGACCTTATCTCTGCCCCCCGTGATTTTATTAACCTCCTTCAGGTCACCCCTCAACCTCCTATACTCCAGTGAAAAAAGTCCGAGCCCATTCATTATAACTCAACTCTCAAGTCCCAACAACATCCTTACAAACCTCTCTGAACCTTTTTCAATTTAATAATGTCCTTCGCATAGTAGGGCGACCAGAACGGGACACAGTACTCCATCAGTGGCCTCACCAACATCCTGTGCAATCTCAACTCCTACACTCAATGGTCTGAGCAATGAAGGCAAGCATGTTAAATGCCTTCTTAACCATCCTGTCTAACTGTGACACAATTTTTAAAGGACTAGGTTCCTGAACGCCTCAGTGTTTCTGCTACCATTAACTATATATGTTTTGCCCTTGTTCATCTTGCCAAAATGCAATACCTCACATTTATCCAAATTAAACTCCATCTGCCATTCCTCAGTGCATTGGCCCAATAGATAAAGATCCTTTACAGATCCAGTCTGCACAAAGGCATATCAATGTCTGGCAGAGGGCTCATTCATGTACAGAGACAGACAGACAGGGAGATACAGAGACACAAAAGATTCCTCAACCAAGATGAGAACGACAGTCTCAATCCAACATAAATAATCCACTTTCCTAGTTTTAGTTTTAAGTTAATTTCAGGTTTGTAAAGACCAGATGTCAGTAGAATAAAGAAACACTGCTTCATGATCTTTGGGCCATCTGGTTGCTTCAACAGAATATGTTTATAAGCACAGGAGATATTGTAAGAAATTTGGTGCAGTTTGATAGAGATGGGAGAATACTGGCTGAACTCAAGATTATGGAAGATGGATGTGGGAAACCAAGAGGACAACATTGTTTGGAAGTGACAGAGGTGCACAGTGTGCTGTCAGTAACAGTCAGGTTAAAGAAGGACTAGAGATAGGTGATATTACACAGACGGAGATCGTACTCTTTGTTTTAGAGGCAAGGGATTGGAAGCTGAGCTCAGGGTCAAGCAGCACTTCAACTTTGGGATTGGTCAGGATCAAGCTCAGACAGTTGACAGCACTGAACCTAAGCTTTGTTACCTTCCACGTGCACTCTGAATACAATGCTATCACTCTGGACATCACAGAGGTACTCTCCTGAGTCTGTCACTTGAGCTTCCAGAACTTGCAGCGACCGAAACGTTCCTTCCATTCTGAGAGAGATCCTCTCATTTTCTACCACTTTCTCCCCATTCTTGTACCATTTGGCAACAACATCCGGCCGAGATAGCTCACATTGGAGCACAAAGTCCTCAGAGGTCAGGTACTTCTGCTTTGCCGGACATGCAAACTGTCTGATTATCTTAACCAGTGGCTCTGCAGGTAGAATCAGGAAACGTCAGCTTAAAAGGTGGCTCAACAAGAATGTGCATTTATTTAGCAGCTTTATCTTCATAGAGCTATCCTGAGACATGAGAAATCAAACAAAAATTGACACCAAGTGACATGTGTGAACATAGGTAATCAATTTGATACAAATACACAGAAGTTTACGACACAGAAACTGGCCATTCAGCCAATCATAACTTTTGACGTTAGTTTATCACAAGAACATCGTCCCACACTTTTGCATCTCAGCCTTTCTACATCACCATGGATTGATCATCCATAGGTTTCCCATAAATGCATCTGTTCTCATCAGTTCATCCACTTCCTAAGAGAGTGAGTTCCACATACTCCCCACTTTCTGGGTGAAATGTTTCTTTGTATTCAAGGCTGTCTATTAATGACCAATAAGTTAACCTGGGAGGCAATGGACTAATGATATGAGCAGTAGATTAGAATTGCAGATACCCAGATAATGTTTGGGGTCACTGGGATCGAATCCCAAAATGGCAGATGGTGCAATTCAAACCTAGTAAAAATATAGTATCAACAGCCTAATAGTGATCATGTACCACTGTTGATTGTCAAAAAAATCCCATCTGGTTCACTAATGTCTTTTAGGAAAGGAAATCTGCTGTCTTTTCCTGGTCTCAGCCCACATGTGGCTCCAGGTCCACAGAAATGGGACTGAAAAAGTTATTTTTCTTACTCAGGGTTATGAGTCTGTGGAAGTCTCTCCCCAAAATGGCAAGGGAAGCAGAGACTTGGACTGTTATTCAGGCAGGGTAAATAAATTCTTCATGCTTTTTTGATTTATTATTGTCATATTTACCTAGGTGCAGTGAAAAGTTTTGTTTTGCATACAGTACAGGCAGACCATACAAAGATAGAAGACACGAGAAATACAAAGTTACTGCTGCAAAGCAAGGGAATGAAATGTTATAAAGAACTCAGTGGCAATGTGATGTACTTGGATCAGCCATAGTCTCATGCATTGAGGAGCTGACCTGAGGGGCTGAGTGGCCTACACCTAATTTACATGCTATAAAATATTGGAGACTATAACAGCAGGTTGCAATGGCGAGGGAGGGTAGCAGGGGAGCCATATAGTAGTCCCTGTTTTCATAAAGGCATATAGATATCGGACAGTGGTCTCATTCTGTGAGCGAGGGAGGCAGGGAAAGAGTGGGAGAGAGAGCGAAAGAGAGAGAGTGAAAGAGAGAGAATGAAAATGAGGCTGACAGTTAAAGATTCCTCTGCCAAGATGTGATCTATAGTCGCAATTCAATGTAAATATAATGTTTTCATAGTTTTAGTCTTAATTTTGTAAAAGTCTGATACCATTGGAATAAAGTAAATATGAACTTTGGGCTGTCTGGGTGCTTCAATCCTTTGATAGAATAAATTTCTAAGCACAGGAGCTGTTTGGTGAATTGACTTGATGTAGTTTGGATATAGATTGGAGAATATTGGATCGGCTGAAGATTATGGAAGACAGAAGATGAGAAACCAAAGGGAGGTTAGAATGTGTCAGAGGAACACAGGTTAAGTCAGGTTAAGGAAGGACTGGAGGTGGGCGACATTACACAGAAGTCAGTGTCTTTGTGAAGGAAAGGTGAAGTGATTGGAACCTAAGTTCAGGGTCAAACCAAATTCCAAGATTAGGAATGGTCAGTATCGAGTTTAGCACAGTGAGGGCACTGAGATCAAGTTTCATTACCTTCCACATGCACTCTGAATACAATGCGGTCACTCTGGACATCACAGAGGTATTCTCCAGAGTCTGTTGTCTGAGCATCCAGTACCCTCAGTGATCGGAACGTTCCTTCCCTCCCAATGGAGATCCTCTCATTTTCCACCACTTTTTCCCCGTCCTTGTACCATTTGGCAACACCATCCAGCCGTGACAGTTCACACTGGAGCATAATGTTCTCTGAAGTCAGGTACTTGTGCTCTGCTGGACCCTCAGTTTGTCTGATTATCTTAACCGGTGGCTCTGCAGATAGAACCAGGCAGGTGTTGGTTTAATGGTGCATCAATAACAAGAATGTGCATTTATTTACCACCTTTACTTTGCAGAGCTGGCTCCAGATATGCAATTAAATTTGAGTTAACATGTGAACATATTAGGACAGGTGATCAATACGTTTACATACAATTACACAGAGGTTTACAACACCGAAATAAACCCGTCAGCCCATCATAACTCTGTTGGTGTTGGTTCACAATCCACACCTTTACATCTTACCCTTTCTGCACTACCCATATGTTCCCCATAAACTTATGTGCACTCATCATTTCATTCACTCCCTGAGGGAGCGAGTTCCACATTCTCCCTACTTTCTGGTTAAGAAGCTTCTATATATTCATAACTGACTTTATTAATGACCAGTAAGATAACAAGGAGCAGTGATGGCATGGTGGTGTAATCACCAGATTATTAACCCAGGTAATATCCTGGGGTCCTGGGACTGAATAGTACCATGGCAGATGTTGGAATCTGAATTCAATAAAACCCTGGAATTAAGTTTATTGATGATCATGATATCATTGTTAATTGTCAGGAAAAACCGATCTGGTTCAATATTGTTCTTTACCTGATCTGGCCTACATCTGACTCCAAACCCACAGTAATGGGGCTGAAATAGTTGTTTTCTCACAGAGGGTTATGAGACTGTGGAACTCTGTTCCCAAAATAGCAAGGGAAGCAAAGTCTTCAAATATTTTTCAGGTGGACTAAATTAATTCTTGATAACCAAGGGAGTGAAATGCTATAAAGGTTTTTGTGGGAATTGGGAGTAATCAGATGTCATTGGAAGTCTGAGGTGAGTGGTGTTCCACAGGACTCTGTCCTTGGGCCTCTACTGTTTGTAATTTTTATTAATGACTTGGATGAGGAGATTGAAGGATGGGTTAGCAAGTTTGCAGACGACACAAAGGTTGGAGGTGTTGTTGACAGTATAGAGGGCTGTTATAGGCTGCAGCGGGACATTGACAGGATGCAGAGATGGGCTGAGAGGTGGCAGATGGAGTTCAACCAGATAAATGCAAGGTGATGCATTTTGGAAGGTCGAATTTGAAAGCTGAGGACAGCATTAAGGATAGGATTCTTGGCAGTGTGGAGGAACAGAGGGATCTTGGTGTGCAGGTACATAGATCCCTTAAAATGGCCACCCAAGTGGACAGGGTTGTTAAGAAAGCATATGGTGTTTTGGCTTTCATTAACAGGGGGATTGAGTTTAAGAGTCATGAGATCTTGTTGCAGCTCTATAAAACTTTGGTTAGACCGCATTTGGAATACTGCGTCCAGTTCTGGTCACCCTATTATAGGAAAGATGTGGATGCTTTGGAGAAGGTTCAGAGGAGGTTTACCAGGATGCTGCCTAGACTGGAGGGCTTATCTTATGAAGAGAGGTTGACTGAGCTCGGACTTTTTTCATTGGAGAAAAGGAGGAGGAGAGGGGACCTAATTGAGGTATACAAGATAATGAGAGGCATAGATAGAGTCGATAGCCAGACACTATTTCCCAGGGCAGAAATGACTAACACAAGGGGTCATAGTTTTAAGCTGGTTGGAGGAAAGTATAGAGGAGATGTCAGAGGCGGGTTCTTTACACAGAGAGTTGTGAGAGCATGGAATGCGTTGCCAGCAGCAGTTGTGGAAGCAAGGTCATTGGGGACATTTAAGAGACTACTGGACATGCATATGGTCACAGAAATTTGAGGGTGAATACATGAGGATCAGTGGTCGGCACAACATCGTGGGCTGAAGGACCTGTTCTGTGCTGTACTGTTCTATGTTCTAGAGTAGCAGACCCAAGGGGTTGAGTGGCCTACTCATAACTTACATGCTTATAAGGACTGGAGCCTCCAACAGCAGGTGGCAATGGTGAGGAAGGGTAGCAAAGGAGCCATATAGTACCTACAGACCTGGTTTGAACAGAGGTATACCAATGTCAGGCAGGGGCCTCATTCAGGGACAGAGTCAGACAGACAGACAGAGACACAAAAGATTCCTCAACCAAGATGATGAACTGTAGCCTGAATTCAATGTTAATACTGCATTTTCCTGGTTTTACTCTCAATTTAACTTTATCTTAGTAAAGGCCTGATGCCAGGAGAATATAGAAACACCGCTTCATGATCACTGGGCTGTTTGGGTGCTCAATCTCTTGATAAAGTAAGTTGCTGAGCACAGTAACTGATTGGTGAATACACTTAGTGCAATTTGGATACAGAGCAGAGAGTATTGGATGAGCTGAAGATTATGGAGGACAGAAGATGAGAAACCAAGGGGAGGTTTGGAGGTGTCAGAGACATGCAGAGTGCTGTCAGTAACCGATATTGTACAGAAGGAGGTCGATGTCCTTGTTATGGAGAGAAGGAATTGGAAGCTGAGCTCAGGGTCAAGCAGCACCCTGACTTTGGGGATGGTCAGGGTCAAGCTTGGACAGGTGAGGGCATTGAATCCAAGCTTTGTTACCTTGCACACATACTCCGAATACAACGCTGTCACTCTGGACATCACAGAGGTACTCTCCCGAGTCTGTCGTCCGAGCATCTAGTACCCGCAGTGATCGGAATGCTCCCTCATTCCCAATGAAGATCCTCTCATTTTCCACCATCTTCTCCCCATCCTTGTACCATTTGGCAACACCATCCAGCTGAGACAGCTCACACTGGAGTGTAATGACCTCGGAGGTCAGGTACTTGTGCTCTGTTGGACCCTCTGTCTGTCTGATTATCTTAATCGGTGGCTCTGCAGAAAGAACCATGGAGTTATCAGTTTAATGGTGACGCTATACAAGAACATGCATTTATATAGCACCTCCACCTTTGTCAAGCTATCTCAAGATGTGCAATCAAATTCAACTTAACACAAGATGAGAACATTTTAGGACAGATGATCAATACCTTTACATATAGTTACAGAGATGTTTACAACTCAGAAATAGGCCATTGTGATTTCCTTTGGGTCTAGTTCACTAGAAGAACTTCTTCCCATACCTTTACATCTCACCCTTTCTGCACTACCATCAATTCTTTGCTCACCTATAGGTTCCTCATAAATGTATCAGTACTAGTCATTTCATTCACTCCATGAAGGAGAGAGTTCCATATTCTCACCATTTTCTGCTTAAGAAGCTTCTCTACATTTATGACTGCCTTTATTGATGACCAATAAATTAACCAGGGGAGGTGATGCTGTGGTGTATATCACTAGATATTAATCCAGAGACCTAGATAATGTTCTGGGGACCCTGGATTTGAATCCCGACAGGGCAAATGGTGGAATTCAAATTCAATAAGTCCTGGAATTAAGAGTCTAATGATGACCATGAAAGTGTTATCGATTGTTGGTGGGGAAGAAAAAAACATTTGGTTCTCTAATGTCCTTTTGGGAAGGAAATCTGCTGTACGTACCTGGTCCTGTTGGAATATTGCGTGCAATTCTGGTCTCCTTTCAATCGGAAACATGCTGTGAAACTTGAAAGGGTTCAGAAAAGATTTACAAGGATGTTGCCAGAGTTGGAGGATCTGAGCTACAGGGAGAGGCTGAACAGGCTGGGGCTGTATTCCCTGAAGCGTCAGAGGCTGAGGGGTGACCGAATAGAGGTTTACACAATTATGAGGGGCATGGATAGGATAAATTTATGTCAGATTGTGGACATAAATACCACTATTACACGTGAGAACACCTCCCACCGTGTACATGGCAGGTACTCATGTGACTCAGCCAACATTGTCTATCTTATACGTTGCAGGCAGTGATGCCCAGAGGCATGGTACATTGGGGAAACCGAGCAAAGGCTACGACAACGGATGAATGGGCACCGCACAACAATCAACAGACAGGAGGGTTCCCTCCCAGTTGGGGAACACTTCAGTGGTCCAGGACATTCAGCCTCGGACCTTCGGGTGACCATCCTCCAAGGTGGACTTCGGGACAGGCAGCAGAGGAAAGTGGCTGAGCAGAGGCTGATAGCTAAGTTCGGTACCCATAGGGAGGGCCTCAACCGGGACCTTGGGTTCATGTCACATTACAGGTGATCATTGCACTACACACACACACACACACACAGATATTCCTACACATACACACATTCTCACATGCACACGGACACAGATACACACAGACGCGCACACAGACACCCAAACACATCCTTATAGACACACAGACTCCCACACATGCACCCCCTCACAGACTTAAGACACTCTGCACACACACACACACACACACACACACTTTCTCACACTCACAACCCCCACCCCAGACAGACACACATACAGACAGACAAAGACCCACATGCACACATATGTATTGTGTGTGGTGAAATTTTTTTGGTACAAAGTTACATTGCACTTTGCTCAAAAACCACATAGATTCAATTCGAGCTCTGAGCTCAAAAACTGCATGAATTTATGCAAAACTTTGTTATTTCACTTTTTAGATTGGAATCAATCTAAATATCAGGTCATAGGCAGAGAACACAGGGGGCTAACACCTTCAACACATTGTCTAGCTATCACCATTGTTAACAGCTAACCCGAGAATGCAACTTTTAAAAAAAACGGTTTTGTGATTTACACATGAAAGAAGTGAAACTATCACTGTATTCTAACAGATGAAAGGCTTAACAGACAATCAATTCTTCAATGTATAATTTCAGTTACAACATACTGCAAATGTTTGCTGTAAATTCTGTGTTACGATCGAGCCCTGCACAATCACCTGTTGAAGGAGCGTCGCTCCGAAAGCTAGTGTGCTTCCAATTAAACCTGTTGGACTATAACCTGGTGTTGTGTGATGTTTAACTTCGTACACCCCAGTCCAACACTGGCATCTCCGAATCATAAAAAATTAATAGGGACGAAAAATTTATAATACAAGATAAAGATTGCAAGATTTTGTTTTATTCTATCATCAGATGTGGGTAGCATTATTTGTTAATCTCTAATTAACCAGAGGAAAGTTACATATCAACCACATTGTTGTGGGACTGAGGTCACATGTAGGCCAGACTGGCCAACAATGGCAGGCTGCTTAGCTAGACTAGTAATCCAGAAACCCAACCTAATGCTCCGGGGACAAGGGTTCAATTCCCACCATGTAGTGAATTTAAATTCAATAAAATTACCGGAATAAAAAGTTCAACTACTAGTGACCATTTAACCATTTGTAAAAACCTGTCATGGGACATGGGCTTTGCTGGTTTGCCAGTATTTATTGCCCAACCCAAACTGCCCTGAAGAATGCTCAGTGGGGGACGGGAACCTGAAGTGTAGTTCCAGTGCACAGGAGGATGAGAGCAGGGAGGGCAGGGACAGGATTTCACGGTCACAGGAATGTGCTGGCAGACAGCAAACTGGTTTGAAGTGAGTCTACTTCAACAGCAGAAGTATCCAAAATAAGGTAGGTGAGCTTGCAGCATGGATAGGTACCTGGGACTTCGATGTTGTGGCCATTTTGGAGACGTGGATAGAGCAGGGTGAGGAATGGATGTTGCAGGTTCCAGGGTTTAGATCTTGCATTAAGAACAGGCAAGGCGGTAAAAGAGGGGGAGGTGTGGCCTTGTTAGTCAAGGACAGTATAACGGTGGCTGAGAGAACTTTTGATGAGGTCTCGTCTACTGAGGTAGCATGGGCTGAGGTTAGGAACAGGAGAGGAGAGGTCATACTGCAGGGAGCTTTTTATAAGCCTCTGCAGAGTTCCAGGCAGGTGGAGGAGAGGATTGGCAAAATGACTCTGCGTAGGAGTGAAAGGAACAGGATGGTCATTATGGGGGACTTTAACTTCCCCAACATTGACTGGAAATGCTTTCACTCTAGTATGTTGGATGGATCAGTTTTTGTCCAATGTGTGCAGGAAGGTTTTCTGATACAGTATGTCGAAGGACCGACAAGAGGGGAGGCCACACTGTATCTGGTGCTTCGTAATGAACCAGGCCAGGTGTCTGATTTAGTGGTAGGTGAGCACTTTGGACAGAGTGACCATAATTCAGCTACGTTTAGTTTAGTGATGGAAAGGGATAGGTATGTGCCACAGGGCAAGAGTTATCGATGGGGCAGAGGCAATTATAATGCGATTAGGCAAGACTTAGGATGCAGAGAATGGGGTAGGAAAATGCAGGGGATGGGGACAATTAAAATGTGGTGCTGGTTTAAGGAACAGATATTGCGTGTCCTTGATAGGTATATCCCTGTCAGACAGGGAAGTAGTGATAAAGTAAGGGAAGCATGATTTACTACAGAAATTGCATCCCGTTAAGCGGACGAAGGAGGCTCATGTGACGATGAGACGAGATAGTTCAGATGAGGAGATGGAGAGTTACAGATTAGCTCAGAAGGATTTAAAGAGAGAGTTAAGAAGAGCAAAGAGAGGACATGAACAGTCTTTAGCAGGTAGAATAAAGGAGAACTCTAAAGCATTCTACAGGTATGTGAGGAATAAAAGGATGACTAAGGTAGGAATAGGGCCAGTCAAAAACAGAAGTGGGAAGTTGTGTGTGGACCCTGTGGAGATCGGAGAGGAGCTAAACAATTATTTCTCATTGATTTTCACTTAGGAAAAGGAGAATATTGTAGAGAACAATGAGATATGAGACATTAGACTAGAAAGGATCAAGGTTAGTGAGGGAGAGGTGTTGTCAACTTTCACTCTTTCTAGAATTGATAAGTCCCCTGGCCGGATGGGATTTATCCGAAGATTCTTGGGGAAGTTAGGGAGGAGATGGTGGAGCCTTTGGCTTTGATATTTAAGTTGCCATTGTCTACTGGTTTAGTACCAGAGGACTGGAGGATTGCAAATGTTGTGCCCTTGTTCAAGAAGGATAGTAGGGGTGACCCAGGTAATTATAGACCAGTGAGCCTTACTTCTGTTGTAGGAAAGGTTTTGGAAAGGATTATTAAAGATAAGATTTATAATCATCTAGCAAGCAACAATTTTATTTCAGATAGTCAACATGATTTTGTCAAGGGCAGGTCATGTCTCACAAACCTCAGAGTTTTTTGAGAAAGTACCAAACATGTGGATGAGTGTAGGGCAGTTGACGTACTATACATGGACTTTAATAAAGCCTTTCATAAGGTTCCACATGGTAGGCTATTGGAAAAAATGCAGAGGCATGGGGTTGAGGGTGATTTAGCAGTTTGGATTAGAAACTGGCTTTCTGAAAGAAGGCAGCGAGTGGTGGTTGAAGGAAAATATTCAGCCTGGAGTCTGGTTACTAGTGGTTGCCACAAGGATCTGTTTTGGGACCACTGCTGTTTGTCATTTTTATAAATGTGTTAGACACAGGTATAGGTGGATGGGTTAGTAAGTTTGCAGATGACACTGAAGTCAGTGGAGTAGTGGAAAATGTGGAAGAATGTTGCAGGTTGCAGGGGGACTCGGATAATCTGCAGAATTGGGCTGGAGTTCAATGCAGATAAATATGAGGTGATTCACTTTAGGAAGAATAACAGGAAGGCAGAGTACTGGTTCAATGGAAAGAATCTTGGTAGTGTGGATATGCAGAGGAATCTTGGAGTCCGTGTATATGGATCCCTGAAAGTTGCCACCCAGGTTGATAGTGCTGTTAAGAAGGTATGCGGTGTGTTAGGTTTTATTGGTAGAGGGATTGAGTTACGAAGCCGTAATGTCATGCTGCAATTGTACAAAAGGCTAATACGGCCGCACTTGGAATATTGTGTACAGTTCTGGTCACCCCATTACAGGAAGGATGTGGAAGCACTGGAAGAGTTGCAGAGGAGATTTACCAGGATGTTTCCTGGTCTGGACGGAAGCTATTATGAGGAAAGACTGAGAGACTTGGGTCTGTTCTCATTGGAAAGAAGGCTAAGAGGGGATTTGATAGAGACATACAAGATGATCAGAGGATTAGATAGGGTAGAAAGTGAAAGTCTTTTTCCTGGGATGATGATGTCAGCTTGTACGAGGGGGCATAACTATAAATTGAGGGGTGATAGAATTAAGACAAATGTCAGAGGCAGACTCTACTCAAAGAGTGGTAAGGGCGTGGAACGCCTTCCGTGCCAAAGTAATTAACTCAGCCACATGAGAGAGATTTAAACAATCCTTGGATAAGCACATGGATGATGATGGGATGGTATAGAGGGATGAGCTTAGATCAGCTCATCGAGGGCTGAAGGGCTTGTTCTGCGCTGTATTGATCTATGTTCTATTTTCTAATGTGATAGTGAACTGCCATTTTGAACTGCTGCAGTCCGTTTGCTATAGGTTGACCCACAGTGTTCCTTGGGAGGGAATGCCAGGGTTTTGACGCAGCAAGACTGAAGGACGAGCGATATATTTGTCAATCGTTGTAAATACCCACTGGGTTCACTGATGCCCTTTACAGAAAGAAATCTGCCATCTGTGAGGTTCATGAGTCTTTGAAGCTCCTTGCCACAGTGAGTTGCGATGGCAGAGTCCTTGTGCATATTTAGACTGAGATAGATTCTTGAACAGTTGAGCAATCAAGGGTTATCAGAAAGGACAGGTAAGTGGATGTCAGGTCAGCTATCATCCTTCTGAATGGCAGGACAGGCTCAATGGTCCGAATGACCTACTCCTGTTCCAATTTCTTATGGTCTTACATTCTAAGGAAATCTCTCATTCTTGAAGGTCATGAATATATGGAATGTTTTTCCTGAAAAGATGGCGAAAGCAGAGTTCTTAAATAATTTAAGGCAGAGGTAGATAGATTCTAGATAAGCAAGGGGGTGAAAGGTTATTGGGATAGGTGGGAAGAGATTTGAAATTGTAATTAGAATACCCATAACCTTGTTAAATGGCAGTGATGGCTTGATAGGCTTAGTAGCCAACTCATAGTCCTCGTTTGTATATTCACATTTCCAGGAATTTAGAAGAGTAAGAGGTGACTTGATTGAAACATTTGGGATCCTGAGGGGTATTGGAATGAATGTGAAGAGGATGTTTCCCCTCATCAGAGAATCTGAAACTTGGGGTCACTGTTCAACAATATGTAATTAACAATTTAAGGCAAAACTGAAGACATGTTTTTTTTCTTACAGAGGGTCACGACTCTGTAAAGGGCATTAGAAGGAGAGTCCACGAATGTTATTCAGGTGGGGTCAATAAATTCTTGATAATAAAAGGGATGTGAGGTCACATGTGATGTCAATAAAAGGGTTTGTTGAGAATGGGGAGTAATCAGATCAGCCACAATCTCATTGCGTGTTGGAGCAGACCCAAGGGGCCAAATTTCCTAATTTACATGCTTTTAAGGTAGCAGAGCATCAAACAGCAGGTGGCAATGGTTAGTGGGGGAGGGGGTGGAGGTGGGTGGGTAGATATTACCTACAGACCCAATTCGCCCAAGAAATAGCAATGTCAGGCCTCATTATGCTACATTTGGGGGGCAGTGCAGAAGAGACAGATATACCAAAAGACAAAATATTCTGCAACCAAAATGTGAACTGCATTCTCAATCCAATTCAAATACTCAGTCTTCCTTGTTTTAGTCTTAATTTGACTTCATGTTTGCAAAAGCTTGATGGCAGTAGAATAAATAAACCCTGTTTCATGATTGTTGGGCTGTCGGGGTGCTCCAATCCCTCTACAGAATAAGTCTCTAAGCAGAGGAGATGATGAGCGAAGAGACTTCGTGCAGTATGGATACAAAGCAGAGAATATTGGATTATCTTAATTTATAGTAGATGAACATTGGGAAACCATGAGGAGAACATTGCAGTAGTCAAGTTTGGAGGAGGCAGAGGCAAGCAGCATGGTATCAGTAACAGTCAGGTTAAGGAAGGACATGAGGCAGACAATATTACACAACTAGGGGTAGGTGTCTTGGTGATGGAGAGAAGAGATTGGAAGCTGAGCTCAGGATCAAGCTTCACCCTGTATACTCAGACCTTTGAATACAGGAGTTAGGAAGTCATGTTGAGGTTAAACAGAATGTTGGTGAGGCCTCTTCTGGAGTACTTTGTCCAGTTCTGGTCACCCTGTTCTACGGAAGATATTATCAAGCTGGAGAGGGTTCAGAAGGGATTTACCAGGATGTTGACAAGAATGGAAGGTTTGATTTATCGGGAAAGACTGGATAGATTCGGATTTTTTTTTCAGTGGAGTGTAGGAGATTGAGGACCCTATAAATGTTTTTAAAATCATGAGGGTAAAGCGAATGGTAGGTGTCTTTTCACTATGGTGGGGGATTTCAAGACGAGAAAGATTTAGAAATGACCCCATAAGGGGCGACAATTTTTGATACAGTGTCACTTGTGTGGAATGAACTTCCAGAGGAAGTAGTGAATGTGGGTACATTTACAATGTTTAAAAGACATTTTATATATGTATATGAATAATAAAGGTTTGGAGGGATATAAACCAAGCACAGACAGGTGGGACTAGTTTAGTTTTGGATTATGGCAGGCATGGATTAATTGGACTGGCTTGCGGATCTTGGGAAGGAGATAGAATAGGGTGGTGCGGGGTTCTCAGACTACAAGGTTGGAAGCTGTGGGTGGGAGATCTCCTGAGGTGATGAGATTGTGTATGGTCTGGGAGATGATGGTTTGGTGATGGGGGGGTGGGGTCATGGTCGAGGGGGCAGTAGGAGGAGGTGTCTTCGAGTTGGCATCTGGCTTCAGTGGTGTAAAGGTCAGTGCGCCAAACTACCTCTGCACCCCCTTTATCCGCTGGTTTGATGGTGAGGTTGGGATTGGAGCAGAGGGAGTGGAGGGCTGCGCGTTGTGAGGGTGAGAGGTTGGAGTGGGGGAGGGGGTTGGACAGGTTGAGGCGGTTAATGTCTCGGCGGCAGTTGGAAATGAAGTGATCGAGGGCAGGTAATATGCCAGCACAGGGTGTCCAGGTGGATGGAGTGTGTTGGAGGCAATGTAAAGGGGTCCTCGGAAGGTGGGTGAGAGTCCCGATTGAAAAAGTAAGCTCGGAGGCAGAGGCAGCGGAACAAGTGTTTGACGTCATGACGCATATTAAATTCATTGATGCGTGGACGGAGGGGAATAAAAGTAAGGCCTTTGCTGAGGACTGATCGTTTATTCTCAGTGAGGGAGAGGTCGGGGGATGGTGAAAACTTGGTAGGGCAGGGAGCTAGGACCTGGGGTAGGTGAGGTGCTGGGAGTGGGGGCGGAGCCTGTAACTGGACTGGGCGTGGTGGTGGGGGAATGGGGGTGGAGTCATGAACAGGGGTGATGTTCCCCTGCAATATAATAGCACATATAAAATGGAATCCTGGCATTTATTGCAAAGGGTTGGATTATAAAAGTAGTATTGCTAAAACTACATAAGATTTTGGTGAGACCATACCTGGCATATTTTGTCCAGTTGTGGTCACCCTACTTGAGGACGGATGTGGTGGTCCTGGATGCAGTTCAGAGGAGATTCACCATGTTGATTCCAGGGCTGAAAGGGCTATCAAATGACGGGCAGTTAAATAGCTTGGGCTTGTACTCATTGGAGATCAGAAGAATGAGAGGGGATCTGATTGAGGTATATAAAATGCTCAAGTGAACAGATGTTTCCCCTTATACGACAGCCTTGAACAAGAAGTCATAGACATGAAGTGGGAGAAGATACGTTCAAAGCTGAGATGAGGAGAAACTACCTCTCTGAGAGGGTTGTGAATGTGTGGAACTCACTGCCCGAGAGTGCAGTGGAGGCAGAATCAATCAACAGATTTGAGAAAAAAATAAGAATGTTTCTGATGAAAAGCGGGAAAAAGGGTGATGGGGAGCAGGAAGGAGACTGAAGTTGAGATGAGGATAAGATCAGCCATGATCATGTTAAATGGAGGAACATAGAGTCATAGAGATGGACATGGAAACAGACCCCACCTGGCCCATATCCCTCCAAACCCTTCGTAATCATATACCCATTCAAATGTCTTTTAGTGTTACAATTGTACCAGCCTCCACCACTTCCTCTGGCAGCTCATTCCATACGCGTACCACCCTCTGTGTGAAAAAGTTGCCCCTTTAGGTCTCTTTTATATCTTTCCCCTCTCACCCTAAACCTATGCCCTCTAGTTCTGGACTCCCTGACCCCAGGGAAAAGACTTTGCCTGTTTACTCTATCCATGCCCCTCATAATTTTATAAACCTCTATAAGGTCACCCTCAGCCTCCTACACTCCAGGGAAAACAGCCCCAGCCTGTTCAACCTCTCCCTATAGCTCAAATCCTCCAACACTGACAACATCCTTGTAAATCTTTTCTGAACCATTTCCAGTTTCACAACATCTTTCCGATAGGAAGGAGACCAGAATTGTATGCAATATTCCAATGGCCTAACCAATGCCCTGTACAGCCACAACATGACCTCCCAACTCCTGTACTCAACACTCTGAACAATAAATGTAAGCATACCAAACACCTTCTTCACTATCCTATCTACCTGCGACTCCACTTTCAAAGAGCTATGAACCTGCACTCCAAGGTCTCTTTGATCAGCAACACTCCCTGCGACCTTACCATTAAGTGTTCATCCACATCCTGAATCAGAAAATTTTCTTGTACACATTTAACAAATTCCTCTCCATCTAAACCCTTAACACTATGGCAGTCCCAGTCTATGTTTGGAAAGTTAAAATCCCCTACTATAACCACCCTATTATTCTTACAGATAGCAGAGATCTCCTTACAAGTTTGTTTTTCAATTTCCCTCTGACTATTAGGGGGTCTATAATACAATTCCAATAAGGTGATCATCCCTTTATTATTTCTCAGAACCACCCAAATAACTTCTCTGAATGTATTTCCAGGAATATCCTCCCTCAGTACAGCTGTAATGCTATCCCTTATTAAAAATGCCATTCCCCCTCCTCTCTTGCCTCTCCTTCTATCCTTCCTGTAGCATTTGCAACCAGGAACATTAAGCTGCCCATCCCTGAGCCATGTTTCTGTAATTGCTCTGATATCCCAGTCCCATGTTCCGAAACATGCCCTGAGTTCATCTGCCTTCCCTGTTAGGCCCCTTGCATTGAAATAAATGTAGTTAATTTATTTGTCCTACCTTGTCCCTACCTGCCCTGGCTGTTTGACTCACTTCTGTTCTCAACGGTGCCAGTCTCAGAATTGTTCTCTTTCCTCACTATCTCCCTGGATCCCACCTACCCATCTTATTAGTTTAAATCCTCTCAAGCAGCTATAGCAAATATCCCTGCCAGTCTATTAGTCTCCTTCCAATTTAGGTGCAATCGTCCTTCTTGTACTGGTCACTTCTACCCCAAAAGAGATTCCAATGAACCAAATATGTGAACCCTTCTCCCATACACCAGCTCCTCAGCCATGCATTCATCTGCTCTATCCTCCTATTCTGCCCTCACTTGCTCGTAGCACCGGGAGTAATCCAGATATTACTATTCTCGAGGACCTCCTTTTTAAATTCCTGCTTAACTCTCTGTGAGCTCCCTTTAGAATCTCAACCTTTTCCTTTCTATGTCATTGGTCCCAATGTGGACAATGACCTCTTGCTGGCTCCTCTCCCCCTTGAGAACATTCTGCACACTCTCTGAGACATCCTTGATCCTGGCACCAGGGAAGCAACACACCATTCTGCTTTTTCGCTGCTAGCCACAGAAACATCTGTCTGTACCTCGGACTAGAGAATCCCCTAACAAAATTGATCTCTTGGAACCCGACGTACCCCTCGTTGCATTAGAGCCAGTCTCAATGTCAGAAACTTGGCATTTGGAAGAGACAGAGGCACATAGTGTGCTGTCAGTCACAGTCAGGTTAAGGAAGGACCCTAGAGTCAGGCGATATTACACAGACCGAGGTCAGTGTCTTTGTGATGGAGAGGAAAAGGAATTGGAAGCTGAGCTCAGGGTCAAGCAGCACCCAGACTTTGAGAATGGTCAGGTTCAAGCTCTGGAGGGCACTGAGCCCAAGCTTTATTACCTTCCACACAAACTCTGAATACAATGCTGTCACTCTGGACATCACAGAGGTATTCTCCAGTGTCTGTTGTATCAGCATCCAGAACCCGTAGCAACTGGAACATTCCCTCCTTCCTGATGGAGATCCTCTTGTTTTCCACCACCTTCTCCCCGTCCTTGTACCATTTGGCAACACCATCCGACCGAGACAGCTCGCACTGAAGTGTAAAGTCCTCAGAGATCAGATACTTGTGCTCTGCCGGACCCTTACTCCGTCTGATTATCTTAAGCGGCAGTTCTGCAGATAGAACCAGAGAGGTTCAATTTAATGGGGCACCTCAACAATACCAACAATCTGCTTATATTTGGCATTATCTGCTTTGTAGAGCTGTCCCAAGATGAATAATCAAACACTAACCGATGCCAGGACCCACATGACAATATGAGAACAGACCATAAAATCATGGGAAATTGGAAAAGATGTAGGCCACTTGGCCTTCAAATACACTCTGTAGTGAAATCGCCTCTTAATCTTCCAAATGCCAACAATGCTCATTAGACAATCTCCCTGTACCCGAATCATCTGGTTGAACCTTCTCTGAATTGCTTCCAATGACATAATATCTTTTCTTAAATAAGTGAACAAAACTGCTCAGAGAACTCCAGATGTGGTCTCACCAGCATCTCATACACTTCCAGTAAGACTTCTCTACTCTTATACTCCAACACCTTTGAAATAAGGGCCAACAAACCATTAGCCTTGTTAATTACCTGCTGTACCTGCATGCTAGTTTTCTGAACTTTTTCTCCATTTAAATAATATTCTGTATTTTTATTCTCCCTTCCATAAATAATAACTTCACATTTTCCCACATTATACTCCAATTGCAAACTCTTTGTCCACTCACATAACCTCTTAATATCTCTTTGTAAACTATATGGATCCCTCTTGCAACTTGCTTTTCCACCTATTTTGTGTTATCTGCTACAACACATTCACAACCTTCCTCCAAGTCATTGGAATATTTTGTAAACAGATGTAGTCTGCACAGAAACCTTGCAGCGAGGTAGGGCTGGAGAGGAGGGAAAATGATTTGCAGCAGTATGGCTTGGGGAGAATTGTAAACAAGGATGTGAATTTTCAACTCAATGTGTTGTCAGACTGAATCAATATATGTCAATAAGGAAAGTGGATGAACAGTGAGCAGGACTTGATATATGGATCGAGACTAGAAAATTTGTTTTTAATTCATGTCAGTGAGAGCAATCCACCCCACCTCTGTTACCTTCCACATGCACTCTGAATATAACGTTGTCACTCTGGACATCACAGAGGTATTCTCCCGAGTCTGTCGTCTGAGCATTCTGTACCCATAGTGACCTGAATGTTCCCTCCCTCCCAATGGAGATTCTCTCCTTTTTCACCACCCCACCCTTGTACCATTTGGCAATACCATCCAGCTGGAACAACTCACACTGGAGCGTAACGTTCTCTGCTGGACCCTCAGTTTGTCTGATTATCTTAATCAGTGGCTACGCAGATGGACGCAGGAAGGCGACAGTTTAATGTTGAATCAACAAGAGCATGCATTTATTTAGCACTTTTACCTTTGTAGAGCTGTCCAATGGTGTTCTAATCAACAAATTATTGACGGGATTCCTGAATTATTGATTCCTGAAGAAGGGCTAATGCCCGAAACGTCGATTCTCCTGTTCCCTAGATGCTGCCTGACCTGCTGCGCTTTTCCAGCAACACATTTCCATCAACAAATTATTGACGTCAAGCACTTGTATGACTTTAAGACAGCCAATTAAAACAACTGCCAATCAATTCCATCGAGGTTTACAACAAAAAAAAGGCCATTTAGCCCATCTGGACTGTGATGGTAATCATTCACTACAAGAAGCTTGTTCTAACCTTTTTCCTCTCAGCCTTTCTTCACTGCTTTTGCTCCTTTATCACCACACTAAGTTTTCTGTTAAATGCATCTTCATTCTTCATTGAGTTCATTCCCCATGAGAATAAGTTCCACATTCTAACCACTCTCTGGAGGAAGAAGTTTTTCCTGTACTTCCATTTGGATTTAGTCATGCTCAATCAAATGCTGATCAAAGAGGAGTTTTGAGGAGTGTCTGAAAGCAGCAGAGGCAAGTGGATTCGCACAAACACAGAAAAGGTGTTATAGTTTACAAAGAGATATTAAGAGCTCTCTGGTGCAGGATAGCAGAGACACGGGCTGGTGAAGCAGTGGAAATTGGGGGAATGTCCAAAAATCAAGAATTGAGGGATTGCAGAGATCTCAGTGGGTTGTGGGTCCAGAGGACATCTCAGAGACGAGGGGATTTGAGGGAGACAAATTGGAGAATTTAGAAATTGCAGTGATCTGCAAGCACTGGGTTCCACCTAGGCGGCACAGCAGTTAGCAGCACTGCTGTCTCACAATGCCAGGGACTTGGGTTCAATTTTAGTTTTGAGTGATTGTCTGTGTATACTTTGCATGTTTTCCTATGCTTATATGGGTTTCCACTGGGTGCTCCGGTTTCCTCCCACAGTCCAAAGATGTGCATTTTAGGTGTTAAATTGTCCATAATGTCCAGGGATGTGCTGGCTAGATGGATTAACTATGGCTAATTCGAGGTTACAGGAACTCGGTGGGATGCTCTTTGGAGAATACCTAAGACTCAATAGCACGAATTGCCTCTTTCTGCACAGTTGGGATTACAAAAAGGAGGAAAGATAAGGACAACTTCAGGTTTCCAGAGAATGGAAGGCGGACAGCCATAGAGGCATTGGAATAGACAAGAAAAAAGGGTTTATTGGCAATGGTGAGGATTTTCAGTGGCAGATCAGTAGTGGTGGCGCAGAGCGGGCGATGTTACTGCCATTGGATGAACTGGACTTGACGCAATAGTTTGAGCTACACAGGAACATAGAATATTACAGCACAGTACTGGCCTTTTGGCCCTCAATGTGTGTGAACCTGTGGAACCAATGTGAAGCCTATCTATCCTACACTATTCCATTTTCATCCAAATGTTTATCCAATGACCATGTAAATGCCTTTCAAGTTTGTGAGTCTACTACTGTTGCAAGCAGCGTGTTCTACGCCCCTACTAATGGATGTAGGTTTGCTCGCTGAGCTGGAAGGTTCATTTTCAGACGTTTCATCACCATACTCGGTAACATTATCAGTGAGCATCCGGATGAAGCACTGGTGGCATGGCCCGCTTTCTATTAATGTGTTTAGGTGTCCTTGGGTTAGTGATGTCATTTCCTGTTCTTTTTCTCAGGAGGTGGTAAATGGGATCCAAGTCAATGTGTTTGTTGACAGAGTTCTGGTTGGAATGTCATGCTTCTAGGAATTCTCGCACGTGTCTGTGTTTGGCTTGACCTAGGATGGATGTGTTATCCTAATTAAAGTGGTGTCCTTCCTCATCTGTATGTGAGAACACTGGTGAGAGTGGGTCATGTCTTCTTGTGGCTAGCTGATATTCATGTATCCTGGTGGCTAGTATTTGTCCAATGTAGTGTTTGTTACAGTTCTTGCCAGGTATTTTCTTTCTAGGACAAGGCAAACAAAGACACACACAAGAATTCCTAGAAGCATATTATTCCAACCGGAACTCTATCAACAAACACATTGACTTGGATCCCATTTACCACCCCCGAGAAAAAGAGCAGGAAATGACATCACCGCGGGAAATGACGTCACCAACCCAAGGAAACCTAAACACAAATAGAAACCAGGCCATGCCACCAGTGCTTCATCCAGAGGCTCACTGATGATGTTACCTAGTATGGTGACGAAACGTCTGAAAACAAACCTTCCAGAGAGCAAACCTACATCCAGAACCTCAACCTGCGCTTCAAATCTTCTCAAAACTCACTAGCCCTTATTGCTCTTTGAGTAAAGAAACTACCTCTGACATCTGTCCCATATCTATCACCTCTCAATTTAAAGCTATGTCCCCTTGTGCTAGCCATCAACATCCAAGGAAAAAGGGTCTCACTGACCAACTTATTTAACCCTCTGATTATCTTATATGTCTCAATTAAGTCACCTCTCAACCTTCTTCTCTCCAACGAATCCAGCCTTTCCGCATAAGACCTTCTCTCCATACCAGGCAACATCCTAGTTAATCTCTTCTGAACCCTTTCCAAATCTACCACATCCTGCCTATAATGCGGTGACCAGAATTGTATGCAATACTTCAATTGCAGCCATACCAGAGTTTAATACAGCTACAGCATGACCTCCTGGCTCCAGAACTCAATGCCTCTACCAATAAAAGCTAACACACCGTATATGCCTTAATAACCCTATCAACCTGGATGGCAACTTTCAGGGATCTATGTGCACGGACACCAAGATCTCTCTGCTCTTCCACATTACCAAGAATTGTACCAATAGCCCATTACTCTTTATTCCTGTTGCTCCTTCCAAAGTTAATCACCTCATACTTTTCTACATTAAGCTCCACTTGTCACCTTTCAGCCCAGCTCTGCAGCTTATCACGTCCTTCTGTAACCTGCAGAGGCCTTGCCAAATTACCCCTTGAATTGAATTTTTTTTTCCCATCATTCCAGAGTGCAGCAAAGAGTTAGCCACATTGTTAAGAGTCTGGAGTCACATGTCGACAGCAGATTTCCTCTCCTGAAGGACATTAGAAAACCATCAGTTCACTAATCAACCGGGGTGATAGTTGTCACTATGGATGTTTTAGTCCAGTTTTTAAATTAAATTTAAATTTCACCATCTGGCATTGTAGGAATTGAACCCACAGTCCCAGAAGATTTGGGGCTCTGACTTACCAGACCAGTGATATTGCCGCCTTGCCACTGCCTCCCACTAAAATAACCAGTCTCTTTCAATCTTAGCAAAGAGGCAGAAAACGTTGCATTAATGGCAGGAATCAAGCTTCAACTGGATGGAGCTTTAGCTCAGGACAGGAGGTGAGGACAACTGGAGCTGAGTAGTCATTACTGAAAGCTGTGAGGAAATACAAGGGCCATCAGCGAGAGGTGGTTCAAAAAAGTGTTGAGAGTAGACCTTTGTGGGTTTACCCAGCAGATCAAGGAGGATACGGAAAGGGTAAAGATCTCCAACATTCACCAAGCGCTGAGAAATATCAGACGTCAAGTTGGATTGGTAACAGATTGAATTGGGGAATAGTGCAGTGATGTGAACCTGGCGGAGATGGTGAGTAATTGGCATATCCACCGCTGATCTTGCTGACATTGACAAGGCCAGACAGCATCCAGTTCTTTATCATAGCAGCCTCAGGCTGATTACGCAGTACTGAGGAGGTGCTACAGTTTTGGAGGTGCCGTCCTTCACATAAGACATTAAACTGACACCCATCAACCCTCTCGAGGTGGGCAGGTGTGGGAATTGGAGATCTGAAATGTTGTAAGGCCACTACTTATAAGAACAGCAGGATTTTAATGCTGGTGTCCTGAGGTTAACATTTATCAAACAGGGAATGTGAGAAAGAAATGTTATATACTCATTATCATGTCGTTGTACGTGTTATCTTAGAGTCACAGTCATATAGCACAGAAACAGACTCTTCAGTGCAACGAGTCGATGCTGAAAATAATTCCCAACTAAACTAGCCCCACCTGCCCATTCCCTCCAAACCTTTCCCATCCACGTATCTACCCAAATGGATTTGAAACATTGTAATTATATCTGCATCCACCACTTCCTCAATAATTTCCTTCCACACGTGAACCACCCTCTCTCCTCTCACCTTCAAAATGTGTCTCCTAATCTTGAAATCCCATCCTGGGAAAACACAGTTCCCATTAACTCTATCTATACCTCTCATTATTTTACAAACTATTAGACTGCCTCTCAACCTCCTATGCACCAGTGAAAAAAGTCTCAGCCTATACAGCCTCTCTTTATAACTCAAACCTTCCATACTCGGCAATATCCTGGTAAATGTCTTCTGAACCCTCTACAGCTTGATAATATCCTTCCTATAAATGGGTGACCAGAAATGGACACAGTATAGTAGAACCCCAGTATCCGCTGATTTGGTTTCTGCGGTTTCAGTTATCCATGGTTTACCACAGCCCAAAAATATTAAATGGAAAATTCCAGAAATCATTTTTTTCATTGCTCCATCGTCCCTTGAGGGTTAAACTAAAACGTCAGAATTTCATTTATTCGATAGAGCATGAGTATAATAATGTACAATGTATTTTATTATTATTTAATGTTGGTAATGTCTTATTGTGTATAATTTATCAATTAAAGTTTATCATCGGTATGGATGCAAACAAAAAATGACTTGTATATAGGGTTCGCTACTATCCATGGTTTCAGATAGTACAACCTCAACATGACTTCCCAATTCCTACACTCAAAGGACTGAGGAATGGAGGCAAGTGTGCCAAACGTCTTTTTAACTACCCTGTCTATATGTGCTGCAAATGTCAAAGAATCATGTACCTGCACCCCTAGGTCCCTCTGTTCTACAACACTATCCAAGGCCCTACCATTAATTGGCCCTAACCTTGTTTGTTGTACCAAAATTCAATACCTCACATTTATCCAGATTGAATTCCATCTGGCATTTTTCAGTACATTTATTCAGTTGATCAAGATCCCTTGTAATCTTAGAAAACCTTTTTCACTGTCTACCACACCATGAAACCATGCCTTCTATATTCTCATCCAAATCATTTATATAAAAGACAAACAAAACCTTTTGTGCTCTTATTGGCTGCTATGTTTCTTACAATAAAACTGCATTTCAACAATATTTCATCAGCTGTAAATTGTTTTCAGACATCCATAAGCCATGGATGGTGTTATACTAATGCAAAGACTTTTTCTTTGTAACCAGTCATTGCAGCTTGGTTTTTTGCCAGTCCAAGGGAAACACAATCCCTGTTGAGCTCGACAAACTGCACAAGTCAGCTGAAGAACTGGTGTAAGCTAAAATGATTCACACTGACAATCCACAGTGGTGAGGTGGGAGAAAAATAATTGTGCACCAATTGGCATGGGACTCACCAGACACAGTCACTTCAAACTTGGCCAAGTCATCAACTGCATCACACAGGTATGTCCCTCGATCGCCCATTGTAACTGGGTGGATGGTCAGTCTCCTGTGTCCTCCATCCACCTCCATTGTGGACCTCTCACTCTGCTCCACCTCAACCCCATCCTTGTACCATCTCACCTCTGCCTTGGGCTTTGAGAGTTCACACGAAAGGACAACCTTGCCCCCAGTCAGTACACTCAACATTGGAGGGGAACTGTTGACGATTCTTACCGGAGGCTCTGGTTCGACAGGGAGAGTAAGAGAGTGAGAAAAAGAAAGTTGAAGGATTTCAGGGAAGAAGATAAGTTTAATTTAGCATCAAGTTCAGCGTAATATCATGGGCCAAAGGGCCACTTCCTGTGCTGTATTGTTCAAAACGAAACACACAAGGCTCTAGTCCACAATCACTGAAATGATAATTTCAATCAATCTGCATAAATTTATTCTGACATACCTCAACTGGGATTAGAACCTGGGTCTTCTAGTTCTGTGGGAGGGTTGCCACCACTGCACCATAAGTGCCCGAAGTGAACAAGAAAGTTTGTTAGAAACAGAGGGGGTTAAGTGTCCTACTCCTACTCCTTAGCCTTGAGATCGTGTCCCATTATCCTAATTAAAGACTAACTTCCTCTTTCACCATCTCACAGCAAACATCAGGCAAAGAGTGAATTTCTCAATTACAAGGTGACTTTGCTGCTGCAATAAGGTGTGTGAAAACCCATATCTGAGATCCTGATGGTATTTCTCTGTCTCTCCGGTTATAAATCTGAATGACAGCAGAGGGAATGATGCCAATGGTGCAAGTATGGTTTGATTTAGGACTCACTTCAAACTTGGCCCTGTTGTCAACTACGATTCCCCATTGTAACCTGGCGGTTGGTCAGCCTCCTGCGTCCTTCATCCACTTCCATTGTGGACCTCTTGCTCAGCTCCACCCCCACCCCATCCTTCTACCATCTCACTTTAGCTTCAGGCGGTGACAGCTCACACAACAGGACAATCACACCCCCAGTCAGAGCACTTAAAACCAGAGAGGAGGTGTTGCCAATTCCTACCGGAAGCATAGGATTTAATATAAATAGGACGAGAGAGACAAACAGACAAAGAGTGTGGCAGTGAGAGAGAGAGAAACTGGAGTATTTGAGGGAGGAAGATACAAATGGAGAGAGTGAAATAAAGTGGAAAGAAGAGAAAAAGTGATAGAATGAGAATAAGGGAAAGGAAGGGAAAAATTAGAGAAATTGTGAGAAAGAGACAAGAAAGGAGAAAGCATAAACAATGAGAGTGCATTGGAATCTTGGACAGAGAGGGGAGGAGCAGAAAGAAGCTTTTTGTGAAGAATTCCTGTCTAATGTGCTTTCTTTAGTTTGTGTTACGTTAATACTGATCCAGAACAATAATGCTCTTGTTCTGACACAGTTTTTTTTCAGCTCTTCTTCAATGAAGGCCATTTATATTGTGAAAAATACATCCACAACAATGGGCAAGTCACAGAATTCAGAGCTAGCCATTTCAGATGGTGATGAGAAGGTTTCCCTCAGCAGGTGATAAGTCTTTGAAATTCTCCATGCCAGAGGAATGTGGAATCTCACTCATTCAGATATATTCAAGACTGGGATTAAGAGATTGCTTGACAATTCGCAATTGTGAGAGGTGTAGAAACTAAAACCTAAAGTAAGCCATCAGCCTTTCAAGGCTGCTCCATCATTCCTTACGATTATGGCTGATTCTCTATCTCAATGCTATTTTTCCACATTTACCGCACATCCTTTGATGCCTCGAACATCTAGAAATGGATGCTACCTGGATTAGATGGTATGAGCTATAAATATAAAGACCAGCTAGAAAAACTAGGATTGTTTACTCTTGAATAGCTGAGGCTGAGGGGAGATCTGATAGAGGTTTATAAGATTATGAGAAACATAAGGCTGACAGTCTGAATCTTCCGTCGCCTCCGCCTCCGAGCTTACTTTCACAATCAGGATTCCCGCCCACCTTCTGAGGACCCCATCGCCCACCTCCAACACACTGCATTCCACCTGGACACCCCGCGCTGGCCTATTACCTGCCCTCAACCTCTTCATTTCCAACTGCCGCCGGGATATTAACTGCCTCAACCTGTCTACCCTCCTCCCCCACTCCAACCTCTCACCCTCACAACGTGTAGCCCTCCAATCCCTCTGCTCCAATCCCAACCTCACCATCAAGCCAGTGGATAAAGGGGGCGCAGTGGTAGTCTGGCGCACTGACCTCTATACCGCTGAAGCCAAACGCCAACTCGAGGACACCTCTTCCTACTGCCCCCTCGACCATGACCCCACCCCCCATCACCAAACCATCATCTCCCAGACCATAAAGAACCTCATCACCTCAGGAGATCTCCCACCCACAGCTTCCAACCTCATAGTCCGGGAACCCCGCACTGCCCGGTTCTACCTCCTTCCCAAGATCCACAAGCCTGTCAACCCTGGCCAACCCATTGTCTCAGCATGCGCCTGCCCCACTGAACTCATCTCTACCTACCTCGACACTGTCCTATCCCCCCTAGTCCAGGAAATCCCCACATACGTTCGAGACACCACCAATGCCCTCCACCTCCTCCAAGACTTCCGTTTCCCTGGCCCCCAACGCCTCATCTTCACCATGGATATCCAATCCCTCTACACCTCCATCCGCCATGACCAGGGCCTCCAAGACCTCCGTTATTTCCTCTCCAGACGTCCCCAACAGTACCCTTCCACTGACACTCTCATTCGTTTGGCCGAACTGGAGATGGAGTTAACAATTTCTCATTCGAATTCTCCCACTTCCTCCAGACCAAAGGGGTAGCCATGGGCACACATATGGGCCCCAGCTATGCCTGTCTCTTTGTTGGCTACGTAGAACAGTTGATCTTCCGTAATTACACCGGCACCACTCCCCATCTCTTCCTCCGCTACATTGATGACTGCATTGGCGCCACCTTGTGCTCCCGCGAGGAGGTTGAGCAATTCATCAACTTCACCAACACATTCCACCCTGACCTTAAATTTACCTGGACCATCTCTGACAACTCCCTCCGCTTCCTGGACCTCTCCATCTCCATTAATGACGACCGACTTGACACTGACATTATTTACAAACCCACCGACTCCCACAGCTACCTGGATTACACCTCTTCCCACCCTACCTCTTTCAAAAATGCCATCCCGTATTCCCAATTCCTCCGCCTCCGCCGGATCTGCTCCCAGGAGGACCAGTTCCACCACAGAACACACCAGATGGCCTCCTTCTTCAGAGACCGCAATTCCCCTTCCCACGTGGTTAAAGATGCCCTCCAACGCATCTTGTCCACATCCCACACCTCCGCCCTCAGACCCCACCCCTCCAACCATAACAAGGACAGAATGCCCCTGGTGCTCACCTTCCACCCTACCAACCTTCGCATAAACCAAATCATCCACCGACATTTCCACCACCTCTGAAAAGACCCCACCATCAGGGATCTATTTCCCTCACCACCCCTTTCCGCCTTCCGCATAGACCGTTCCCTCCGTGACTACCTGGTCAGGTCTACATCCCCCCCCCCCTACAACCCACCCTCCCATCCTGGCACCTTCCCTTGCCACCGCAGGAACTGTAAAACTGCGCCCACACCTCCTCCCTCACCTCTATCCAAGGCCCTAAAGGAGCCTTCCACATCCATCAAAGTTTTACCTGCACATCCACTAATATCATTTATTGTATCCGTTGCTCCCGATGCGGTCTCCTCTACACTGGGGAGACTGGGCGCCTCCTAGCCGAGTGCTTTAGGGAACATCTCCGGGACACCTGCACCAATCAGCCACACCGCCCCATGGCCCAACATTTCAACTCCCCCTCCCACTCTGCCGAGGATATGGAGGTCCTGGGCCTCCTTCACCGCCACTCCCTCACCACCAGACGCCTGGAGGAAGATCGCCTCATCTTCCGCCTCGGAACACTTCAACCCCAGGGCATCAATGTGGACTTCAACAGTTTCCTCATTTCTCCTTCCCCCACCTCACCCTAGTTCCAAACTTCCAGCTCAGCACTGTCCCCATGACTTGTCCGGACTTGTCCTACCTGCCTATCTCCTTTTCCACCTATCCACTCCACCCTCTCCTCCCTGACCTATCACCTTCATCCCCTCCCCCACTCACCTATTGTACTCTATGCTACTTTCTCCCCACCCCCACCCTCCTCTAGCTTATCTCTCCACGCTTCAGGCTCTCTGCCTTTATTCCTGATGAAGGGCTTTTGCCCGAAATGTCGATTTCGCTGCTCCTTGGATGCTGCCTGAACTGCTGTGCTCTTCCAGCACTACTAATCCAGAATCTGAATCTTCATCCCAGAGTTGAAATGTCTAACACTGTATCCTGTGCATTTAACAAGAGAGGGTGTATGTTCAAAGGAGATGTGAGGGCAAGTCTTTTACACAGAGAATGGTAGATCCCTGGAACACGCTGCAAGGGGTAGTGGGGGAGTCAAGTACAATAGGGCATTTAAGGAATTTTTAGATAAACACATGAATAAGGAATGGATGGATATGGACCTTGGGCAGGAAGAAGGGTTTAGTTTAATGTGGCGAAATGTTCAGCACAACATAGAGAACCAAGGGCCAGTTCTTGTGCTGTACTATTCGATGTTCTGTTGTCATTTCAATGGTAGCAAATCAGAGCCTGGTGTGTTTTGTTTTTAAGAATGAGATAGATAGATACATTTACAACGTCAATCAATCTGCTTCGATGTGTTATGACATACCCGAACTGGAATTAGAACCTAGGTCTTCGAGGTCAGAGGTCGAAATGCTGCCACTGAACCACAAGAACAGCACGTGGCCAGGAAGGTTGGCTAGTGGCAAAGGTTCAGCCACGCTCTCACTGAAAGTCAGGGAGGGTTCGAGGGGGTTAAAGATCCTATTCCTGACCCTTTTCTTTGCGACCTTATCCTGGTATTCCAATTAATGGCTAACTGCCTATTTGCCCAACTCACAACAAACATCTTGCAATAACGTCTGGGGCGTCATTTCTCAATTCCAAGGTGGTTTTCACTCTTCAACAAGGCATGACATCTGGGGGCATGAAAATCCATCCCTCAGTCCCTCAGTTCTCTATGTTTCCTGTTATAACTCTGAATGACATCAGTGCCCGCAGCCCAATCCAGAGGGAACAACATCAATGGTTCGAGTGTGGCTTGACATAGGACTCACTGGACACATTCACTTCAAATTTGGCCGAGTCGTCAATTGCGTTTCGAGGGGTCAGATGTCCTACTCCTGCCGCTTATCCTTTCGATCTTATCCTGATATCCTAATTAAAGACTAACTACCCGTCTTCCCAACTCACAACAAACAACAAGCAATGACTGATTTTCTCAATTCCAAGGTGTTTCTCACTCTGCAACAAGGCATGACATCTGGGTGCATGAAACCCCATCCCTCAGTTGTTGAATGGAGTTCTCTGTGTCTCCTGGTGTAAATCTGAATGACAGTAGTGCCCCCCTGTTCCGACCCAGAGGGAACAATCGCAATGGTTCAAGTGTGGCTAGACATAGGACTCACCAGAAACACTCAATTCAAACTTGGCCAAGTCGTCAACTGCGTCACACAAGTACGTCCCTCGGTCTCCCAGTGTAACCCGGTGGATGGTCAACCTTCTGCATCTTCCATCCATTTCTATTGTACACTTCTCGTTCTGCACCACCTCCACCCCGTCATGGAACCATCTCACTTGTGCCTTCGGCCATGACAGCTCACATGACAGGACAACCTCGCCCCCAGTCAGTACATTCAATATCGGAGAGGAACTGTTGACGATTCTTATTGGAGGCTCTGGATCCAACAAAGACAAAGAGAGAGAGAGAGAGAGTGTGAGCAAGAGTATGTGAGTGTGAGTGAGAGAGTGAGAGTGAGAGAGAGAGAGCAAGAGTATGAGAGTGTGTGAGTGGGAAAGAGAGAGAGACAGAGAGAGAGAGGAAGAGTGTGTGAGTGTGTGTGAGAGAGAGAAAGGAAGAGTGTGAGAGTGTGTGTTAGAGAGAGAGAGAGAGAGAGAGAGAGAGGAAGAGGATTTGCAGGTGGAAGCCATAAGTGGAGACAGTTAAATAAAAAAGACAAAAGAGAAAAAGTGACAGAATAAGAAGAGAAAATTAGAGAGATTGTGAGGAAGAGACAAAGACCGGTGAAACATAAACACACAACACTAAGTTATAGTCCAACAGGTTTATTTCGAAGAACCTGTTGAACTATAGTCTGGTGTTTTGTGATTTTTAACTTTGTCCACCCCAATCCAACATTGCCACTTCCACATCAAATATAAACAGGGAGAGTGTGTTGGAGACTTTGACAGAGAGGAAAAAAAATGAAAGAGTGAAATGTGAAGAATCCCTGTCACAGTGGTCTCCTTGGTTTGTGTTACAGAAATAGTGACACTGTCACTCTGGGCAGGGTGAGATATTGATATGGTGTTCAGATGTACAAGAATGCTCTTGTTTTGACACACTAAGTTTGTTTCTGCTCTCCTTCCATTAGGTTAGAGACAAAATAACTGCAGATGCTGGAGTCCAAAAGAAATAGGTAGGATGCTGGAAGGACACAGCCATCCAGGCATCATCAGGAGGTGAAGTCAACATTTCTGGTCTGACTGTCTTCCAGGAATGGGTGTAGTTGTGGGGGAGCTGCAGATAAAGGAGGTGGCTGGAGCAGGGTGGTGAAGTGGGGATAGGTAAAGACAGGTACAGGATATGACCAGGTTGGTCAATGAGGACTGAATCCAGTTGGTTTCGAGGAATCAGTGGAAGGGATGGGAAGGGGCTGGAAATGGAATCGGGGGATGGGAAGGGAGGCTATTTGAAATTGGAGAACTCAATGTTGAATCCTCTAGGTTGGAGGCTGCCCAGGCATGAGATGAGGTTTGTCCCTCTAAATTGTCAAGTGGTTCATTGTGGCAATTTAGGAGGCCAAGGATGGTCATGTCAGAAAAGGAGTGGTTAGGGGAATTGAAATGGGCGGTGACTGGGAGGTCCAGTTGGCCCCTGTGGGCCTGGCTACAATGCTCGGTCCATCTCCAGCGACGGTCTCCAGACGGACTTTTTCTACAAACCTACAGAGTACAATAACTACCTGGACTATATCTCCTCCCACCCAGTATCCTGCAAGAATTCCATCCCATTTGCCCAATTCCTCCGCCTCCGCTGCATCTGCTTGGACAAGGAGACATTTTACTCACGAGCATTCCAGATGTTCACCTATTTTGAACAACGTGCTTTTCCTCCTCTGTCATCCAGACAGCCCTCTGCAGCACCACTTCCAATCCCCGTTCTACTTCTCTAAACTCAACCCCCAACATAATAAAGGCAGAGACCCCCCGTCCTCATCTACCCACCCCAGTCTACGCGTCCAACGCATCATCCTTAAACACTTTCATCAACTCCAACCAGACCGCACCAATAAGAATATCTTCCCCTCCCCACGCCCCCAGCCTCCCTGGCTTCCACAAGGACATTCCCTTGGTTTGCACTGGTCTCTGTACTGAATGCACCCCCAAACCCCCAGCTACCTTGCCCTGCAACCGGAAAAGATGCAAAACCTGCCAGTACACTAATCCCCTCACCTCCATCCAGGGCACCAAATACCCCTTCCCAGTGAGAAAGAGGTTCACCTACTTCTCTTCCAACCTAGTTTACTGCATCAGGTGCTCCCAAAGTGGTCTTCCCTACATCAGGGAGATAGGATGTAAAATTAGGGAACGTTTGATTGAGTATCACAGCCGGACCTGCAGGAGTGGACCGGATCTCCCAGTCACCGCCTATTTCAATTCCCCTAACCACTCCCTTTCCAACATGACCATTTTTGGCCTCCCCCATTGCCACAACGAATTACACCTCAAATTGGAGGAACAACACCTCATCTTCCACCTGGGCAGCCTCCAACCCAGAGAACTCAATGTTGAGTTCTCCAATTTCAAATAACCTCCCTTCCCATTCTTCAACTCCCTTCCCAGCCCCTCCCCATCCATTCCACTGCTCCCTGTCACCAACTGGATTCATTCCTCCTATTGACCAAACAGATTGTACGCTCTGTCTTCACCTATCCCCACTTCACCACCCTGCCCCCGCTGCCACCACCTCCACCCCCATCCCCCACCTTTCATCTGCAGCTCCTCACCACCAACCCCCCAGTTCTGAAGAATGGTTACACCTGAAACATCGACTTCTCCGCCTCCTGACACTGCCTGGAAGCTGTGTGCTTCCAGCCTCCTGCTGGTTTATTTCTTCTTCTATTCGGATCACTGATATTGTGAAAAATATATCTTCAACAACAGGCTAATTGCAGGATTAAGAACCGGCTATTTTAGACAGTGATCCGAAGACATTTCTTTCCTCAGGGCGTGACAAACTTTTGGAATTCTCCGTACTACAGGAATGTGGATCCACACTCATTGAGGTTAATTCAGGAGTGGGATTGAGAGATTGTTTGACTCTTCACAATTGAGGGAAATGTCAAACTAAGAGCTGAAGAAAGACATTCAGTGCTTCAAGGCTACACTGTCATTCCATACAATTTTAGCTAAGCCTCTCTCAATGTCATGTTTCCGCTTTCACCCCACGCTGTTTGATGCCTAGAACATGGAGAAGTGGATACCACCTGGATTAAGAGGATATGGACAAGCTGGACAAATGAGGGTTGTTTTCTCTGGAGGAGCACAATCTAAAGGCAGACCTGACAGAAGTAAATAAGATTATGAGAGGCATAGATAGGGATGACAGTCATAATACTTTTCCAAGACCTGAAATGTCTAATACTTGAGAGCATGCATTTAATAAGAGGGGACAAGTTGAAAGGAGATGTTAGGAGCAAGTGTTTTTTACACATAGTTTTAAATGCTTGGAACTCGTTGGCAAGGATAGTAGTGGGTCAGATATGACAGGGGTGTTTCAATGCTTTCAGATAAGCACATGCATAAGGAAGGAATGAAGGGATATGGACCCATATAGCACAACATTGTGGGCCAAGGGCGGGTTCCTGTACCGGACCGTTCCATATTCTAAATGTACCTATCTCATTTTTAAAAAAGATACATGCAAGATTCTGACCCACTATCACTGAAACAGCAATTTTAATCAACCTGCATAGATGCATTGCCAAGTTCGGTACCCAAGGGGATGGCCGCAACAATGGGCTTGGGTTCATGTCACACTACAGGTGACCCCATTTCACTATACACAGACAGATGGACGGACGGACACACACACACACTCCCGCTCACAGACTTAAACCCCTTTACACTCACACATACAAGCACCCTCTCACAGACACTCAATGCCCCCTGCCCTGCCCCCCCCCCCCCCACCACACACACACACACACACATATATATGTTTGTGGGGTGAATTTGTGCCTGCAGAATTACATTTTACTTTGCTCAAAAATTGCATGAATCTATGTAAGCTTCTGTAAATCCATTTTTTAGATTAGAATCAGTCTGACCACTGTGGCACAGTCAGCCTCACAGAGGAAGCTAACGCCTTCAATACATTATCTGGGCCGACATGACACCAATTGTTAAAGTTCACTTGAGAATGTAACTTCTAAGAAAAGTTTTGTGATTTATATATGAAAGAACTGAAACCAACATGGTCATTTTAAAAAGATGAGAGACTTAACAAATAATCCAAGTCTTTTTCAATATATAATTTCAGTTACATCACACTGTAAACCTTTGCTATAAATTCTGTGTCTTACGATCTTATTTTCCACAACGACCTGATGAAGGAGCAGCGCTGCAAAAGCTAGTGCTTCCAAATAAACCTGTTGGATTATAACCTGGTGTTGTGTGATTTTTAACTTTGTACACCCAGTCCAACACTGGTGTCTCCAAATCATGCATCGATGTGATATGACATAATTCAACTGGGAGTACAACATTCTAGGTCTGAGGTAGGAATTCGATCATTGCATCACAGGAGCAATGGAAGGTTGACCACAATCACCATTGATCTGAAAGTCACTGCAGGCTTGAGAGTTCAAATGTCCTACTCCTGCTCCTTGAGATCTTATCCTCGTATCCTAATTAAAGACTAACTGCCTGTTTCCTCAACTCACTACAAACATTAGACAATGGTGGATTTTCTCAATTTCAAGGCAGTTTCGGTTCTGCAACCAGACATGACATCTGGATGTGTGAAAATACATTCCTGAGATCATGAAGGGAGTTCTCTGTCTCTCCTGTTATAAATCTGAATGACAGCAGGGAGCCCCATCCCGACCGAGACGGAATGATGTTAATGGTTCAATTGTGGTTTCACTTAGGACTCACCGGACACATTCACTTCAAACTTGGCCGAGTCGTCAACTGCATCACATAGATATATTCCTCCGTCCCCCACTGTAACCTGGCGAATGGTCAGTCTCCTGCATCTTCCATCCACCTCCATCGTGCAGTTCTCATTCCACTTCACCTCAACCCCATCTTTGTACCATCTCACCTCGGCCTTGGGTTGAGAGAGCTCACACGACAGGACAACCTCAGCCCCAGTCAGTACACTCAACACCGCAGACGAACTGTTGACGATTCTTACTGGAGGCTCTAGATACAATACAAAAGGAGAAAGAGAAAGTATGTGAGTGACAGTGAGAGAGAGAGAGAAATTGGTAAATTTGAGGGAGGAAGATTTAAATGGAGAGAGTAAAATTAAGAGGAAAAAAGGGAAAGTGTGATAGAATGAGAAAGAGGGAAAGGAAAAGAAAATTAGTGAGAGTGGGAGGAGGAAACATAAACAGTGGGAGTGCATTGGCGACATGGACAGAGCGGGGAAAAGCAGAAAGAATCCCTGTCCAAAGAGCTCTTTTTGGTTTGATTAGATAGATTCCCTACAGTGTGGAAACAGGCTTTCGGCCCAACAAGTCCACACTGACCCTCCGGAGAGTAAACCATCCAGACCCATTTCCCTCTGATGAATGCACCTAATACTTTGGGCAATTTAGCATAGCCAATCCATCTTTGGACTGTGGGAGGAAACCGGAGCACCCAGAGGAAACCCACGCAGACACAGGGAAGACGTGCAAACTCCACACAGACAGTTGCCCAAAGCTGGAATCGAACCCGGATCCCTGGCGGTGTGAGGTTACAGTGTTAACCACTGAGCCATCGTGCCGCCCCGTTAATACAAGACTGATTCTGTCACACTGCTGACAGTGAGATACGGGTATGGTGTTTAGAGGGTCAAGAATGCTTTTGTTCTGGCACACAATGTTTTTTCCTACTCTTCTTCCATTAGGGTCACTGATGTTGTGAAAAATGCATCCACAAGAATGGTCTATTCACAGGATAAGGAGCCAGCCATTTCAGATGGTGATGAGGAGACATTTGTTCCTTCAGCTGGTGATGTATCTTTGAAATTCTCCGTACCAGAGGAAAGTGGAACTTCATTCATTTGATACTCAAAACTGGGATTGAGAGATTGCTTGGCAATTCATAATTGAGGGAGACATGGAAACTAATGTAAGCCATCAGCCCTTCAAGTCTGCTCCATCATGGCATACAATTATGGCAGATCCTCTCGTAAAATAGGATATTCACACTTTCCCCCCATACCCTTTGATGCCTCAAACGTCTAGAATTGCACGCCGCTTGGATTAGAAGGCATGAGCTGTAAAGAGCAGGAGGAAAAACTTGGGTTGTTTTCCCTGGAGCAGCCGAGGCTGAGGGGAGACCCGATAGAAGTTTACATAATTATCAGAGACAAATGGCTGACAGTCTGCCTCTCGTTCCCAGAGTTGAAATATCTAATACTAGATACCATGCATTGTGTGAGGGCAAGTCTATCATACGAAAAAAGGTGGACACCTGGAACGCACTGCCAGGGTACTGGTGGAGGCATGTATGAGAGGGGCATCTAAGGGGCTTTTAGATAAGCACGAGTAAGGAAGGAATGCATGGATATCGACCATGGGCAGGAAGAACGGATTGGTTTAATTTGCCGAAATGTTCAGCACAATATCGAGAACCAAAGGGCCAGTTTCTGGGTTGTACGGTTTGACATTCTGTTGTCATCTCAATGGTAGCAAATCGGAGCTTAATCTGTTTTGTTTTTAAGAATGAGATAGATACATTTACAACGCCAACTAATCGACTTCAATGTGTTATGACATACCTGAACTGGAATTAGAACCTCGGTCTGCTAGGTTAGAGGTAGGGATGCGAGCACTGCACCACAAGCGCCTGAAGTGGCCAGGAAGGTTGGCTGGTGGTAAAGGTTCAGCCTTGTTCTCATTTAAAGTCAGGGCAGGGTTCCAAGGGGCCAAATGTCCTACTCCTGCCCCTCGTCCTTGCGATATTATCCTGGTATCCTAATTGAAGACTAAATGCATGTCTCCCCAACTCACAACAAACATCAACTGATATTTTCAATTTCAAAGTAGTTTTATCTCTGCAACAAGGCATGACATCGTGAGGCATGAAAGCTATCCCTCAGTCGCTGAACGGAGTTCTCTGTGTCTCCTGTTACAAATCTGAATGGCACCTATATCCCCTGTCCCGACCCAGAGAGAACAACAACATCAACTTAGGACGCTTGACTTAGGACTCACCAGACACGGTCACTTCAAACTTGGCTGAGTCGTCAACTGCATCACACATGTATGTCCCTCCGTCCCCAACTGTAACCTGGTGGATGGTCAGTCTCCTGCGTCTTCCGTCCACCTCCAACGTGCAGTTCTCAGTCCGCTTCACCTCAACCGCGTCCTTGTACCATCTCACCTCAGCCTTGGGTTGAGTGAGCTCACATGACAGGACAACCTCAGCCCCGGTCAGTACAATCAACACCGGAGACGAACTGTTGACGATTCTTACTGGAGGCTCTGGATCCAATGCAAGTGGACAGAGAGAAAGTGTGTGAGTGACAGTGAGAGAGAGGGGGAGGGACGGAAATTGGTGAATTTAAGGTGGGGGGGGCGGGAAAGATATAAATGGAGAGATTAAAAGAAAGAGGAAAAAAGGGAAGACATGCAAGAACGAAAATTAGGGAAAGGATGAGAAAATTAGAGAGACTAGTCGCGGTGGGGGGAGGGGGTGGGGAGGGGGGGGGGGGGGGGGTTAATGAGGAAGCTGTTGAAATCCACATTTATCTCATGTGATTGCAGGGTCCCAAGGCGGAATATAAGGCGTTATTCCTCCAGGTGTCAGGTGGTAACGGTTTGGCAGTGGAGGAGGCCCAGGACCTGCACGTCCTTGATAGAGTGGGAGGGGGAGTTGAAGTGTTCAGCCACGGGGCAGTGGGGTTGGTGGGTGCTGGTGTCCCAGAGATGTTCTCTGAAACAATCCACAAGAAGGCGCCCTGTCTCCCCGATGTAAAGGAGACCACACGGGTGCAATGGACGCAGTGGATGACATTGGTAGAGGTGCAGGTAAATTTCTGATAGATGTTGATGGATCCTTTGGGTCCTTGCACGGAGATGAGGGGACTGGTGTGGGCACAGGTTTTGCACTTCCTGCGGTGGCAGGGAAAGGTGCCAGGAGTGGGGTGTGGGCTGGTAGGAAACCAGGCGGATCGGGGTGTCGGTGGAAGGATACTGGTTGGGACTGCGTGAGAAAAAGAAACAGATTGCTTGGAGACATTTGTTGTGGTGAAACAATGTGTGCAGCAACTGGACATGCATGGTGAAGATGAGGCTTTGGGGTCTGGGGAAACGATGTCGGTGGAAAGGTACTGGTTGCTGTTGGTCCCCAGCCCCCAATGCCTCATCTTCACCATGGACATCTAGTCACTGTACACATCGATCCGCCACGGTGAAAGTCTCCAAGCTCTCCGTTTCTTCCTCTCACGTCGTCCCAACCATACCCTTCCACAGACACCCTGATCCGCTTGGCTGAACTGGTCCTCACTCTCAACAACTTTTCCTTCCAATCCTTAGACGTCTTCCAAACCAAAGGGGTAAGCCATGGCACCCGCATGGGACCAAGCTATGCCTGCCTGTTTGTTGAATATGTGGGACAGTCTATCTTGCGCAGTTACACTGGCACCACACCACCTACATTGATGACTGCATCGGCACCACCACGAGGTCCCATGAGGAGGATGAACAGTTCATCAACTTTACCAACACCTTCCACCCCGACCTCAAATTCACCTGGACCATCTCGGACACCTCTCTCCCCTTTCTGGACCTCTCCATCACATTCTTTGGTGACTGACTAACCACGGACATCCACTACAAGCCCACCGACTCCCACAGCTACCTAGACTACACTTCCTCCCACCCTGCCTCCTGTAAAAATGTCATCCATTATTCCCAGTTCCTCCAGCTCTGCTGCATCTGTTCCCAGGATGACCAATTCCACCTCAAAGTCGAAGATGGCCTCCTTTTTCCACGATCGCAACTTCCTTCCCACATGGTTGATGATGCCCTCCAGTGCATCTCCTCCACTTCATGCACCACTGCCCTTGAACCCCACCCCTCTCAACGCAACAAGGATAGAACACCCCCACCCCGCCCGGTCCTCACCTTCCACCCCACCAACCTCCGTATACATTGCATCATCCTCCGCTACTTGCGCCACCTCCAAACGGACCCACGCCAAAGATATATTTCCCTCTCCACCCCTATCAGGTTTCGGAAAGACCATTCCCTCCGCGGCTCCCTCATCAGGTTCACACCCCACACCTGGCACCTTTCCCTGCCACTGCACGAAGTGCAAAACCTGCGTCCACACCAGTCCCCTCACCTCCGTCCAAGGCCTCAAGGGATCCTTCCACATCCATCAGAAATTTACCTGCACCTCTACCAATGGCACCTACTGCATTCATTGCAACCGGTGTGGTCTCCTCTATATCGGGGAGATGGGACGCCGCATTGTGGATCGTTTCAGAGAACATCTCTGGGACCCACCAGCACTCACCAACCCCACTGCCCTATGGCTTAACACTTCAGCTCCCCCTCCCACTCCGTCAAGGACATGCAGGTCCTGGGCCTCCTCCACCGCCAAACCGTTACCACCTGACACCTGGAGGAAGAATGCCTTAGATTAGATTTTTAGATTAGATTTACTTAGATTAGATTACAGTGTAGAAACAGGCCCTTCGGTCCAACAAGTCCACACCGACCCGCCGAAGCGAAACCCACCCATACCCCTACATTTACCCTTTACCTAACACTACGGGCAATTTAGTGTGGCCAATTCACCTGACCCTGCACATTTTTGTGATGTGGGAGGAAACCGGAGCACCCGGAGGAAACCCACGCAGACACGGGGAGAACGTGCAAACTCCACACAGTCAGTCACCTGAGGCGGGAATTGAACCCGGGTCTCTGGCGCTGTGAGGCAGCAGTGCTAACCACTGTGCCACCGTGCCGCCTTGTATTCCACCTTGGGGCCCTGCAACCACACGGGATAAATGTGGACTTCAACAGCTTCCTCATTCCCCCCACACCCCAACAGTATCCTAGTCCCAAGCCTCCAACTCGGGCACCAACCTCAGGACCTGCCTATCACTCTCCTCTCTGACCTATCACCTTCTCCCTCATCTTCATCACCTATCACTTTCTCAGCTACCTTCGCCCAAACCTCACCCCCTCCCATTTATCTCTCGGCCCCAAAACACAAGCCTCATTCCTGTTGAAGGACGTATGTCTGAAATGTCGATTTTCCTGTTCCTCAGATGTTACCTGACCTGCTGCACTCTTCCAGCGGCAAACTCTCGACATAGGACTCACCGGACACATTCACGTCAAACTTGGCCAAGTCGTCGACTGCGTCACACAGGTACGTCCCTCGGTCTCCCATTGTAACCTGGTGGATGGTCAGCCTTCTGCGTCTTCCATCCATTTCCATTGTGCACTTCTCGTTTCGCTCCACCTCCACCCCGTCCTTGAACCATCTCACTTCGACTTTGGGCCGTGATAGCTCACATGACAGGATAACTTCATCCCCAGTCAGTACATTTAATACTGGAGAGGAACTGTTGATGATTCTTATCGGAGGCTCTGGATCCAACACAAACAGAGAGAGAGAGTACAAGGAAGAGTATGTGAGTGTATGTGTGTGAGAGGGAGACAGACAGACAGACAGATACAGAGAGCACAATTGGAGGATTTGTGGGTGGAAGATATAAATGGAGAAAGTGAAATAGAGAAGAGGATAAAAGAGAAAAAGTGACAGAATAAGAATGTGGCAAAAGAAGAGAAAATTGGAGAGACTGTAAGGAAGAGCAAAACATAAACAGACAATACCAGATTATAGCTGAAAATGTGTTGCTGGTCAGGCAGCATCCAAGGAGTAGGAGAATCGACGTTTCGGGCATAAGCCCTTCTTCAGGAATGGACTATACCAGATTATAGTCAAACAAGTTTATTTGGAAGTACCTGCTGAACTATAATCTGGTGTTGTGTGATTTTAACTTTGTCCACCCCAGTCCACCAGCGGCACTTCCACATCAAAATATAAACAGTGAGAGCACGTTGGAGACCTGGACAGAGAATAAAAAAATGAAAGACTGAAATGTGAAGAATCCCTGTCCACAGTGCTCTCCTTGGTTTGTGTCACAGAAATAGTGATCCTGACGCTCTGGGCACAGTGAGACATTGGTATGGTGTTCGTGTGGACAAGAATGTTCAACACACAAAATTTTGTTTCTGCTCTTCTTCCATTAGGTTAGAGATATAATAAATGCAGATGCTGGAATCCAAAAGAAACAGGCAAGAGGCTGGAAGAACACAGCATGTCAGGCAGCATCAAGCCATGGAGAAGTCGACATTTTGGGTGTAATTGTTCTTCAGGACGGGGTGGGGGGTGGTTGACGGGGAGCTGCAGATAAAGGGGGCAGGGTGGTGAAGTGGGGATAAGTGAAGACAGGCAGAGGGTCAATGTGAGGAATGAAACCGGTTAGTGGCAGGGAGCAGTGGAAGGGGTGGGGAGGGGCTGGGAAGGGAGGTTACTTGAAACTGGAGAACTCAATGTTGAGTCCTCCTAGATAGAGGCGGCCCAGGCAGAAGATGAGGTGGTGTCCCTCCAAATTGCAGTGTGGTTCATTGTAGCAATGTAGGAGGCCAAGAATGATCATGTCGGAAAGGGAGTAGTTAGGGGAATTGAAATGGATGGAGGTCCGGTTGGCCCCTGCGGGCCTGGCTGCGATGCTCGGTCCATCTCCGGCGACAAGCTCCAGACGGATTTTTACTACAAACCCAAAGGCTCTCACATCTATCTGGACTATACCTCCTCCCACCCAATATCCTGCAAGAACTCCATCCCATTCTCCCAATTCCTCTGCCTCTGCTCAGACAAGGAAACATTCCACTCGTGAGCAACCCAGATGTCCATCTATTTTGAACAATGTGCTTTCCTTCCCTCTGTCACCCAGATAGCCCTCTGACACACCGCTTCATTCCCCATTCCACTGCTCTAAACTCCCCCCAACGCAATAAAGACAGAGTCCCCCTTGTCCTCACTTACCACCTCCCAGTCTCCGCATTCAGCACATCATCCTTAAACATTCTGCCAACTCCAACTGGACCCCACCACCAAGAACATCTTCCCCTCCCCTCTCTGCCTTTCCCTTTGACAATACATGTTTTGTGCCGCTCTCCCCACCAACTATTCCCAAACCCTGCAACTGGATGCAAAACCTGCATGTACACTACCCCCCTCACTTCTATCCAGGGCACCAAACAGCCCTTCCAGGTGAGACAGAGGTTCACCTGCCTCTCTTCCAACTTAGGTGATCGCAATGTGGTCTTCTCTACATCGGGGAGACCAAACGTAAACTTAGGGAACAGTTCGCCGAGCATCGCAGCCAAGCCTGCAGAGGCCAACCAGACCTCTTAGTCACCATTCATTTCAATTCCCCGAACCACACCCTTTCTGACATGACCATCCCTGGTCTCCTACATTGCCACAATGAACTACACTGCAATTTGGAGGGACAACACCTCATCTGCCTGGGCAGCCTCCAACCCAGAGGACTCAACGTTGAGTTCTCCAATTTCAAATAACTCCCCTTGCCATTCCCCGACTCCCTTCCCAGCTCCTCCCCATCTCTTCCACTGCTCCCTGCCACCAATCGGACTCATTCCTCCCATTGACCAAACAAATTGTTCCTTCTAGTTGTTTTCACCTATTCCCACCTCACCACCCTCCGCCCCCCCCGCCACCCCCTTTATATGCAGCTCCCTGACACCCACCGCCTGTCCTGAAGAATGGCTACACCCGAAACCTCGAATTCTGCACCTCCTTCTGCTGTCTGGCTTGCTGTATTCTTCCAGCCTCTTGCCTATGTACTTCTTCTATTAGGACCACTATTGTGAAATTGTGAAAAATATATCCACAACAATGGGCTAATTGCAGGATTAAGAGCCAGCTATTTTAGACAGTGAACCAGAGACATTTCTTCTCTCAGGATGTGACAAACCTTTGGAATGCTCCACACTCATTGAGATATATCCAAGAGTGGGAATGAGAGATTGTTTGACTCTTCACAATTGAGGGAAAGGTCAAACTAAGCTGAAGTAAGCCATTCAGTGCTTCAAGGCTGCTCTGTCATTCCATACAATTTTAGCTGATCCTCGATCTCAATGCCATATTCCTGGTTTCAACCCACACCCTTTGATGCCAAGAACATTGAGAAGTGGATGCTACCTGGATTAGAGGGTATGAGCTTTCAGGACAAGCTGAACAAACTAAGGTAATTTTCTCTGGAGAAGCACAGACTGAGGGCAGACCTGACAAGAGAGGGATAGATGGGGTAGACAGAGCAATTTAGGGAACATCTCCGGGACACCTGCACCAATCAACCCCACCGCCCTGTGGCCCAACATTTCAACTCCCTTCCCAGCTTGCCGAGGACATGCAGGTCCTGGGCCTCCTCCACCGCCGCTCCCTCACCACCCGAAGCCTGGAGGAAGAACGCCTCATCTTCCACTCGGAATACTTCAACCCCAGGGCATCAATGTGGATTTCACCAGTTTCCTCATTTCCCCTTCCCCCACCTCCAACCTTCCAGCTCAGCACTGCCCTCATGACCTGTCCTACCTGCCTATCTTCCTTTCCACCTATCCACTCCACCAACCTCTCTGACCTACACCTTCATCCCCACCCCCATTCACCTACTGTACTCTTTGCTACCTTCCCCCACCCTCCTCTCTGACATATCAGCTCTATCCCCACCCCCGTTCACCTATTGTATTTTATGCTACTTTCTCCCCAACCCCACCCCCCTCTCATTTATGTCTCCACTCTGCAGGCACCCTGCCTCTATTCCTGATGAAGGGCTTTTGCCCGAAACGTCGGTTTTCCTGCTGCTCGGATGCTGCCTGACCTGCTGTGCTTTTGCAGCACCACTCTAATCGAGAGTCTGGTTTTCAGCATCTGCAGTCCTTGTGTTTACCTCTGCACCACAAGAGCCTGAAGTGGCCAGCAAGGTTGGCTAAAGGTACAGGTTCAGCCACATTCTCGTTGAAAGTCAGGGCAGGGTTGGTTTAATTTGCCGAAATGTTCGGCACAATATCGAGAACCAAAGGGCCAGTTTCTGGGTTGTACGGTTTGACGTTCTGTTGTCATTTCAATGGTAGCAAATCGGAGCTTAATGTGTTTTGTTTTTAAGAATGAGATAGATACATTTACAATGCCAACACAACGAAGCCGATTAGTTATGACATACCTGAACTGGAATTAGAACCTCGGTCTGCTAGGTTAGATTCCTGACCTGAAGAAGGGCTCATGCCCGAATCGGCGATTCTCCTGCTCCTTGGATGCTGCCTGACCTGCTGCACTTTTCCAGCAACACATTTTCAGCTGCTAGGTTAGAGGTAGGGATGCGAGCACTGCACCACAAGAGCCTGAAGTGGCCAGGAAGGTTGGCTGGTGGTAAAGGTTCAGCCTTGTTCTCATTTAAAGTCAGGGCAGGGTTCCAAGGGGCCAAATGTCCTACTCCTGCCCCTCATCCTTGCGATCTTATCCTGGTATCCTACTTGAAGACTAACTGCATGTTTCCCCAACTCACAACAAACATCAGTCAATGACTGATATTTTCATTTCCAAGGCAGTTTTCACTCTGCAACAAGGCATGACATCTGGGGGCATGAAACGCTATCCCTCAGTCGCTGAACAGAGTTCTCTGTGTCTCCTGTTACAAATCTGAATGACATCAGTATCCCCTGTCCCGACCTAGAGGGAATAACATCAAGTATCGCTTGACTTAGGACTCACCAGACACAGTCACTTCAAACTTGGCTGAGTCCTCAACTGCGTCACACAGATACGTTCCTCGGTCCCCCAATGTAACCTGGCGGATAGTCAGCCTTCTGCATTTTCCATCCATTTCCATTGTGCACTTCTCGTTCCTCTCCACCTTCACCCCATCCTTGAACCATCTCACCTCGGCATTGTGCTGAGAGAGCTCACATGACAGAACAACCTGACTCCCAGTCAGTACACTCAATACCGGAGAGGAACTGTTCACGATCCTTACTGGAGGGTCTAGATCCAACACAAACAGAGAAAGAGAGAGGAACAGTGTGTGTGTGTGTGCGAGAGATAGAAAGGAGAGAGCAATTAGAAGCTTTGAGAGAGAAAGATACAAATGGAGAGACTGAAATGGAGAACAGGAAAGAAGAGAAAAAGTGAAAGGATGAGAATTAGGGAAAGGAAGAGAAAATTAGAGAGATTGTGAGGAAGCGACAGGGAAGGATGAAACATAAACAGCGAGAGCCCTTTGGACAATAAACAGAGTAGGGTAAAGCAGAAATGTGAAGAATCTCTGTCCACATTGCTCTCTTTGGTTTGTTACAGTAATAGTGACCCGGTCACTCTGTTCAAGGTGACATATTGATATGGTGTTCAGAGGGGCAAGAATGCTCATGTTGTGACACACAAAGTTTTTTTTCTGCTTTTCTTCCATTATGGCACTGATGTTGTGAAAAATATATCCACAACAATAGGCTACTCGCAGGATTAGGAGCCAACAATTTCAGACAACGATCAAAAGGTGTCTCTTCCCCTCAGGAAATAACAAACCTTTGGAATTCGCCACAACACAGGAATGTGGATCCACACTCAGCCAGGTATATTCAAGACTGGGATTGAGAGTTTGCTTTACTCTTCACAATTGTGGGAAATGTAAAAACTAAGAGCTGAAGGAAGTCATTCAGCAATTCAACGCTGTTCTGTCATTCCATACAATTAGAGCTGATTCTCTATCTCAGTGCTATATTCCCGTCTTCTCCCCATACCCTTTGATGCCTAGAACATCTGGAAGTGGATGCTGCCTGGATTAGAGGGTATGGAAAGGCTGGCAAACTAAGGTTATTTTCTCTGGAGTAGTGCTCAGGGAGACCTGACAGATGTTTATAAAATTATGAGAGGCATAGATCGAGTTGACAGTCAGAATCATTTTCCAAGAATTGTCTAATACTTGAGGACATACATTTGAGGTAAGAGGGGGAGAGTTGAAAGGCAATGTGAGGGGAAAATATATTTTAGACAGAGTAGTAGATGCTTAGAACACGCTAGCCTAACAAGGAAGGCAGATGAACTCAGGGCATAGTTAGGAACATGGGACTGCAATATCATAGCAATTACAGGAACATGGCTCAGGGATGGGCAGGACTGGCAGCTTAATGTTCCAGGATACAAATGCTACAGGAAGGATAGAAAAGGAGGCAAGCGGGGAAGGGGAGTGGCATTTTTGATAAGGGATAGCATTACAGCCGTGCTGAGGGAGGATATTCCCGGAAATACATCCAGGGAAGTTATTTGGGTGGAACTGAGAAATAAAAAAGGGATGATCACCTTATTGGGATTGTATTATAGATCCCCTAATAGTCAGAGGGAAATTGAGAAACAAACTTGTAAGGAGATCTCAGCTATCTTTAAGAATAATAGGGTAGTTATGGTAGGAGATTTTAACTTTCCAAACATCGACTGGGACTGCCATAGGTTAAAGGTTTAGATGGAGAGGAATTTCTTAAGTGTGTACAAGACAATTTTCTGATTCAGTATGTGGATGTACCTACTAGAGAAGGTGCAAAACTTGACCTACTCTTGGGAAATACGGCAGGGCAGGTGACTGAGGTGTCAGTGGGGGAGCACTTTGGGGCCAGCGACCATAATTCTATTCATTTTAAAATAGTGATGGAAAAGTTTAGAGCAGATCTAAAAGTTGAAGTTCTAAATTGGAGGAAGGCCAATTTTGACAGTATTAGGCAAGAACTTTCAAAAGCTGATTGGAGGCTGATGTTCACAGGTAAAGGGACAGCTGGAAAATGGGAAGCCTTCAGAAATTAGATAACAAGAATCCAGAGAAAGTATATTCCTGTCAGAGTGAAAGGGAAGGCTGATAGGTATTGGGAATGCTGGATGACTAAAGAAATTGAAGGTTTGGTGAAGAAAAAGAAGGAAGCATATGTCAGGTATAGACAGGATAGATCAAGTGAATCCTTAGAAGAGTATAAAGAAAGTAGGAATATACTTAAGAGGGAAATCAGGACGGCTTATGCCCGAAACGTCGATTCTTTCCTGAAGAAGGGCTTATGCCCGAAACGTCGATTCTCCTGTTCCCTGGATGCTGCCTGACCTGCTGCGCTTTTCCAGCAACACATTTTCAGCTCTGATCTCCAGCATCTGCAGACCTCACTTTCTCCTCAAATCAGGAGGGCAAAAAGGGGACATGAGATAGCTTTGGCAAATAGAATTAATTAGAATCCAAAGGGTTTTTACAAATATATCAAGGACAAAAGGATAACTAGGGACAGAAAAGGGCCCCTCAAAGATCAGCAAGCTGGCCTTTGTGTGGGGCCACAGAAAATGGGGGAGATACTAAATGAATATTTTGCATCAGTATTTACTGTGGAAAAGGATACGGAAGATATAGAATGTAGGGAAATAGATGGTGACATCTTACAAAATGTCCAGATTACAGAAGAGGAAGTGCTGGATGTCTTGAAACAGTTAAAAGTGGACTAATCCCCAGGACCTGATCAGGTGTACCCGAGAACTCTGTGGGAAGCTAGAGAAGTTATTGCTGGGCCTCTTGCTGAGATATTTGTATCATCAATAGTCACAGGTGAGGTGCCGGAAGACTGGAGGTTGGCAAACGTGCTGCCACTGTTTAAGAAGGGTGGTAAGGACAAGCCAGGGATCTATAGACCAGTGAGCCTGACCACGGTGGTGGGCAAGTTGTTGGAGGGAATCCTGAGGGACAGGATGTACATGTATTTGGAAAGGCAAGGACTGATTCGGGATCTTCAACATGGCTTTGTGCATGGGAAATCATGTCTCACAAACTTGATTGAGTTTTTTGAGGAAGTAACAAAAAAGATTGATGAGGGCAGAGCAGTAGATGTGATCTATATGGACTTCAGTAAGGCATTTGACAAGGTTCCCCATGGGAGACTGATTAGCAAGGTTAGATCTCATGGAATAAAGGGAGAACTAGCCATTTGGATACAGATCTGGCTCAAAGATGGAAGACAGAGGGTGGTGGCGGAGGGTTGTTTTTCAGACTGGAGGCCTGTGACCAGTGGAGTGCCACAAGGATCAGTGCTGGGCCCTCTACATTTTGTCATTTACATAAATGATTTGGTTGCGATAATAAGAGGTACAGTTAGTAAGTTTGCAGATGACACCAAAATTGGAGGTGTAGTGGACAGCAAAGAGGGTTACCTCAGATTACAACAGGATCTGGGCCAATGGGCTGAGAAGTGGCAGATGGAGTTTAATTCAGATAAATGTGAGGTGCTGCATTTTGGGAAAGCAAATTTTAGCAGGACTTATACACTTAATGGTAAGGTCCTAGGGAGTGTTACTGAATAAAGAGACCTTGGAGTGCAGGTTCATAGCTCCTTGAAAGTGGAGTCGCAGGTAAATAGGATAGTGAAGATGGCGCTTGTTATGCTTTCCTTTATTGGTCAGAGTATTGAGTATAGGAGTTGGGAGGTCATGTTGCGGCTGTACAGGACATTGGTTAGGCCACTGTTGGAATATTGCGTGCAATTCTGGTCTCCTTCCTGTCGGAGAGATGTTGTGAAATTTGAAAGGGCTCAGAAATGATTTCCAAGGATGTTTCCACGGTTGGAGGATCTGAGCTACAGGGAGAGGCTGAACAGGCTGGTGCTGTTTTCCCTGGAGTGTCGGAGGCTGAGGGGTGACCTTACAGAGGTTTACAAAATTATGAGGGGCATAGATAGGATAAATAGACAAAGTCTTTTTCCTGGTGTCGGGGAGTCCAGAACTAGGTTTAGGATGAGAGGGGAAAGATATAAAAGAGTCCTAAGGGGCAACTTTTTCACACAGAGGGTGGTATGTGTATAGAATGAGCTGCCAGAGGATGTGGTTGAGGCTGGTACAATTGCAACATTTAAGAGGCATTTGGATGGGTATATGAATAGGAAGGGTTCGGAGGGATATGGGCTGGGTACTGGCAGGTGGGACTAGATTGGGTTGGGATATCTGGTCGGCATGTACGGGTTGGACCAAAGGGTGTACATCTCTATGACTCTAATAGAAGTGTTTCAAGGAAGAAATAGCAGGGCATCTCAATAGAAATTGCCCGTTGGGCAGACACAGCATAGGTGCACAAAGGGCACGTCATGCTTAACAAATCTTTCGGAATTCTTTGAATACACTATGAGCAAGGTGGACAACAGGGACCCAGCGGATGTAGCTAGATTTCCAAAAGGCCTTTGACAAGGTGTCACACAAGAGGCTGCTACATAAGGATACATGGCGTTACAGATAAAGTATTGGCATGGATAAAGGTTTGGTTGACTAACAGGAAACAAAGAATGGGGATAAGTGAGTATTATTCTGGCTGGCAATCAGTGAGTATTGGTATGCCTCAGGGATCAGTGTTGGGATATTGATAATTTGGAGTTGGGGACCTCGTGTAGATGACGCTAAGATGAGTGGCAGAGCAAAGTGTGCAGAGGACTGAGAAACTTCGCAGAGGAACACAGATACTTTGAGTGAGAGGGCAAAATCTGGCAAATGGAATACAATGTTAATAAATGTGAAGTCATTCATTTTGGTAGGAGTAACAATAAAAGGATTATTACGCGAATGGGAGAAAGTTGCAGCATGCTGCTATGCAGAGGGACCTGGGTGACCTTGTGCATGAATCACAGAAGGTTGGTCTGCAGATATATAAAGTAATTAGGAAGGAAAATGGAATTTTTTCCTTCATTGTGAAGGAGTTTGAGTTTCAAAGCAGAGAGGTTATGTTGCAGCTGTATAGAGTGCTGGTGAGACCACATTTAAAGTACTGTGCGCAGTTTTGGTCTCGTTACGTGAGAAAGGATGTACTAGCGCTAGAGGGGATGCAGAGGAGATTCACTAGTTTGGTTACAGGGTTGAGAGGATTGTCTTATGAGGAGAGTCTAAATAGACTGGGATTATAATCATTGCAATTTAGAAGAATGTGAGGGGATATTATAGAAACCTATAAAATTATGAAGGGAATTGATACACTAGAAGTAGAGAGGATGTTATCACTGGCAGGTGAAGCTAGGACAAGAGGGCATAGCCTCAAGATTAGAGGGAGCAGATTTAGGATTGAGTTGCGAAAGAACCTCTTCACCCAGAGGGTTGTTAATCTATGGAATTCCTTGCCCAGGAAGTAGTTGATGCTACTTTAGTGAATGCTTTTAAAGCAAGGTAGATTTTTTGAACAATAAGGGAATTAAGGGATACGGTGAGAGAGCAGTTAAGTGGATTTGAGTCCAGGAAAAGATCAGCCATGATCTTATTGAATGACGGAGCGGACATGACGGGCCGGAATGCTTATTCCTGCTCCTAGCTCTTATGTTCTTATGTTTCAATGCTTTCAGATAAGCACATGAATAAGCAAGAAAAGGGGGCATGTGGACCATGGCCAGACAAAGGGGATTTGTTTAGTTTGGTGCCACGTTCGGTACAACATTGTGAGCCAAGGGCCAGTTCCTGTGCTATACTGTTCCATGACTAAATGTATCTACCTCGTTTTTAAAGATGAAATATGCAAGGTTCTGTCCATACCACTGACATGGCAATTTTAATCAACCTGCATAGATGTGATACAACATACTTGAACTGGGATTAGAACATTCCAGGTCTGAGGTAGGGACTCGACCATTGCACCACAAGAGCCCTAAGTAGCCTGGAAGGTTGGCCGCAAATAGAGGTTCAGCCATGATCAAATTGAAAGTCAGGGCTGCCTAGAAAGTTTAAATGTCCAACTCCTGCTCCTTATCCTTGAGATCCTATGCTAGTATCTTAATTAAAGACTAACTGCTTGTTTCCCCAACTCACAAAAACCATCAGATAATGATAGATTTTCTCAATTTCTCGGTGATTTTGCATCTGCAACAAGGCATGATGTCTGGATATTGAAAACACACCCCTCAGATAGTGAAGGGAATTCTCTGCGACCCCTGTTATAAATCTGAATGACCGCAATGCCCCATCCCGACCCAGAGGGAATAATGTTAATGGCTTGAGCATGGCTTGACATAGCACTCACCAGACACGGCCATTTCAAACTTGACTGAATCGTCGACTGCGTCACACAGGTAAGTTCCTCGGTCCCCCACTGTAACCTGCCGGATGGCCAGCCTCCTATGTCTTCCATCCACCTCCATTGTGCACTTCTCATTCTGCTCCACCTCCACCCCATCCTTGAACCATCTCACTTCGACCTTGGGTCGTGACAGGTCACATGACAGAGCAACCTCATCCCCAGTCAGTACATTCAATACCTGGGAGGAACTGTTTACGATTCTGACCGGAGGCTCTGGATCCAACACAAACAGAGAGAGAGGGAGAAAGAGGAAGAGTATGTGAGTGATAGAGAGGGAGAGACAGCTGTTGGAGGATTTGATGGAGAAAGAAATAAATGGAGAGAGTGAAATAGAGAAGAGGATAAAAGAGAAAAATAAGAAGAATAAGAATGTGGGAAATGAAGAGAAAATTAGAGAGGTTGTGAGGAAGAGTCAAGGAAGGGCGAAAGACAAACACACAAAATCTGGCTATAGTAAAACAGGTTTATTTGGAAAGTACCTGTTTCAATATAACCCGGTGTTGTGAGATTGTTAACTTTGTAAACCCGAGTCCACCACCGGCACGTCCACATATAACATAAACAGCGAGAGTGCGTTGGAAACTTGGAGAGAGGGGAAAAACAAAGAGTGAAATGTGAAGAATCCCTGTCCACAGTGCTCTCCTTCGTTTGTGTTACAGAAATAGTGACCCTGTCGCTCTGGACAAGGTGAGATATTGACAAGGTGTTCAAGAACCACCTATTTTAGACAGTGATCCATAGACATCTTTTCCCTCAGGACGTGACAAATCTTTGGAATTCTCCAAACAACAGAAATGTGGCTCCACACTCTCTAAGGTATATTCAACAGAGGGATTGATATATTGCTTGACTTCACAATTCAGGGAAATATAAAAACTTAGAGCTGAAGTAAGCCATTCAGTGCTTCAAGGCTGCTCTGTCATCCCATACAATTACAGCTGATCCTCTATCTCAACGCAATATTCCTGCTTTTAGCCCCTACCCTTTGATGCCTAGAACACTGAGAAGTGGATGCTACCTGGATGAGAAGGTATGAGCTTTCAGGACAGGCTGATAAATTAAGGTTCTCTGGAGGAGCACAGGCTGAGGGCAGACCTGACAGACATGTATAAAATTATTCTTAATAGGAGTGAGAGTGTCATGGGGGACTTCAACTTTCTAAATATTGACTGGGAACACTATAGTACGAGTACTACAGATGGGTCAGTTTTTGTCCAGAGTGTGCAGGAGGGCTTCCTGACACAGTATGTAGACAGGCCAACAAGGGGCGAAGCCACATTAGATTTGGTACTGGGTTATGAGCACGGCCAGGTGTTAGACTTGGAAGTAGGTGAGCACTTTGGTGATAGCGATCACAATTATGTTTACTTTAGTGACAGAAAGGGATAGGTGGATACCACTGGGCAGGAGTTACAGCTGGGGGAAAGGCAATTACGATGAGATTAGGCAAGATTTAGGAAGCATAGGATGGGGAACGAAACTGCAGGGAATGGGCACGTTAGAAATGTGGAGCCTATTCAAGGAAAAGCTCCTGTGTGTCCTAGATAAGTATGTACCTGTCAGGCAGGGAGGAAGCTGTAGAGCATGGGAGCCGTGGTTCACGAAGGAAGTGGAATCTCTGGTCAAGAGAAAGAAGAAGGCTTATGTTAGGATGAGATGTGAAGGCTCAGTTAGGGCGCTTGAGGGTTACAAGGTAGCCAGGAAAGACCTAAAGAGAGAGCTCAGAAGAGCCAGGAGGAGACATGAGAAGTTGTTGGCGGATAGGATCAGGGTAAACCCTAAGGCTTTCTTATAGGTATTTAAGGAATAAAAGAATGACGAGAGTAAGATTAGGGCCAATCAAGAATAGTAGTGGGAAGTCGTGTGTGGAGTCAGAGGAGATGGGGAAAGCACTTAATGAATATTTTTTGACAATATTCACTCTAGAAAACGACAATGTTGTCGAGGAGAATACTGAGATACAGGCTACTAGACTAGGTGGGATTGAGGTTCACTAGGAAGAGGTATTAGAAATCCTGCAGAGTGTGAAAATAGATAAGTTCCCTGGGCCGGATGGGATTTATCCTAGGATCCTCTGGGAAGCCAGGGAGGAGATTGCCAAGCCTTTGGCATTGACCTTTAAATCGTCATTGTCTACAGGAATAGCGCCAGAAGACTGGAGGATAGCAAATGTGGTTCCCCTGTTCAAGAAGGGGAATAGAGACAACTCAGGTAATTATAAACCAGTGAGCCTTACTTCTGTTGTTGGTAAAGTGTTGGAAAAGGTTATAAGAGATAGGATTTATAATCATCTAGAAAAGAATAATTTGATTAGGGATAGTCAGCACGGTTTTGTGAAGGGTAGGTCATGCCTCACAAACCTTACTGAGTTCTTTGAGAAGGTGACCAAACAGGTAGATGAGAGTAAACCGGTTGATGTGGTGTTTATGGATTTTAGCAAGGCATTCGATAAGGGTTCCCGCGTTATGCTATTGTACAAAATGCGGAAGAATGGGATTGTGGGAGATATAGCAGTTTGGATCAGTAATTGGCTTGCTGAAAGAAGACAGAGGGTGGTGGTTGATGGGAAATGTTCATCCCTGAGTCCAGTTACCAGTGGTGTACCACAAGGGTCGGTGTTAGGTCCACTGCTGTTCGTCATTTTTATAAACAACCTGGATGAGGGCTAGAAGGGTGGGTTAGTAAATTTGCAGACAACACTAAGGTCGGTGGAGTTGTGGATAGTGACGGAGGTTGTTGTAGGTTACAGAGAGACATAGATAAGCTGCAGAGCTGGGCTGAGAGGTGGCAAATGGAGTTTAATGCGGATAAGTGTGAGGTGATTCACTTTGGTCAGTGAAACCGGAATGCAAAGTACTGGGCTAAAGGTAAGATTCTTGGTAGTGTAGATGAGCAGAGAGATTGCGGTGTCCAGGTACACAGATCCTTGAAAGTTGCCACCCAGGTTGACAGGGTTATTAAGAAGGCATACAGTGTTTTAGCTTTTATTAATAGAGAGATCTAGTTCCAGAACCATGGGGTTATGCTACAGCTGTACAAAACTCTGGTGCGGCCGCTCTTGGGAGTATTGCATACAGTTCTGGTCACTGCACTATAAGAAGGATGTGGAAGCTTTGGAAAGGGTGCAGAGGAGATTTACTAGGATGTTGCCTGGTATGGAGGGAAGGTCTAATGTGGAAAGGCTGAGGGTCTTGAGGCTGTTTTCATTGAAGAGAAGAAGGTTGAGAGGTGACTTAATAGAGACATATAAGATAATCAGAGGGTTAGACAGGGTGGACAGGGAGAGCTTTTTTCCAAGTATGGTGATGGCGAGCACGAGGGAACATAGCTTTACATTGAAGGGTGATAGATATAGGACAGATGTCAGAGGTAGTTTCTTTACTCAGAGAGTAGTAAGGGTATGGAATGCTTTGCCTGCAACGGTAGTAGATTCGCCAACTTTAAGCACATTTAAGTCGTCATTGGACAAGCATATGGACGTACATGGAATAGTGTAGGTGGGATGGGTTTCAGATTGGTATGACAGGTTGGCGCAACATCGAGGGCCGAAGGGCCTGTACTGCGCTGAAATGCTCTATGTAAGAGACATAGATAGATTAGACAGTCAGAATTATTTTCCGAAACTTAAATTTCTGATACTTGTGGGCATGCATTTAAGATAAGAATTGAAAGGAGATGTAAGGGGCAATTTTTTTTTTTAACACAGAGTGGTAGATGCTTGGGACAGATAGGGATGCTCAATGCTTTTAGATAAGCAAATGAATAAGCAAGGAATAGAGGTATATGGACCATGGCCAGACAAAAGGGGTTTGTTTAATTTGGTGCGATGTTCGACAACATCGTGGGCCAAAGTGCCAGTTCCTGTGCTATATTGTTCAAACGTCTAAATGCTTCTCATTCTTAAAAATGAAATAAACAAGTCTCTGACCCACTACCACTGAAATGACAATTTCAATAACATGCATAGATGTGGTATGACATACTTCAACTGGGATTAGACCCTGGGTCTTCTAGATCTGAGGTAGGGATGCTACCATTGCACCACAAGAGCCAGAAGTGGTCTGGAAGATTGGCTTTAAAGTTTCAATCCGAGGTCTGGCTCAAGAGGCCAAATGTATCACTCCTGATCCCTATCCTTGAGTTCTTAACTTGGTATTCTAATTAAAGTCGAACTGTCTGTTTCTCCAACTCACAACAAGTATCAGACAGTGACGCATTTTCTCAATTTCAAGGCCATTTTGGTTATGAAATATGACATCTGCATGTGTGAAAACACATCCCTCAGCTCCTGAAGGGAGTTTTCTGTATCTCTGCTATAAATCTTAATGACAGCAGTGATTAAGTAGAGGGAAGAATTTCAATGGTTCGAGTGTGGCTTCACTTAGGACTCACCAGTCACAGTCACTTCAAACTTGGCCGAGTCGTCGATAGCATCACACAGATATATCCCTCCATCCTCCTCTGTAACCTGGCGAATGATCAGTCTCCTGCATCTTCCATCCCCCTCCATCCTGCAGTTCTCGTTCCGCTTCACTTCAACCCCATCCTTGTACCATTTCACCTTGGCCTTGGGCCGAGAGAGCTCACATGACAGGACAACCTCAGCCCCGGTCAGTACACTCAACACCGGAGATGAACTGTTGACGATTCTTACCGGAGGCTCTAGGTACAATACAAATGGAGAGAGAAAAAGTGCATGAGTGAAAGTGAATGAGAGAGGGAGGGAGAGAAAATGGAGAATTTGAGGGAAGAAGATATAAATGGAGAGAGTAAAATAAAGAGGAATAAAGGGTGGAAATAAAAGAACAAAAACAAGGGAAAGGAAGAGAAAATTAGAGAGTCTGGGAAGAAGAAAAAACAAGGAAGGAGGAAAGATAAACAGTGAGAAGCAAATTGGCAACTTGGACAGAGCGGGGAATATCAGAAAGAGGCTAGTTGTGGAGAATCACTGTTCACAGCACTCTCTTTGGTTTGTGTTACTATATGACTGACCCTGCCACACTGCTGAAGGTGAGATTATGGATATAGTGTTCAGAGGAACAAGGATGCTTTTGTTCTGACACACCATTTTTTTTCTACTCTTCTTCCATTAGGGCCAAAAGGTGTTGTGAAAACTGCATCCACAGCAATGGTCTATTCACAGGATAAGGATGAGGAGACATTTCTTCCTTCAGCTGGTAATAAATGTTTGAAATTCTCCTTACTAGAGGAATGTGGGATCTCACTCATTGAAGTATATCCAAAACTGAGATTGAGAGATTGCTTGACAATTCGCAATATATGAGACGTAGAAACTAAGAGCTGAAATAAGCTATCAGCCCCTCAAGTCTGCTTCGTCATACCATACAATTATGGCTGATGCTCTAGCTCAAAGCCATATTCCCGCTTTTACCCTACACCCTTTGATGCCTCAAATGTCTAGAATTACATGCTGCTTGGATTAGAAAGTTTGAGCAAGAAAGAGGGGCTGGAAAAATTAGGGCTGTTTTCTCTGGAGCAGCTGAGGCAGATGGAAGTTTACACAATTATCAGAGGCAAACGGCTGACAGAGTTGAAATGTCGAATACTAGACCCCGTGCATTGTGTGAGGGCATGTCTTTCACACAAAAAGGGTAGCTGTCTGGAACACATTGTCAGGGCTAGTGGTGGAATCAAGTAAGATAGAGGCATTTAAGGAGTTTTTAGATAAACACATGAATAAGGAATGGACGGATGCGGACCATGAGCAGGAAGAAGGGATTAGTTTAATTTGATGAAATGTTTGGCATAACAACGAGAATCAAGGGGCCAGTTCTTGTGCTGGACTGATCAATGTTCTGTTGTCATTTCAATGGTAGCAAATCAGAGCCTGGTGTGTTTTGTTTTTAAGAATGAGATAGATAGATACATTTACAATATCAATCAATCTGCTTCAATGTGTTATGACATACCCGAACTGGAATTAGAACCTAGGTTTTCGAGGTCAGAGGTAAGGATGCTGCCACTGCACCTCAAGAACCCGAATGGCCAAGAAGGTTGGCTAATGGTAGAGGTACAGCCACGTTCTGATTGAAAATCAGGGCAGGTTTCGAGGGGTCAGACATCCAAGTCCTGCCGCTTATCCTTGCGATCATATCCTCGTATCCTAATTAAAGACTAAGTGCCTGTCTACCCAATTCACAACAAACATCAAGCAATGACAGATTTTCTCAATTCCAATGTGGTTTCTCACTCTGCAACAAGGCATGAAACCCCATCCCTCAGTCGCTGAATGGAGTTCTCTGTGTCTCCTGGTGTAAATCTGAATGTCAGATTGGCACCGCTCCCCCCCACGCCCAGTTCTGACCCAGAGGGAATGACGTCAATGGTTCAAGTGTGGCTTGACTTGGGACTCACTAGACACAGTCACTTCAAACTTGGCTGAGTCATCAACTGCATCACACAGGTACATCCCTTGGTCCCCCAATGTAACCTGGCGGATAGTCAGCCTTCTGTGTCTTCCCTCCATTTCCATTGTGCATTTCTCATTCCGCTCCACCTTCACACCGTCCTTGAACCATCTCACCTCGGCATTGGGCTGAGAGAGCTCACATAACAGAACAACCTCACTCCCAGTCAGTATGCTCAATACTGGGTGGAACTATTCATAATCCTTACTGGAGGCTCTGGATCCAACACAAAGAGAGGAAGAGAGAGGAACAGCATGAGAGAGAGAGAGAGTGAGAAAGTGCGAGACAGAGAGAGACACACACACACACAGATACAGTAATTCGAAGATGTGAGGGAGGAAGATGCAAATGGAGAGACTGAAATAGGGAAGAGGAAAGAAGAGAAAAAGTGAGAGTATAGGAATAGAGAAAGGAACAGAAAATTAGAAGTATTGTGAGAAAGAGACAAGGAAGGATGAAACATAAAACAGAAGCCGTGTTAAACAAGCAGGGCCAAGGTAGGACTAATAAATTAAACTGCATTTATTTCAATGCAAAGGGCCTAACAGGGAAGACAGATGAACTCAAGGCATGGTTAGGAACTTTGGACTGGGATATTATAGCTATTACAGAAACATGGCTCAGGGATGGGCAGGACTGGCAGCTTAATGTTCCAGGATACAAATGCTACAGGAAGGATAGAAAGGGAGGCAAGAGCGGAGGGGGAGTGGCATTTTTGATAAGGGATAGCATTACAGCTGTGCTGAGGGAGGATATTCCCGGAAATACATCCAGGGAGGTCAGTTGGGTGAATCTGAGAAATAAGAAAGGGATGATCCCCTTATTGGGATTGTATTATAGACCCCCTAATAGTCAGAGAGAAATTGAGAAACAAACTTGTAAGGAGATCTCAGCTATCTGTAAGAATAATAGGGTGGTTATGGTAGGGGATTTTAACTTTCCAAACATAGACCGAGACTGCCATAGTGTTAAGGGTTTAGATGGAGAGGAATTTGTTAAGTGTACACAAGACAATTTTCTGATTCAGTATGTGGACGTACCTACTAGAGAAGGTGCAAAACTTGACCTACTCTTGGGAAATAAGGCAGGGTAGGTGACTGAGGTGTCAGTGGGGGAGCACTTCGGGGCCAGCGACCATAATTCCATTCATTTTAAAGTAGTGATGGAAAAGGATAGAGCAGATCTAAAAGTTGAACTTCTAAATTGGAGAAAGGCCAATTTTGACGGTATTAGGCAAGAACTTTCGAAAGCTGATTGGGGGCAGATGTTCGCAGGCAAAGGGATGGCTGGAAAATGGGAAGCCTTCAGAAATGAGATAACGAGAATCCAGAGAAAGTATACTCCCGTTAAGGTGAAAGGAGAGGCTGGTAGCTATAGGGAATGCTGGATGACTAAAGAAATTGAGAGTTTGGTTCAGAAAAAGAAGGAAGCATATATCAGGAATAGACAGGATAGATTGAGTGAATCCTTAGAAGAGTATAAAGGCATAGGAGTATACTTAAGAGGGAAATCAGGAGGGCAAAAAGGGGACATGAATCATAGAATCATAGAGTCACAGAGATGTACAGCATGGAAACAGACCCTTCGGTCTAATCCATCAATGCCGACCAGATATCCCAACCCAATCTAGTCCCACCTGCCAGCACCTGGCCCAAATCCCTCCAAACCCTTCCTATTCATATACCCATCCAAATGCCTCTTAATGTTGCAATTGTACCAGCTTCCACCACTTCCTCTGGCAGCTCATTCCATACCTGTATCACCCTCTGTGTGAAAACGTTGCGCCGTAGATCTCTTTTATATCTTTCCCCTCTCACCCTAAACCGATGCCTTCTAGTTCTGGATTCCCTGACCACAGGGAAAAGACTTTGCCTATTTATACTATCCATGCCCCTCAAAATTTTGTAAACCTCTATAAGGTCATCCCTCAGCCTCCGACACTCCAGGGAAAACAGCCCCAGCCTGTTCAGCCTCTCCCTATAGCTCAAATCCTCCAACCCTGGCAACATCCTTGTCAATCTTTTCTGAACCCTTTCTAGTTTCACAACATCTTTCTGATAGGAAGGAGACCAGAATTGCATGCAATATTCCAACAGTGGCCGAACCAATGTCCGGTACAGCCGTAACATGACCTCCCAACTCCTGTACTCAATACTCTGACCAATAAAGGAAAGTATACCAAACGCCTTCTTCACTATCCTATCTACCTGCAACTCCACTTTCAAGGAGCTATGAACCTTCACTTCAAGGTCTCTTTGTTCAGCAACGCTCCCTGGGACCTTACCATGAAGTATATAAATCCTGCTAAGATTTGCTTTCCCGAAAGCTTTGGCAAATAGAATTAAGGAGAATCCAAAAAGAGTTTTTACAAATACATTAAGGACAAAAGGATAATTAGGGACAGAATAGGGCCCCTCAAAAATCAGCAAGGTGGCCTTTGTGTGGAGCCACAGAAAATGGCGGAGATATTAAATGAGTATTTTGCATCAGTATTTACTGTGGAAAAGGATATGGCAGATATAGACTGTAGGGAAATAGATGGTGACATCTTGCAAAATGTCCAGATTAGGACAGAGGAGGAAGTGCTGGATGTCTTGAAACACATAAAGGTGGATAAATCCCCAGGACCTGATCAGGAGTACCCTAGAACTCTGTGGGAAGCTAGAGAAGTCATTGCTGGACCTCTTGCTGAGATATTTGTATCATTGAGAGTCACAGGTGAGGTGCCGGAAGACTGGAGGTTGGCTAACGTGGTGCCACTGTTTAAGAAGGATGGTAAGGACAAGCCAGGGAACTATAGGCCAGTGAGCCTTACATCAGTGGTGGGCAAGTTGTTGGAGGGAATCCTGAGGGACATGATGTACATATATTTGGAAAGGCAAGGGTTAATTATGGGTAGTCAACATTGCTTTGTGCATGGGAAATTATGTCTCACAAACTTGATTGAGTTTTTTGAGGAAGTAACAGAGTGGGTTGATGAGGGCAGAGCGGTAGATGTGATCTATATAGACATCAGTAAGGCATTCACCAAGGTTCCCCAAGGGAGACTGGTTAGCAAGGTTAGATCGCATGGAATACAGGGAGAACTAGCCATTTGGATACAGAACTGGCTCAAAATAGAAGACAGAGGGTGGTGGTGGAGGGTTGTTTTTCAGACTGGAGGCCTGTGACCAGTGGAATGCCACAAGGATTGGTGCTGGGTCCTCTACTTCTCATCGTTTATATAAATGATTGGGATGTGAGCATAAGAGGTACAGTTAGTAAGTTTGCAGAAGACTCCAAAATTGGAGGTGTCATGGACAGCGAAGAAGGTTACCTCAGATTACAACAGGATCTTGACTAGATGGACCAATGGGCTGAGAAGTGGCAGATGGAAGGTAAAAACAATGACTGCAGATGCTGGAAACCAGATTCTGGATCAATGGTTCTGGAAGAGCACAGCAGTTCAGGCAGCATCCGAGGAGCTTCAGCAAAATCGACGTTTCGGGCAAAAGCCCTTCATCGGGAATAAAGGTAGAGAGCCTGAAGCGTGGAGAGATAAGCTAGGGGAGGGTGGGGGTGGGGAGAGAGTAGCATAGAAGTACAATGGGTGAGTGCGGGAGGAGATGAAGGTGATAGGTCAGGGAGGAGAGGGTGGAGTGGATAGGTGGAAAAGGAGCTAGGCAGATGGAGTTGAATTCAGATAAATGTGAGGTGCTGCATTTTGGGAAAGCAAATCTTAGCAGGACTTATACACTTAATGGTAAGGTCCTAGGGAGTGTTGCTGAACAGAGACCTTGAAGTGCAGGTTCATAGCTCCTTGAAAGTGGAGTTGCAGGTAAATAGGATAGTGAAGAAGGTGTTTGATATGCTTTCCTTTATTGGTCAGAGTATTGAGTACAGGAGTTGGGAGATCATGTTGCAGCTGTACAGGGACATTGGTTCGGCCACTGTTGGAATATTGCATGCAATTCTGGTCTCCTTCCTATCGGAAAGATGTTGTGAAATTTGAAAGGGTTCAGAAAAGATTGACAAGGATGTTGCCAGAGTTGGAGTGTTTGAGCTATAGGGAGAGGCTGAACAGGCTGGGGCTGTTTTCCCTGGAGTGTCAGAGGCTGAGGGGTGACCTTATAGAGGTTTACAAAATTATGAGGGGCATGGATAGTATAAAAAGGCAAAGTCTTTTCCCTGGGGTCGGGGAGTCCAGAACTAGAGGGCATAGGTTTAAGGTGAGAGGGGAAAGATATTATAGAGACTTAAGGGGCAACTTTTTCACACAGAGGGTGGTACGTGTATGGAATGAGCTGCCAGAGGAAGTGGTGGAGGCTGGTAGAATTGCAACATTTAAAAGGCAATTGGATGGGTATATGAATGGAAAAGATTTGGAGGGATATGGGCCGGTTGCTGGCAGGTGGGACTAGGTTGGGTTGGGGTATCTGGTCGGCATGGACGGGTTGGACCGAAGGGTCTGTTTCCATGCTGTACATCTCTCTGACTCTATAAACAGTGAGAGTTCATTGGAAACTGGACAGACAGGAGAAAAGCAAAATGAGCAAATTGTGTAGAATCCCTGTCCACAGAGCTGTCTTTGGTTTGTGTTACAGTAATAGTGAACCTGTTACTCTGCTCAATGTGACATATTGATACGCTGTTCAGAAGTACAAGAATGCTCTTGTTGTGACAAAGTTTTTTTTCTGCTGTTCTTCCATTATGGCCCTGATGTTGTGAAAAAAACATCCACAACAATGGGATAGTCACAGGATTAGGAGCCAACCATTTCAGACAATGAACAGGAGAACTTTCTTCCCCTCAGGAAATAACCATCCTTTGGAATATTCCACACCACAGGAATGTGGATCCACACTCATTGAGGTGTATTCAAGAGTGGAATTGAGAGATTGCTTGACTCTTCACAGCTGAGGGGAATTGTAAAACCTAAGAGCTGAAGTAAGTCATTCAGCACTTCAAGGCTTCTCTTCAATTCAATTATGGCTGATCCTCTGTCTCAATGCCATATTCCTGCTTTTTCACCATAACTTTGATGCTTGTACATCAAGAAGTGGATGCTGCCTGGATGAGAGGGTATTAGCTTTCAGGACATACTACAGTTGTTTTCTCTGGAGCAGCACTCAGGGAGACCTGATAGAAGTTTATAAAATTACGAGAGGCATGGATAGGGTTGACAGTCAGAAACATTTCCCAAGACTTGAAATATCTAATACTTGAGGGCATACATTTAAGATTGGAGGGGAAAGTTGAAAGGAGATGTGAGAGGCAAGTCATAGAGTCATAGAGATGTACAGCATGGAAACAGACCCTTCGGTCCAACTTGTTCATGCCGACCAGATATCCCAACCCAATTTCGTCCCACCTGCCAGCACCCGGCCCATATCCCTCCAAACCCTTCCTATTCATATGCCCATCCAATTGTCTTTTAAATGTTGTAATTGTACCAGCCTCTAACGCTTCCTCTGGCAGCTCTTTCCATCCACATACCACCCTCTGCGTTAAAATGTTGTTAGATCTCTTTTATATCTAGTTCTGGATCTCCCAGGGAAAAGACTTTGTCTATTTATCCTATCCATGCCCCTCATGATTTTATAACCCTCTATAAGGTCACGCCTCAGCCTCCGTTGGTCCAGGGAAAACAGCTCCAGCCTATTCAACCTCTCCATATAGCTCAAATCCTGCAACCCTGGCAACATCCTTGCAAATCTTTTCTGAACCCTTTCAGGTTTCACAACATCTTTCCGATAGGAAGGAGACCAGAATTGTACCCAATATTCCACAAGTGTTTTTTACACAGAGTGGTATACACTTAGAACACGTTGCCAGGGATAGTGATGGGCCAGATACGGTCAGGGTGTTTCAATGCTTTCAGGTAAGCACATGAATAAACACAGAATGAAGGGATATGGAACATGACCAGGCCAGACAAAAGGAATTTGTTTAATTTGGCGCCATGTTTGTCTGACCCACTACCACTGAAATGGCAATTTTAATCAAGCTGCATAGATGTGGTATGATATAATTCAATTCGGATTAGAACATTCTATGTCTGAGGTAGGGATTCGACTTTTGCACCACAAGAGCCCTAGGTGGCCTGGAAGGTTGGCCACAATCATGATCAAATTGAAAGTCAGGGCTGGCTCGAGAGTTCAAATGTCCTACTCCTGTTCCTTATCCTTGAGATCTTGCCCTGGTATCCTAATTAAAGACTAACTGCCTGTTTCCACAACTCACTACAAACATCAGACAATGGTGGATTTTCTCAATTCCAAGGCAGTTTTGGCTCTCCAGCATATGGTTGCGTTAAAACACATTCCTGAGATCCTGAAGGGAGTTCTCTGCGACTCCTATTATAAATCTGAATGACAGCAGTGCTCCCATCCTGACCAAGAGAGAATAATGTCAATGGTTTGAGCATGGCTTGACTTAGCACTCACCGGACACGGCCACTTCAAACTTTGCTGAGTCGTCGACTGCATCACACACGTAAGTTCCTCGGTCCCCCACTGTAACCTGCTGGATGGTGAGCCTCCTGCGTCTTCCGTCCACCTCCATTGTGCATTTCTCATTCCGCTCCACCTCCACCCCATCCTTGTACCATCTCACTTCGACCGTGGGCCGTGACAGCTCACATGACAGGACAACCTCATTCCCAGTCAGCACATTCAATACTGGAGAGGAGCTGTTTATGATTCTTACCGGAGACTCTGGGGAGGGAGAGAGAGAGAGAGAGAGAGAGAGAGAGAGAAGTAGAGACAGCAGTTGGGGGATATGAGGGAGGAAGATATAGATAGAGAGAGTGAAATAGAGAAGAGGATAAAAGAGAAAAAGTGACAGAATAAGAATGTGGGAAATGAAAGAAAATTAGAGAGGTTGTGAGGAAGAGACAAGGAAGGGCGAAACATAAACACACAACACTTGGTTATACTAAGTACCTGTTTTACTATAACCTGGTGTTGTGTGATTTATAACTTTGTCCACCCCAGACCATCACCAGCACTGCCTCATCAAAACATAAACAGTGAGATTGTGTTGGAGACTTGGACCGAGACGGGAAAAACAGAAAGAGTGAAGCATGAAGAATCCCTGTCCACAGTGCTCTCCTTGGTTCGTGTTACAGAAATAGTGATCCTGTCTCTTTGGGCAAGGTGAGATATTGATATGTGTTCAGATGGACAGGAATGCTCCTGTTCTGACACACAATGTTTTGTTTCTGCTCTTCTTCCATTAGGGCCACTGATATTGTGAAAAATATATCCACAATGGGCTAATCGCAGGATTAAGAACCAGCTATTTTAGACAGTGACCCAGAGACATTTCTTCCCTCAGGACATAACACATCTTTGGAATTCTTCACACCACAGGAATGTGGATCCACACTCATTGAGGTACATTCAAGAGTAGGATTGAGAGATTGTTTGACTCTTCACAATTGAGGGAAGTGTGAAAACTAAGAGCTGATGTAAGACATTCAGTGTTTCAAGGCTGCTCTGTCATTCCATACAATTACAGCTGATCCTCAACCTCAATGGCATGTTCCTGCTTTCAGCCCATACCCTTTGATGCCTAGAAAATTGAGAAGTGGATGTTGCCTGAATTAGAGGGTATGACTTTCAGGACAGGCTGACAAATTAAGGTTGTTTTTTCTGGAGGAGCAGGCTAAGGACATAAAATTATGCAGTCATGCATAAAATTATAAGAGGTATAAATAGATTTGACAGTCAGAATCATTTTCCAAGACTTGGAATTTCTCATACTTGAGGGCATAGAACATAGAACAATACAGAACAGAAAAGGCCCTTCAGCCCTCAATGTTGCACCGACCTGTGAACTATTCTCAGCTCGTCTCTCTACAATATCCTATCATCATCCATGTGCTTATCCAAGGATTGATTAAATCTCCCTAATGTGGCTGAGTTAATTACATTGGCAGGCAGGGCATTCCACGCCCTTACCACTCTCTGAGTAAAGAACCTCCCTCTGACATCTGTCTTAAATCTATTATCCCTCAATTTGTAATTATGCCCCCTTGTACAAGCTGACGTCATCTTCCTAGGAAAAAGACTTTCGCTTTCTACCCTATCTAATCCTCTGATCATCTTATATGTCTCTATCAAATCCCCTCTTAGCCTTCTTCTTTCCAATGAGAACACACCCAAGTCTTCAGCCTTTCCTCATAATAACTTCCCTCCAGACCAGGCAAAATCCTGGTAAATCTCCTCTGCACCTTTTCCAATGCTTCCACATATTTCCTGTAATGGGGCAACCAGAACTGTACACAATATTCCAAGTGCAGCCGCACTAGTGTTTTGTATAATTGCAGCATGATATTGCGGCTCCGGAACTCAATCCCTCTATCGATGAGACCTAACACACTGTATGCCTTCTTAACAGCACTATCAACCTGGGTGACAACTTTCAAGGATCTATGTACATGGACTCCAAGATCTCTCTGCACATCCACACTACCAAGAATCTTTCCATTGACCCAGTATTCTGCCTTCTTGTTATTCTTCCCAAATGCATCACCTCACATTTAGCTGCATTGAACTCCATTTGCCACCTCTCATTCCAATTATGCAGTTTATCCAAGTCCCCCTGCAACCTGCAACATTCTTCCACACTGTCTGCTACTCCACCGACTTTAGTGTCGTCTGCAAATTTACTAATCCATCCACCGATGCCTGTGTCTAAGTCATTTATAAAAATGACAAACAGCAGTGGTCCCAAAACAGATTCTTGCAGCACACTACTAGTAACTGGACTCCAGGCTGAATATTTTCCATCAACCACCACTCGCTGCCTTCTTACAGATAGCCAGTTTCTAATCCAAACTGCTAAATCTCCCTCAATCCTACGCCTCTACGTTTTCTCCAACAGCCTACTATGTGGGACCTTATCAAAAGCTTTACTGAAGTCCATGTATACCACGTCAACTGCCCTACCCTCACCTACATGCTTGGTCACCTTCTCAAAAAACTCAATGAGATTTGTGAGACAGGACCTACCCTTGACGAAACCATGTTGACTATCTGAAATCAAATTGTTGCTCGCTAGATGGTTATAAATCTTATCTCTTATAATCCTTTCCAACACTTTTCCTACAACAGAACCAAGGCTCACTAGTCTATAATTACCTGGGTCATCTCTACTGTCCTTCTTGATCAAGAGCACAACATTTGCAATCCTCCAGTCCTCTGGTACTAAACCTGTAGACAATGACGACTCCAATATCAAAGCCAAAGGCTCTGCTATCTCCTGCCTAGCTTCCCAGAGAATCCTCGGATAAATCCCATCCGGCCCAGGGTACTTGTCTACTTTCACTCCTTCAAGAACTGATAGCACCTCTTTGTAACTAACTTCGATCCTTTCTAGTCTAATATCGCGTATCTCATTCTTCTCCTACACAATACTCTCCTTTTCCTGAGTGAAAACCGATGAGAAATGTTCATTTAGCACCGCTCCGATCTCCACAGGGTCCACATTCAAGCATGCATTTAAAATAAGAGGGGACAATTTGAAAGGAAATGTGAGGGACAAGTTTTTTTATACAGAGTGGTAGATGCTTGGAGCACGCTGCCAGGGATAGTTGTGGGCCAATACGATAAGGTGTTTCAATGCTTTCAGATGAGCACATGGATAAGCAAGGAATCGGGGGATAAGGACCATGGCCAGACAAAGGGGTTTGTTTAATTTGGCACCACGTTCGGCACAACATCATGGGCTAAAGGGCCAGTTCCTGTGCTGTACTGTCCTATCTTCTAAATGCTTCTCATTCTTATAACCAAAACACGCAAGGCTCTGACCCACTACAAGTGAAATGACAATTTCAATCAACCTGTATAAATGTGGCGTGACACACTTCAATTGGGATTAGAACCTGGGTCTAGGTCTGAGGTAGGGATGATACCACAAGAGTCTAAAGTGGCCTGGAAAGTTGGCTTTAGGCAAAGGTTCAATCTCAAGTCAGGCTCGAGAGGCCAAATATCCTACTCCTGCACCTTATCCTTGAGATCACTTCCTGGTATCCCAATTAAAGATGAACTATCTGTTTCCCCAACTCATGACAAGCATCAGACAATGACGGATTTTCTCAATTCCATGGCAGTTTTGCTTCTGCAAGAAGACATGACTTCTGGATGTGTGAAAATACATTCCTGAGATCCTGAAGGGGGTTCTCTGTATTGTCTGTTATAAATCTGAATGACAGCAGTGACCCACCCAGCCCAACGCAGAGGAAGGAATTTCAATGGTTCAAGTATGGTTTCACTTAAGACTCACCGGACACAGTCACTTCAAACTTGGCCGAGTCGTCGACTGCATCACACAGATATAACCCTCCGTCCCCCACTGTAACCTGGCGGATGGTCAGTCTCCTGCGAATTCCATCCACCTCCATCCTGTAGTTCTTGTTCCGCTTCAGCTCAATCCCATCCTTGTACCATCTCACCTCAGCCTTGGGCCGAGAGAGCTCACATGACAGGACAACCTCAGCCCCGGTCAGTACACTCAATACCGGAGATGAACTGTTAATGATTCTTACCGGAGGCACTAGATACAACACAAATGGAGAGAGACAAAGTATGTGAGAGAATGTGAGAAGAAAGGGGGAGGGAGACAAATTGGCATATTTGAGGAGGGAAGATCTAAATGGAGAGAAAAAAAGGGAAGTGAAAGAATGAAAATGAGGGATAGGATGAGAAAATGGGCGAGGCTGGGAGGAGGAGGCTAGGAAGGAGGAAACATAAACAGCAAGAGCGCACTGGAGACATAGACAGAGCAGGGAAAAGCAGAAAGAGGCTGGTTGTGGAGAATCCCTGACCACAGTGCTCTTTTTGGTTTGTGTTACTGTAAGACTGACCCTGTCACACTGCTGAAGGCAAGATACCAATGTGGTATTCAGAGGGACAAGCATGCTTTTGCTCTGACACACAGTTTTTTTTCTGCTCTTCTTCCATTCAAGCCACTGATGTTGTGAAAAATGCATCCACAACAATGGTTTATTCACAGGACAAGGAGCAAGCCATTTCTGATGATGATGAGGAGACATTTTTTCCTTCAGCTGGTGATAAATCTTTGAAATTCTCCAAACTAGAGGAATGTGGAACTTCATTCATTGAGGTATATCCAAAACCAGGATTTAGAATAGCTTGACAATTCGCGATTGAGGGAGATGTAGAAACTAAGAGTTGAAGAATGCCATCAGCCATTCAAGTCTGCTCCGGCATGCCATACAATTATGACTGATTCTCTAGCTCAAAGCCATATTCCCACTTTTACTCCATACCCTCTGATGCCTCAAAAGTCTAGAAATGGATGCCGAATGGGTTAGAAAGTATGAACGAGAAGGAGCGGTTGGAAAAACTAGGATTGTTTTCTCTGGAGCAACTGAGGCAGAGGGGAGACCTGGTACAAGTTTAAATAATTGTGAGGGGCAAAGGGCTGACAGTCTGAATCTCCTTCCCAGAGCTGAAATGTCTCATGCTAGACCCTGTGCAATGAACGAAAGTGGGTGAAACATCAAAGGAGATCTGAAGGGCAAGTCTTTTACACAGGGAATTGTAGATGCCTGGAACACACTGCCAGGGGTGGTGGTGGAGGCAGGTATGATAGGGGCATTTAATGAGTTTATAGATAAGCATGAGTAAGGAAGGGATGGACGGATATGGACTATGGGCAGGAAGAAGGGATCAGTTTAATTTGGTAAAATGCACAGCACAACATCTTGGGTAAAAGGATCAGTTCCTGTGCTGCAATGATCAATGTTCTGTTGTCATTTGAGTAGGAGCAAATCAAAGTCTGGTGTGTTTAGAAATTAAAAGAAATTAAAATAATTGTGGGCGGCACGGTGGCACAGTGGTTAGCACTGTTGCCTCACAGTGCCAGAGACCCGGGTTCAATTCCCGACTCAGGCGACTGACTGTGTGGAGTTTGCACATTCTCCCCGTGTCTGCGTGGGTTTCCTCCGGGTGCTCCGGTTTCCTCCCACAGTCCAAAGATGTGCAGGTCAGGTGAATTGGCCATGCTAAATTGCCCATAGTGTTAGGTTAAAAGGGGTAAATGTGGGGGTATGGGTGGGTTGCGCTTCGGCGGGTCGGTGTGGACTTGTTGGGCCGAAGGGCCTGTTTCCACACTGTAAGTAATCTAATCTAATCTAATCTAAAAGATAGACGTTAACATAATTGTGAGAGGCATAAGTAGGGTTAACAGTCAGAATCATTTTTTCAGACTTGAAATGTCTGATACTTGAAGGTATAGATGCCTGGGACACGCTGCTAGGGATAGTGGTGGGGCAGTTACAATGGGTGTGTTTCAATTCTTGAGTTTAAGCATATGAATAACCAAGGAATGGAGGGATATGGACCATGTGCAGTCAAAAGAAATTTGTTTAAGTTGGAGTCATTGTGCAGACCAAAGGGCCAGTTCCCGTGCTGTACTGTTCCATGTTCAAAACGTGTACTATATCCATTGCTCTCAATATGGTCTCCTCTACATTGTGTAGACAGGACACCAACTTGCTGAGTGCTTCAGAGAACATCTCTGGGACACATGAACCAAAGACCCCACCGCCCTGTGGCCGACGACTTCAATCCCCCCAGCTCCTCCAAGGATATGCAAGTCTTGGGTCTCCTCCACAGTTAAATCCAAGCCACCCGACACTGGAGGAAAAATACCTCATCTTCTGCCTTGAGACACTCCAACCATACAGCATCAACGTCAATTTCATCAATTTCCTCATCTCCCCTCCACCTACCCCCTCCCAGATCCAACCTTCCAACTCAGCACTGCCCTCTTGAACTGTTCCACATGTCTATCTTCCTTCCCACCTATTCGCTCCACACTCCGCTCTGACCAATCACCATCACCCCCCACCAGCATCCACCTATTGCCTTCCGAGCCACATTCACCCCAGCCCCACCTCCACCCTCCTATTTCTCTCTCAGTCCCTCCCCCCACCTCCCCCAACATTCCTGATGAAGGGCTTATGCCCGAAACGTCAATTCTCCCGCTCCTCCAATGCTGCCTGACCTGTTGTCCCTTTCCAGCGCCACACTTTTCAACCATGCTCAAAATAGATTTGTCTTGTTCTTAAAAACAAAATACACAAGACTCTGATCCACCACTATCGAAATGACAATTTCAATCAACCTGCATAGATGTGGAACAACATACTTCGATTGGGATTAGAACCTGGGCCTACTAGGTCGGAGGTGGAGATGCTACCATTGCACCACAAGAGCCCTAAGTAGCCTGCAAAGTTGGCTGGAGGTAGAGATTCAATCATTATCTAACTGAAAGTCGGGGCAGGCTTGAGAGGTCAAATGTTCTACTCCTGTTCCATATCTGTGAGATCTTATCCTGGCATCCTAATTAAAGACTAACTGCGTTTCCCCAATTCACGACAAATATCAGACAATGACGCATTTTCTCAATTCCAAGGCAGTTTTGATTCTGCAACAAGACGTGACATCTGGATGTGTGAAAACACATCCCTGAGATCCTGAAGGGAATTCTCCGTGTCTCCTGTTATAAATTTGACCCCAGCCCAAACCAGAGACAGGAATTTCAATGGTTCGAGTGTGGCTTCACTTAGGACTCACCGGTCACAGTCACTTCAAACTTGACCGAGTCGTCGACTGCATCACACAGATATAACCCTCCGTCCCCCACTGTAACCTGGCGAATGGTCAGTCTCCTGCGTCTTCCATTCACCTCCATCGTGCAGTTCTTGTTCTGCTTCAGCTCAACCCCATCCTTGTACCACCTCACCTCAGTCTTGGGCCGAGAAAGCTCACACGACAGGACAACCTCAGCCCCAGTCAGTACACTCAACACCGGAGGCGAACTGTTGACGATTCTTACTGGAGGCTCTAGATCCAACACAAACGGAGAAAGAGAAAATATGTGAGTTACAGTGAGGGGGTTGGGGGGGGGGTGGGGAAGAGAAATTGGAGAATTTGAGGTAAGAAGATCTAAAGGGAGAGAGTAAAATAAAGAGGAACAAAGGAGGAAGTGAAAGAACGAAAATGAGGGAAAGGAAGAGAAAATTAGCGAAACTGGGAGGAACAGACAAGGAAGGAGGAAACAAATAGTGAGTTCGCATTGGAGACTTGGACAAAGCAGGGAAAAGCAGAAAGAGGCTAGTTGTGAAGAATCCCTGTCTACACAGTCCCTTTGGGCTGTGCCTGTCACACTGCTGAAGGTGAGATAGGGATATGATGTTCAGAGGGACAACAATGCTTTTGTTCAGACACACAAAATTTTTTTCTGCTCTTCTTCCAGTCGGGCCACTGATGTTGTGAAAACTGTGTCCACAACAATGGTTGATTCACAGGATCAGGAGCCAGTCATTTCAGATGGGAATGAGGAGACATTTCTTCTTTCACCTGATGATAAAATCTTTGAAATTCTTCCCAATAGAAGAATGTGCAACCTCACTAATTGAGATATATTCAAAACTGGGATTGTGAGATTGCTTGACAATTCGCAATTGAGGAAGACGTAGAAACTAAGAGCTAAGCTCAGAAAGAAGTTAAGGCTAAGGTAAGATTAAAAATGGCAGGAGATCTCAGACCATGTTTTGCCCCTCTTGCTCAGTTTGGGAGCTCAGGGACACGGCTGATGGCCCAGACTCCTTCATATGCAGGAAATTAGTTCAGCCGGAGCTCTTGTTAGATCGCATTAAGGCTCTGGACCTGCGGATGGATTCAATTTGGAGCATACACGATGCTGAGGGGAGTTGTGGATAGCACGTTTAGTCAGTTGGTCACACCGCAGATTAACATTTCCAAGGGAAAAGGGGAATGGGTAACCAAAAGGCAGAGAAGGAGCAGGAAGGCAGTGAGGTGTCCCCTGCAGTCATTTTCTTCCAAAACAGGTAAACTGTTTTGGATACTTTTGGGGGAGATGACTCACCGGGGAATGCAGCAGTAAGCCAGTTTCATGGCACTGTGGCTAGCTTTGCTGGGCAGAAGGCCGGGAAAAAAAGAGTGGAAAGGCTATAATCATAGGGGATTCAATTGTAAGGGGAGTAGATAGGCAGTTCTGTGGTCAAAACTCCTCAATGGTATGTTGCATCCCAGGTGCTCGGGTCAGGGATGTCTCAGATCAACTGCTGAACATTCTGAAGAGGGAGTTTGAACAGCCAGTTGTCGTGGTGCACATAGGCATCAATGATATAAGTAAAAAACAGAATGAGGTCCTACAAGTAGACTTTAGAGAGTTATGAACCAAGTTAAAAAAGTAGGCCCTCAGAGGTAGTAATCTCAGGATTGCTACCAGTGCCATGCGCGAGTCAGAGTAGAAAAGAAAGAATAGGCAGGATGAATGCATGGCATTAGAGACGGTGCAAGAGGGAGGGGATCAGATTTTTGGGGCACTGGGACTGGTTCTGGGGGTGATGGGACTATTAGAAATTGGACAGTCTCCACCTGGGCCGGACTGGAACCAATGTCCGGGGTGAGGGGCGTTGAATCTTCCTAACGCTGTTGGGGAAGGTTTAAACTAATGCGGCGGGGGGATGGGAACCAAATGAGGAGGTTAGTGGACAATAAGGAGGTAGTAACTAAAAGTTATAAGGAAGTAGAAAATGAAGTCAACGTGACTAAGGGGAAGAGTAGGCAGGGAGCAGACGATGAATGCAAAGGGTTTTGGTGGCCTGTGGCACATGTCTTTTAATGCAACAAGTGTAATAGGTAAGGCAGATGAACTTCAGGCTTGAATTAGTACCTGGGAGCATGATGTTATTGCTATTACTGAGACTTGGTTGAGGGAAGGGCATAATTGGCAACTAAATATTTCAGGATATCAATGCTTCAAGCGGAATAGACAGGGAGGTAAAAGGAGTGGAGGAGTTGGATTACTGGCCAGAGTGTATATCATAGCTGTGCTGAAGGAGGGCACTATGGAGGACTCGAGCAGTGAGACAATATGGGCAGAGCTCAGAAATAGTAAGGGTGCGGTAACAATATTGGGGCTGTATTACATGCCTCCCAACAGCAGCGTGAGATAGAGGTACAAATATGTAAAGAGATTATGGAAAGACGTAGGAGCGACACGGTGGTGGTGATGGGAGATTTTAATTTCCCAACATTGACTAGGATTCACTTAGTGTTACAGATCTAGATGGGGCAAAATTTGTAAGGAGCATCCAGGAGGGTTTTCTCGAGCAGTATGTAAATAGTCCAACTTGGGAAGGGACCATACTGAACCTGGTCTTGAGGAGTGAGCCCGGCCAGGTGGTTGAAGTTTCAGTAGAGGATTACATTGGGAATAATGATCACAATTCCGTAAGTTTTAGAATACTCATGAACAAAGACAAGTGTGGTCCTAAAGGAAGAGTGCTAAATTGGGGGAAGAGCTGGAAATGTGTTGCTGGAAAAGCGCAGCAGGTCAGACAGCATCCAGGGAACAGGAGAATCGCATTTCAGGCATAAGCCCTTCTTCAGGAAATTGGGGGAAGGCCAACTATACCAAAATTTGGCAGGAGCTGGGGAGTGTGGCAGCTGTTTGAAAGTAAATCCACATTTGATTTCTCCATCAGCCATATCCTTCATATGCAGGAAATTAGTTCAGCCAGAGCTCTTGTTAGATTGCATTAAGGCTCTGGAGCTGCGGATGGATTCAATTTGGAGCATACGCGATGATATGTGGGAGGCTTTTAAAGAGAGGTTGATTATCATGCAGGAGAGATATGTCCCTGTGAAAGTGAGAGATAGAAATGGCAAGGTTAGGGAACCATGGATGACAGGTGAAATTGTGAGACTAGCTAAGAGGAAAAAGGAAGCATACATAAGGTCTAGGCAACTGAAGGCAAACAAAGCTTTGGAGAATATCAGGAATATAGGACCAATCTGAAATGAGGAATTAACAGGGCTAAAAGGAGTCATGAGATATCTTTAGCGAACAGGTTTAAGGAAAATCCCAAATCATATATAAGGAGCAAGAGAGTAACTAGAAAAAAAAAGGAGTTGGCCCACTTAAGGACAAAGGAGGATAGTTTTGCAAAGAGTCAGAGAAAATGGATGAGATTCTTAATAAGTACTTTGCATTGGTATTCACCGAGGAGAGGTACATGATGGATGATGAGGTTAGGGAATCGAGGTTTGATTACTCTAGGTCAAGTTGGCAAAACGAGGGAGGAAGTGTTGGGTATTCGAAAAGGCATTAAGGTGGACAAGCCCCCAGACCAGGATGGGATCTATCTAAGGATACTGAGGGAAATGAGAAAGGAAATAGTTGGGGCCTTAACAGATATCTTTGCAGCATCTTTGAACACTGGTGAGGTCCCAGAGGACTGGAAAATTGGAAATATTGTCCCTTTGTTTAAGAAAAGTAGCAGGGATAATCCAAGTAATTACAGAACAGTGAGCCTGACATCAGAGGTAGGGAAGCTGCTGGCGAAGATACTGAGGGATAGGGCCTATTCCCATTTGGAAAATAAAATGTGCAACATGGTTTTGTACAGGGAAGGTCATGTCTTACCAACTTATAGAGTAAAGAACAAATAGAATTCTTTGAGGAAGTGACAAAGTTGATTGATGAGAAAAGGGCTGTTAAAATCATATACACGAACTCCAGTAAGGCGTTCTATGAAGTTCCACATGGTTGGCTGATGGAGAAGTGAAGTCACATGGGATCCAGGGTGGTAAAAACAATGACTGCAGATGCTGGAAACCAGATTCTGGATCAGTGGTGCTGGAAGAGCACAGCAGTTCAGGCAGCATCCGAAAAGCTTCGAAATCGACGTTTCGGGCAAAAGCCCTTCATCAGGAATAAAGGCAGAGAGCCTGAAGCGTGGAGAGATAAGCTAGAGGAGGGTGGGGGTGGGGATAGAGTAGCATAGAGTACAATAGGTCAGTGGGGGAGGAGATGAAGGTGATAGGTCAGGGAGGAGAGGGTGGAGTGGATAGGTGGAAAAGGAGCTGGGCAGGTCGGACAAGTCCGGACAAGTCAAGGGGATCGTGTTGCTGGAGGTTAGAAACTAGGATGAGGTGGGGGAAGGGGAAATGAGGAAGCTGTTGAAATCCACATTGATGCCCTGGGGTTGAAGTGTTCCGAGGCGGAAGATGAGGCGTTCTTCTTCCATGCGTCTGGTGGTGAGGGAGCGGCGGTGGAGGAGGCCCAGCACCTCCATATCCTCGGCAGAGTGGGAGGGGGAGTTGAAATGTTGAGCCACGGGGTGGTTTGGTTGATTGGTGCGGGGTCTCGGAGATGTTCCCTAAAGCGCTCTGCTAGGAGACGCCCAGTCTCCCCAATGTAGAGGAGACCGCATCGGGAGCAACGGATACAATACATGATATGTGTGGATGTGCAGGTAAAACTTTGATGGATGTGGAAGGCTCCTTTAGGGCCTTGGATGGAGGTGAAGGAGGAGGTGTGGGCACAGGTTTTACAGTTCCTGCGGTGGCACGGGAAAGTGCCAGGATGGGAGGGTGGGTCGTAGGAGGGCGTGGACCTGACCAGGTAGTCACGGAGGGAACGGTCTTTGCGGAAGGCGGAGAGGGGTGGGGAGGGAAATATATCCCTGATGGTGGGGAGGTGGCGGAAATGTCGGCGGATGATTTGGTTTATGCGAAGGTTGGTAGGGTGGAAGGTGAGCACCAGGGGCGGTTTGTCCTTGTTGCGGTTTGAGGGGTTGGGTCTGAGGGCGGAGGTGCGGGATGTGGACGAGATGCGTTGGAGGGCATCTTTAACCACGTGGGAAGGGAAATTGCGGTCTCTAAAGAAGGAGGCCATCTGGTGTGTTCTATGGTGGAATTGATCCTCCTGGGAGCAGATATGGCGGAGGCGGAGGAATTGGGAATATGGGATGGCATTTTTGCAAGAGGTAGGGTGGGAAGAGGTGTAATCCAGGTAGCTGTGAGAGTCAGTGGGTTTGTAGAAAATATCAGTGTCAAGTCGGTCGTCACTGATGGAGATGGAGAGGTCCAGGAAGGGGAGGGAGGTGTCAGAGATGGTCCAGGTAAATTTAAGGTCAGGGTGGAATGTGTTGGTGAAGTTGATGAATTGCTCAACCTCCTCGCGGGAGCACGAGGTGGCGCCAATGCAGTCATCAATGTAGCGGAGGAAGAAGTGGGGAGTGGTGCCGGTGTAATTACGGAAGATCAACTGCTCTACGTAGCCAACAAAGAGACAGGCATAGCTGGGGCCCATACGTGTGCCCATGGCTACCCCTTTGGTCTGGAGGAAGTGGGAGGATTCAAAGGAGAAATTGTTAAGGGTGAGGACCAGTTCGGCCAAACGAATGAGAGTGTCGGTGGAGGGGTACTGTTGGGAACGTCTGGAGAGGAAAAAACGGAGGGCTTGGAGGCCCTGGTCATGGCGGATGGAGGTGTAGAGGGATTGGATATCCATGGTGAAGATGAGGCGTTGGGGCCGGGGAAACGGACGTCTTGGAGGAGGTGGAGGGCGTGGCTGGTGTCTCGAACGTATGTGGGGAGTTCCTGGACTAGGGGGGATAGGACAGTGTCGAGGTAGGTAGAGATGAGTTCAGTGGGGCAGGAGCATGTTGAGACAATGGGTCGGCCAGGGTGGTCAGGTTTGTGGATCTTGGGAAGGAGGTAGAACCGGGCAGTGCGGGATTCCCGGACTACGAGGTTGGAAGCTGTGGGTGGGAGATCTCCTGAGGTGATGAGGTTCTGTATGGTCTGGGAGATGATGGTTTGGTGATGGGGGGTGGGGTCATGGTCAAGGGGGCGGTAAGAAGAGGTGCCCTCTACACCTCCATCCGCCATGACCAGGGCCTCCAAGCCCTCCGTTTTTTCCTCTCCAGATGTTCCCAACAGTACCCCTCCACCGACACTCTCATTCGTTTGGCCGAACTGGTCCTCACCCTTAACAATTTCTCCTTTGAATCCTCCCACTTCCTCCAGACCAAAGGGGTAGCCATGGGCACACGTATGGGCCCCAGCTATGCCTGTCTCTTTGTTGGCTACGTAGAGCAGTTGATCTTCCGTAATTACACCGGCACCACTCCCCACCTCTTCCTCCGCTACATTGATGACTGCATTGGCGTCGCCTCGTGCTCCCACGAGGAGGTTGAGCAATTCATCAACTTCACCAACACATTCCACCCTGACCTTAAATTTACCTGGACCATCTCTGACACCTCCTCCCCTTCCTGGACCTCTCCATCTCCATCAGTGACGACCGACTTGACACTGACATTTTCTACAAACCCACCGACTCCCACAGCTACCTGGATTACACCTCTTCCCACCCTACCTCTTGCAAAAATGCCATCCCGTATTCCCAATTCCTCCGCCTCCGCCGTATCTGCTCCCAGGAGGAGCAATTCCACCATAGAACACACCAGATGGCCTCCTTCTTTAGAGACCGCAATTTCCCTTCCCACGTGGTTAAAGATGCCCTCCAACACATCTCGTCCACATCCCGCACCTCCGCCCTCAGACCCAACCCCTCAAACCGCAACAAGGACAGAATGCCCCTGGTGCTCACCTTCCACCCTACCAACCTTCGCATAAACCAAATCATCCGCCGACATTTCCGCCACCTCCAAACAGACCCCACCACCAGGGATATATTTCCCTCCCCACCCCTCTCCGCCTTCCGCAAAGACCGTTCCCTCCGTGACTACCTGGTCAGGTCCACGCCCTCCTACAACCCACCCTCCCATCCTGGCACTTTCCCCTGCCACCGCAGGAACTGTAAAACCTGTGCCCACACCTCCTCCTTCACCTCCATCCAAGGCCCTAAAGGAGCCTTCCACATCCATCAAAGTTTTACCTGCACATCCACTCATATCATTTATTGTATCCGTTGCTCCCGATGCGGTCTCCTCTACATTGGGGAGACTGGGCGCCTCCTAGCAGAGCGCTTTAGGGAACATCTCCGAGACACCCGCACCAATCAACCAAACCGCCCCGTGGCTCAACATTTCAACTCCCCCTCCCACTCTGCCGAGGACATGGAGGTCCTGGGCCTTCTTCACCGCCGCTCCCTCACCACCAGACGCATGGAAGAAGAACGCCTCATCTTCCGCCTCGGAACACTTCAACCCCAGGGCATCAATGTGGATTTCAACAGCTTCCTCATTTCCCCTTCCCCCACCTCATCCTAGTTTCTAACCTCCAGCAACACGATCCCCTTGACTTGTCCGGACTTGTCCGACCTGCCCAGCTCCTTTTCCACCTATCCACTCCACCCTCTCCTCCCTGACCTATCACCTTCATCTCCTCCCCCACTGACCTATTGTACTCTATGCTACTCTATCCCCACCCCCACCCTCCTCTAGCTTATCTCTCCACGCTTCAGGCTCTCTGCCTTTATTCCTGATGAAGGGCTTTTGCCCGAAACGTCGATTTCTAAGCTTTTCGGATGCTCCTGGGATCCAGGGTGTACTATCTAAATGGATAAAGAACTGGCTGGGCAACAGGAGACAGAGAGCAGTAGTGTAAGTGAGTTTCTCAAAATGGAGAACTGTGACCACTGTTGTTTGTGATATACGTGATTTGGAGGAAGGAACAGGTGGTCTGATTAGCAAGTTGGCTGAGGACACTATGATTGGTGGAGCAGCAGATAATGAAGGGGACTGTCAGAGAATGTAGCAGAATATAGATAATTTGGAGAGTTAGGCAGAGAAAAGGCAGATGGAGTTCAATCTGGGCAAATGCGAGGTGATGCATTTTGGAAGGTACAATTCAAGAACGAGCTGGAAATGGAAACGTCCTGGGGAAAATTGATGTATAGAGAGATCTCGGTGTTCAGGTCCATTGTTCCCTGAAGGTGGCAACGCAGGTCTATAGATTGGTGAATAAGGTACATGGCATGCTTTCCTTCATCAGACAGGGTATCAAGTACAAGAGTTGGCAGGTCATGTTACAGTTGTATAAGTCTTTGGTTCAGCCACATTTGGAATACTGCGGACAGTTCTGGTCGCCACATTACCAAAAGGATATTGATGCTTTCGACAGGGTGAAGAAGAGTTTCACTAGGACGTTGCCTGGTATGGAGGGCACTAGCTATGAAGAGAGGTTGAGCAGATTAGGATTATTTTCATTAGAAAGATGGAAGTTGACCTGACCGAGGGCTACAAAATCATGAGGGATAGAGACAGGGTGGATAGAAAGAAGCTTTTTCCCAGAATGGGGGACTCAATTACGCGGGGTCACAACTTCAAACTGATAGGGGAAAGGCTTAGGAAAGACATGAATGGAAGGTTCTTTACACAGAGAGTCATGGATGCCTGGAACATGTTGCCAGCGGAGGTGGTAGAAGCGGGCACAACAGCATCATTTAGCACATATCTAGGCAGATACATGAATGGGCAGGGAACAGAGGGATAGAGACACTTAGAAAATAGGCGACAGGTTTAGATAGAGGATCAGGATCGGCACAGGCTTGAAAGGCCGAAGGGCCTGTTCATGTGCTGTAATTTTCTTTGTTCTTTGAAGTAAGCCATCAGCCCTTCAAGTCTGTTCCGTCATGCTATTCAATTATGGCTGATCCTCTAGCTCAATGCCATATTTCCACTTTCACCCCGTACCCTTTAGTGCCTTGAACGTCTAGAAAATCATGCTGCTTGGATAAGAAGGTATGAGCTATAAACAGCAGCTAGAAAACCTCTCTCGAGCAGACTGGGCAGAGGGAGACCTGATACAAGTTTAGATAATTATGAGGGGCAAACAGCTGACAGTCTTAATCTTCTTCCTAGAATTAAAACGTCTAATATTAGACCCTGTGCATTGAACAAAAGAGGGTGAAAGTTCAAAGGAGATGTGAGGGGCAAGTGCTTTTACACAGAGAATGGTAGATGCCTGGAACACCCTACCAGGGGTGGTGATGGAGGCAGATACAATAGGGGCAGGTAAGGAGTTTTTAGATAAGTACATGAACAAGAAAGGAATGGACAAATATGGACCATGGGCAGGCAGAAGGGATTCGTTTAATTTGGCAAAATGCTCGGCACAACATTGTGGGCCAAAGAGCCAGTTCCTGTGTTGTCCTGATCAGTGTTCTGTTGTCATTTCAATGCTACCAAATCAGAGCCTGTGTTTTGGTTTTAAGAATTATTTAGATGCATACATTTACAACATGAATCAATCTGCTTGGATGTTTCTGACATAGCCCTCTGGAATTAGAATGTAGGTCTTCTAGTTTTGAGGTAGAGATGCCACCACTGCACTACAAGAGCCCTCAGTGGCCAGGAAGGTTGGCTAATGGTAGAGGTTCAGCCAAGATCTCACTGAAAGTTGGGGTAGGGCTAGAGGAGTCAAATGTCATACTCTAGCCCCTTATCCTTGCGATCTTACCCTGATATTAAGTGCCTGTCTCCCCAGCTCACAACAAACATCAAGCAATGATTGATTTTCTCAATTCCCAGGTGCTTCTCACTCTGCAACAAGGCATGACATCTGGGGGCATGAAACCCCACCCCTCAGTCGCTGAACGGAGTTCTCTGTGTCTCCTGGTGTAAATCTGAATGACAGTAGTGACCCCTCCCTTCATTCCGACCCAGAGGGAACAACGTCAATGGTTCGAATGTGGCTTGACTTATGACTTACCAGACACGGTCACTTCAAACTTGACTGAGTCGTCAATTGCGTCACACAGGTACATCCCTCGGTCCCCCAGTGTAACCTGGCGGATAGTCAGCCTCCTGTAGCCTCTGTTTACTTCCATTGTGGACCTCTTGGTCTGGGCCATCTCGACCCCATCCTTGTACCATCTCACCGTGGCCTCTGGCCGTGAGAGTTCACATGACAGGACAATCTCGCTCCCGGTCAGTACACTCAACACCGGCGAGGAATGGTTCATGATTCTTATAGGAGGCTCTGGATCCAACACAAACAAAGAGTGAGAGAGAGACAAAGAGGAAGAGTGTGTGTGTGTGTGTGAGAGAGAGAGAGAGAGAGATAGACAGAAAAAGAAAGAAAGAGAAAGCAGTGGGAGGATTTGGGCAAGGAAGATACAAATGGAGAGAGTGAAATAGAGGAGAAAAGAGAAAAAAAGTGAGAGAATGTGGGAAAAGAAGAGAAAATAAGAGAGATTGTGAGGAAGAGTCGAGGAATGACGGAACATAAAACAGTGAGACTGCGTTGGACACTTGGACAGAGAGTGGAAAAGCAGAAAGAGACTTATTGCGAAGAATCCCTGTCCACAGTGCTCTCCTGGATTTGTGTTACAGTAATAGTGACCTGGTCACTCTGTTCAAGGTGAGACATTCATGTGGTGTTCAGAGGAACAAGAATGCTCTTGTTGATAAATGATTTGGAGAAGCCGGTGTTGGACTAGGGTGTACAATGTTAAAAATCACACACCAGATTATAGTCCAATATGTTTATTTGGAAGCACTTGTTTTCGGAGCACTGCCCCTTCATCAGGTGATTGTGGAGAGTAATATTGTAAGACACAGAGTTGAAGCACTATAAAGTTTTGCTATAAATTGTTGTGTGATTTTTAACCTTGTTGTGACACACAAAGAATTTTTTTCTGGTCTTCTTCAAATATGACACTGATATTGTGAAAAATACATCCACAACAATGGGCTAAACTCAAGATTAGGAGCCAACAACTTCAGACAATGATCAGGAGACATTTCTTCCCCTCAGGAAATGACAAACGTTTGGAATTCCCCACAGTAGAGGAAAGTAGATCCTCACTCATTGAGGTATATTCAAGATTGGTATAGAGAGATTGCTTGACTCTTCACAATTGAGGGAAATGTAAAAACTAAGAGCTGAAGGAAGTCATTCAGTGCTTCAAGGCTGCTCTGTCATTACATATAATTATGGCTGATCCTCTATCTCAATGCTATATTCCCACTTTCTTCCCATACCCTTTGATGCCTAGAACATCGAGAAGTGACTGCTGCCTCAATTAGAGGGCATGAGCTATTGCGAGAGGCGAGAGAAACTAGGGTTATTTTCTCTGGAGTAGTGCAGGCTGAGGGGAGGGATCTGATTAAAGTTTACAAAACAATGAGAGGCTTAGAAAGGGTTAACAGTCAGAATAATTTTCCACGAGTTGAAATGTCTAATACTTGAGGACATACACTTAAGATAAGAAATGAGGTGTGAGGGGCAAGTAATTTTACACTGAGCAGTAGATGTCAGGAACACGCTGCTAGGGTTAGTGGTGGGGCAGTTACAATAGGTGTGTTTTGATGCTTGTGGTTAAGTACATGAATAAGCAAGGAAAGGAGGAACATGGGTCATGCGCAATCAAAAGGGATTTGTTTAATTTGGCACCATGTTCGGCACAATATTGTGAGCCGAAAGGGCTGGTTCCTGTGCTGTATTGTTTCATGTTCGAAATGTTTACTATGTCCATTGCTCTCAATATGGGCTCCTCCACATTGGGTAGACAGGATGCCAACTCACGGAATGTTTTCAACGAACATCTCTGGTATACATGAACCAAAAACCCCACTGCCCTGTGGCCAACCACTTCAACTCCTTCTCCCACTCCTCCAAGGACATGCAAGTCTTGGGCTTCTTCCATCATTAAATCCTAGCCACCTGACACCTGGAGGAAGAACTTCTCATCTTCTGCCTTGGGACCCTCTAACCACATGACATCAACGCCAATTTCACCAGCTTTCTCATCTCTCCTGCCCCCACCACATCCCAGACCCAATCCTCCAACTCGGCACTGCCCTCTTGAACTGTTCCACCTGTCCATCTTCCTTCCCACCTGTTCACTCCACACTCCACTCCGAACTTTCGCCATCACTCCCCCTCCCCCACACCTGCATCCATCTATTGCCTTCTCAGCTACATTCACCCCAGTCCTAGTCCAACCCTCCTATTTATCTCTCGGCCTTCTCCCCCACCTCTCCCCACATTCCTGATGAAGGGCTTACGCCCAAAAATCAATTCTCCTCCACCTCAGATGCTGCCTGACCTGCTGAGCTTTTCCAGCGCCACACTTTTCAACCATGTTCTAACTAAATCTAACTCATTCTTAAAAACAAAACACGCAGGCTCTGGGCCACTACTATTAAAATGACGTAGGTGTGACATGACATGCTTCAACTGGGATTAGAATCTGGATCTTCTAGGTCTGAGTTAGAAATGCCACCACAAGAGCCCTAAGTAACCTGCAAGGTTGGTTAAAGGTAAAGATTCAATCATTATCTAATTGAAAGTCAGGGAAGGCTTGAGAGGTCAAATGTCCTACTCCTGCTCCATATCTGTGAGATCTTATCCTGGTATCCTAATTAAAGACTAACTGTGTTTCCCCAACTCACAACAAATATCAGACAATAAAGCATTTTCTCAATTCCAAGGCAGTTTTGGTTCTGCAACAAGACATAACATCTGGATGCGTGAAAACACATCCCTGAGATCATGAAGGCAGTTCTGTGTCTACTGTTATAAATCTTAATGACAGCAGTGACCCCCATCCAGACAGAACGATGTCAATACTTCAACTGTGGCTTCACTTAGGACTCACCGGACACAGTCACTTCAAACTTGGCCGCGTCATCGATTGCATCACACAGATATATTCCTCCGTCCCCCACTGTAACCTGGCGGATGGTCAGTCTCCTGCGTCTTCCATCCACCTCCATCCTGCAGTTCTCGTTCTGCTTCACTTCAACCCCATCCTTGTACCAACTCACCTCGGCCTTGGGCCGAGAGAGCTCACACGTCAGGACAACCTCAGCCCCAGTCAGTACACTCAACACTGGAGACGAACTGTTGATGATTCTTACCGGAGGTTCTAGATACAACACAAAAGGGGAGAGAAAGTATGTGAGTGACAATGACAGAGAGGGGGAGGGAGAGAAATTGGAAAAATTGAGGGCGGAAGATCTAAATGGAGAGAGTAAAATAAAGAGGAACAAAGGGAGGAAGTGAAAGAGCAAAAATGAGGGAAAGGAAGAGAAAATTAGCAAGACTGGGAGGAAGGGACAAGGAAGGAGGAAACATAAACAGCAAGGGTGCACTGGTGATTTGGACAGAGAGGGGAAGAGCAGAAAGAAGCTGGTTGTGAAGAGTCCTTGTCCCCAGTGCTCTCTTTGGTTTGTGTTACTGTAAGGCTGACCCTACCACACTGCAGAAGGTGAGATACGGATATGACATTCAGAGGGACAAGAATGCTTTTGTTCTGACATACAAAGCTTTTTTCTGCTCTTCTTTCATCAGGGCCACTGATGTTGTGAAAAATACAACAATGCTCTATTCGCAGGATAAGGGGCCCGCCATTTCAGATGATGATGAGGAGACAGTTCTTCCTTCAGCTTGTGATAAATCTTTGAAATTCTCCATACCAGAGGAATGTGGAACCTTGAGGTTTATTGAGGTATATCCAAAACCGGGATTGAGAGATTGCTTGACAATTCACAATTGAGAGAGACATGGAAACTAAGAGCTGAAGTAAGCCATCACCCATTCATGTCTACTCCATCATGCCATACAATTATGGCTGATCCTCTAGCTCAATGCCATATTCCCACTTTCACCCATACCCTTTGATGCCTTGAATGTCCAGAAATGGATGCCGACTGGGTTAGAAGGTCTGACCTATAAGGAGTGCCTGGAAAAATAAGGGTTGTTTTCTCTGGAGCATACGAAGCTGATGGGAGACTTGATAGAAGTTTATAAAATTATGAGAGGCAAAGGGCTGACAGTCTGAATCTCCTCCTCAGAGTTGAAATGTCTAATACTAGAACCCGTAGGAGTATGCTTAAGAAGGAAATCAGGAGGGCAAAAAAGGGACATGAGATAGCTTTGGCAAATAGAGTTAAGGAGAATCCAAAGGGAATCTATGAAGACATTAAGGACAAAGGAGTAACTAGGGAGAGAATAGATCAGCAAGGCAGCCTATATTGAGACAGGGAAGGTACGAAATGAGTATTTTGCATCAGTGTTTACTGTGGAGAAGGTCATGGAAGATATAGAATGTAGGGAAACAGATGGTGACAGCTTGAAAAATCTCCATGTTACTGGACGTCTTAAAATGCAAAAAAGTGGATAGATCCTCAGGGTCTAGAACTCTGTGGGCTGCTAGGGAAGTAATTGCAGGCCCCTTGCCAAGATATTTGTATCACCGATAGTCACTAGTGAGGTGCCGGAAAAATGGAGGTTGGCTAACTTGAAGCCACGATTTAAGAAAGGTGGTAAGGAAAAGCCAGGAAACTATAGACTAGTGAGCCTGACATTGGTAGTGGGCAAGTTGTTGGAGTGAATCCGGAAGGACAGGATTTAAATGCATTTGGCAAGGCAAGGACTGATTAGGGATAGTCAACATGGCTTTATGCAAGGGAAATCATGTCTCACAAACTTGATTGAGTTCTTTGAAGTAACGAAGAGGACAAATTAGGTCATCCCTATCTCTGTAATCTTCTCAAACGTCACCATCCTTCAGGATTTCTGAGCTCTTTCTATTCTTATCTATTGATGCTCTTGATTTCAATCATCCTAGCCTCACTGCTTACCATGCCTTCAATTTCCTCAGAAACCATAAGACCATAAGTCATAGGAGCATAAATTAGGCCATTCAGCCCATTGAGTCTGCTCAACTAATAATTTATGGCTGATAACTTTCTCAACCCCATTCTCCCACTTTCTTCCTATAACCTTTGATCCCCATGGTAGTCAAGAACCTATCTAACTCAGTCTTAAATATATTCAATAACCTGGCCTCCACAGCCTTCTGTGGCAATGAATTCCATAGATTCACCACTCTCTGGCTGAAGACATTTCTCCTTATCTCCATTCTAAAAGGCCTTCCCTTTACTTTAAGGTTATATCCTTGGGTCCTAGTCTCTCTTATGAATGGAAACATGTTCCCAACATCTACTCTTTCCAGGCCATTCAGTTTTCCGTATGTTTCAATTAGATCCCCCCTCATCCTTCTAAACACCAACAAGTATAAAGCCAGAGTCCTCAAACGTTCCACATATGTTAAGCTTTTCATTCCTTGGATCATTTTCATGAACCTTCTCTGAAAACGCTCCAGTACATCCTTCCTGAGAAATGGGGCCCAAAACTGCAGACAATATTCCAAATGTAGTCTGACCAGAGCATTATAGAGCCTTAGAAGTACATCCCTGCTTTTATATTCAAGTCCTCTCAAAACAAATGCCATCATTGCACTTGCCTTCCTAACTACTGATTCAACCTGCAAGTTTACCTTGCAAGAATCCTGAATTTGAATTCCCAAATCTTTTTGAAAGTGAGCAGACTTATTGTCCAACTCTGCAAAAAGTGTGACATTTGTGAGTGTGACAACCCTTCCCTGAGATCCTGTCATGATTTCTGTGTCTCCTGTTGTAACTCTGAATGAATTTTTTTCACTTGAAACTAAGAGGCGACCTGTTAGAAGGTTACAAAATTATGAGAGGCATAGATAGAAGGGATAGCTGGGTTTTTTTTCCAGGGAGAACTGTTAATTATTAGGGGACATAGGTTTATGGTAAAAGGGGGAAAGTTTCAAGGAGATGTAAGGGCAAATGCTTTCACATGGGGTGTTAGTGCATTCGCAAGCACCTGTCAGAAGAGGTGGGAGAAATAGATACAATAGCAACATTTAAGTGGCATCTTGATAGATACATGAAAGGACAGGGAACAGAGGGATACAGGTCAAACAGGACTACCTGTATGCTAAACAACATACAATTGATAGACACAGCTAAGCAATCCCAAACCCAAATGATCAGGTATATGATTTGGAGTCATGCGGCATCCAGTCATCAATAGTAGTGGACAAATTTGTGGAGGAGGGTCCACAAATCTGCCGATTTTAAATGATGGAAGAGCACAACAACATACAGGTGCAAAAGATAAGGCTGCTGCATTCACAGCAAACTTCAGATAAAAGTGGCAAGGTTCTTGCAAGGATGCCTGCCTTGAAGAAGTTTTCCTCCTCTCTCTACAAGAATCTCAGGGAGTCTCTCTCCCACTGCAACTCCCAGGTCATTTCACCTATTGTACTCTATGCTACTCTCTCCCCACCCCCACCCTCCTCTAGCTTATCTCTCCACGCTTCAGGCTCTCTGCCTTTATTCCTGATGAAGGGCTTTTGCCCGAAACGTCGATTTTGCCTGTCCTCGGATGCTGCCTGAATTGCTGTGCTCTTCCAGCACCACTGATCCAGAACCCGATGATCCATCACAGCCTCCTCCTAGGATACCCAGAAATACAGATACCAGTCTACAGTAAATTTGATTCACTCCATGTGATATCAAGAAATGGTTAGAGGCACTAGATACTATAAAGGCTATGGGCCCTGACAACATTCCAGCAACAGTACTGAAAACCTATGTTCCAGAACTTTTCAGTCCCCTAGTCAAGCTGTTCCAGTACAGTTACAACACTGCCATCTACCATTGTGGAAAATTGCTCATGTATGGGAAGTCCTCAAAAAACAGAACAAATCCAAGCAGGCCAATTACCAATACATCAGTCTCGTCTTGATCATGAGTAAAGCGATGAACGGCGTCATCAAAATGATATCAAGCAGCACCTGATCAGCAATAACCTACTCAGTTATGCTCAATTGGAGTTCTGCCTAGGTTAGTCAGCTCCTGACCTCATTACAGCCTTGGTTTACACATGGACAACAGAGCTGAATTCCAGAGGGGAAGTGAGAGTGACAGTCCTTGATATCAAGGCTGCATTCGACCAAGTTTACAAAATTATGAGGGGCATGGATAGGATAAATAGGCAAAGTCTTTTCCCTGGGGTCGGGGAGTCCAGAACTAGAGGGCAAAAGGTTTAGGGTGAGAGGGGAAAGATATAAAAGAGACGTTTTCACGCAGAGGGTGGTACGTGTATGGAATGAGCTGCCAGAGGATGTGGTGGAGGCTGTACAATTGCAACATTTAAGAGGCATTTGGATGGGTATGTGAATAGGAAGGGTTTGGAGGGATATGGGCTGGGTGCTGGTAGGTGGGACTAGATTGGGTTGGGATATCTGGTCGGCATGGACGGGTTGGACCGAAGGGTCTGTTTCCATGCTGTACATCTCTATGACTCTAAGTGTGGCATCAAGGAACCCTAGCAAAACTGAAATCAATGGTTATCAGGGCAAACTCTCCACTGGTTGGAGTTGTAGCTGGTATATTGGAAGATGGTTGTCGTTGCTGGAGGTTAGTCATCATGGTTCCAGAACATGTCTTCAGGAGTTCCCCAGGATAGTGTCCAAGGCCCACACATTTTCAGTTGCTTCATCAATAACCCCTCCTCCATCATAAGGTCAGAAGTGGGGATTGTTGCCAATATTTGCATAATGTTCAGCATTATTTGTGACTCCTCAGATGCTGAAGTAGTCCATGTTCAAATGCATCAAAATCTGGACAATATCTAGACTTGTGGCAATATCTAGTGGCAAGTAACATTCACACCATAAAAATTCAAGCAATGACTATCTCTAATAACAGACAATCTAACGACCACCCGTTGACATTCAATGGTGTTACCATCACTGAATCCCCCATTATCAACATCCTGGGTGGGTTACCATTGGCCAGGATCTCAACTGGACTTGCCACATAAACACAATGACTGCAAGAGCAGGTCAGAAGGTAGATCTGCAGGGAGTAACTCACCTTCGGACACCCCAAAGCCCATCACCAACTACAGGAAGAAGTCAGTAGTGTGATGAAATAAAACCCACTTGCCTGGATGGGTGCAGCTTGATCAACACTCAAGAAGCTTGACACCGATAAGGGCAAAACTGTCCACTTGACTTGCACTACATTCGCAAACATCCACTCCATCCAACTACAATATTCACTAGCAACAGTGTGTAAAAAGATCCTTAGACAGCATCTTCCAAACCCACAACCACTTCCATCCAGATGTACAAGTGCAGCAGATTCATGGGAACATCACCACCTGCAAGTTCCCCATCAAGACACTCACCATCCTGATTTGAAAATATAACACCATTCCTTCAGTACTACCAGGTCAAAATCCTGGAATTCCCTCCCTTTGGGCATTGTGGGTCAACAAACAGATGTGGACTGCAGCAGTTCAAGAATGCAGCTCACCACCAGCTTCTCAACAGCAACTAGGGATGCACAATAAATCTGCCAGCCAGTGATGCCCACATCCAATAAGTGAATTTTTAAAAATGCCAACACAGAGGCCAAAGATTTTTAGTTTATAAAGGCATCATGTGTTGATGAAATCTTGGTGGACTGAAGGGCCTGTTCCTCTACCACACCATGACAGCAATGTCCTCTGCCTCCCCACCAAAGGGAATAATATCAATGTTTCGAGTGCAGTTTTACGGAGAACTCCCCAGACATGGTCCCTTCAATCTTGGCCAAGTCATCAACTGAATCACACACATATATGTCCCTTGGTCCCCCATTACAGTCAGACTGATAGTCAGCCTCCTGCACCCTCTGTCCACCTCCATCGTGGACCTCTCACTCTGTTCCACCCCCACCCCATCTTTGTACCATCTCACTTCTGCCTCAGGTTGTGAAAGCTCACAAGAGGACAACCTCACTCCCGGTTAATACACTCAAAACCAGAGACGTACTGTGGACGATTTTCACGAGGGGGTCCAGATGCAACACAGAGTGACAGAGAGAAAGAGAGCAAAGCAAATTACATAAAAGTAAGAAAAAAGGGAGTGTAAAGGAGAGTCAAGTGGAGCAAGGGTGTGATGTGTCTCAGAGAAACAGTGAAGTAGGGAATAGACAAGAGGTATGGACAAAGATCATGAAGTAGAAAGGAAGGGAAATGTAAAAATATAACAGAAGAAAGGATCAGAGAAAGAGATTGAAGGAAGAGAGCGTGAAAGTAAAATGAAGAAATAAATGAGAGAGAAGATCATAATGTGAAAGTGATGCAGAGATTGAAAGAGAGTGAAAAAGAGGGTGAGTTATATTTACCTTGGAAATAATATAGGGCAAATATAACATTGTTGAAAACATGGAATAGAGAATACGTCCATGACCCATTTCCAATGTCTCCATAATGCCTTGAACAATCCCTGTCCATGGTATGCCACCTCTGGTTTGTTTTATCTTAACAGCAACCCTGTCACGCTGCTCAATAGAAGTTCCTAACACGGTGTATTTTAAAATTCATTCATAGAATCTGGGCATCACTGAGTGGGACAGTATTTACTACCCATCCTTAACTGTCCAGAGGGCAGTTACGAGTCAACCACATTCCTGTGGGTCTGGAGTCACAAGTAGGTAGGATGGCAGTTTCCTTCCCTAAAGCACATTTGTGACCAAGATGGGTTTTCCTCAACAATCTTCATCATTAGATACTTAATTCCAGATTTTTAAAGTTGAATTAAATGATCTGCCATGGCAGGATTTGAACCCAGGTCCCGAGAACATGATCTATGTCGCGGGATTGATAGTCAAACGATAATACACATTGGGCCATCGCCTCTCCCTTCTGTATTCCTCTAAAGACTTTCAATATCCTCTGTATACTTTGCTCTACCACTCATCTTAGTGTCATCTGCAAACTTTGACACACTACACTAGGTCCTCAACTACAAATCAATTGTAAACAATTGCAGTCCCAACACTGATCTCTGAAATACACCATTAGCCACTGATCTTCAACCAGAAAAACACCCACGTATTCCCACTTTTTGCTTTGTTAGTTTAGCAATCCTCTATCCTTACTAATACATTACCTGTAATGCTGTGCACCTTCACCTTATGCACCAGCTTTCTGTGTGGCACCTTGTCAAATGCCAACGTTTGGTTCATATCCATCTATATGCTTCCTATTCATGTATCCATCCAGATGCCTTTTAAATGACATAATTTTATCCATTTCCACCACTTTCTCTGGCAGCTCATTCCATACACATACCATCAACTGCATGAAAACATTGCTCCTTAGATCCTTTTAAATCTTTCCCCTCTTATGTTAAACCAATGCCCTCTAGTTTTGGACTCCCCCTACCCTGGGGGAAAGACCCTGGCTATTCACCCTATCCATGCCGCTCATGATTTTATAAACCTCGGCCTCCAACACTCCACGGAAAAAAGCCCCAGCTTATTCAGCCTTTCTCTATAGGTCATCCTCCAATCCTGGCAATATCTTTGTGAACCGCCAAACCACAACAACGCGACGGTCGGAGGAGGAGCGTCTTATCTTCCGACTGGGAACCCTCCAACCACAGGGGATGAACTTGGACTTCACCAGTTTCTTCATCCCCCCTCCCCCCACCTTGTCTCAGCCGAATCCCTCCAGCCCGGCACCGCCTTCCTGACCTGCAGTCTTCTTCTTGACCTCTCCGCCTCCACCCTACTCCGACCTATCACCTTCACCTTGACCTCTTTCCACCTATCACATTTCCAATGCCCCTCCTCCAAGTCCCTCCTCCCTACCTTTTATCTTCTCCTGCTGAACACTCTCTGCTCATTCCTGAAGAAGGGCATGTGCCCGAAACGTCGAATCTTCTGTTCCCTAGATGCTGCCTGACCTGCTGTGCTGTTCCAGCAATAAAGTTTCAGCTTTGATCTCCAGCGTCTGCAGACCTCACTTTCTCCTCAATCTTTCCTATAGCAAGGAGACCAAATGTGAACACCATCTTCTATAAATGGTCTAACCAATGTCCTGCACAGCCACATCATGATATCCTAAACCCTATACTCAATTCACTGACCAATGAAGGCAAACATGTATACCTGCAACTTTACTTTCAAAGAACTATGCACCTGCATCTCTAGGTCCCTTTGTTCGACAACACTCCCCAGAGCCCTACCATGGTTTACAAATTCTCATCCTTGTTTTTAAATCCCTCCATTTCCTCTCCCCTTACTATAACTGTAATCCATTCCAACCTCATCACCCTTTGGGATCTCCTAGTGCTTCTTGACCATTCCTGATTTAAATGACTCACCCCTCTGCAACACTGCTGCCCATTCCTTCAATTTCGTTAATGCCAGAAAGTGACTAGCTTTCTCACTCCGCCTCAAACAAATCTGGGAGTGTGCCAACCCATCCCTGAGATCCTGTCAGAACTTTTCTGTGTATCCTGTTGTAACTCTGAAGCAGTTTTTTTCACTTGAACATCTGAGGTTGAGGAGCAATAGTAGTTCCAAAATTATGAGTGGCATAGATAGAAGGGAGAGTCAGAGTCTTTTTCTAATGGTAGAAATGTCGATTACAAGAGGACACAGATTTAAGGAAAACAATGGGAAAGTTTATGAGATAGGAGAGGCAGTTTTTTTACACAAACAGTATTAAATGCATGGAATTCGCTGCCAGAAAGGACGAAGGAGGCAGATACAATAGCAAAATTTAAATGGTATCTCGACAGATGCATGAAAAGGAATGAATAGAAGGATACAGACTGCATAGAGGCAAGAGGTTTTTAGTTTAGAAAGGTGTTACATGGCGGCACAGTTTTGGTGGACCGAATGGCCTGTTACTATGCTAGACAGATCTTTGTTCTTTGACAGCAGTGCACCTCATCCCACCAGAGGGAACAATGTCAATGATTCGAATGTGGCTTGACTTACGACTCACCGTAAATACAGGGAGGAAAACTTCTTCAAGGCAGGCATCCTTGCAAGAGGATTCGCAGTAGGGTTAAAATCAACTAGGTAAAACAATGACTGCAGGTGCTGGAAACCAGATTCTGGATTAGTGGTGCTGGAAGAGCACAGCAGTTCAGGCAGTATCCAAGGAGCAGTAAAATCGACATTTCCGAAACGCCGATTTTACTGCTCCTCAGATGCTGCCTGAACTGCTGTGCTCTTCCAGCACCACTAATCCAGAATCTGGTTTCCAGCATCTGCAGTCATTGTTTGTACCTTCGGACTCACCGGACACAGTCACTTCAAACTTGGCCAAGTCATCAACTGCATCGCACATATATATTCCTTGGTCGTCCATCACCGCTGGGCAGATGGTCAGCCTCCTGCACGTTCCATTCACCTCCATTGTGGATCTCTCACTTTGCTCCACTTCCACCCCATCCTTGTGCCATCTCACCTCTCCTTGGGGCTGAGAGAGCTCACACGAGAGGAAAATTTTACTCCCGGTCAGTACGCTCAATACTGGAGAGGAACTGGTGATGATTCTCACCGGAGGTTCTGAATCCAACACACAGAGACAGAGAGAGAGAATGAGGAAAAAGAAGACAGAGAAGGAGAGAAATGAAAGGATGCAAGGCGAAGGGTCAATGAAAGCAATGGAAAGCAAGTGGTTGAATGTTAGTGGGGTGAAGAGAGATAGGAAAAGCAGAGAAAAACTTGAGGAGGAAGGGAGGCTTGGAGCCAGAACATAAAATAGTGAGATACGGAAATATTAAAATACAGCAGGAAATATGAATGTGAAAGAGAGGGAGAGAAATGAATTGGACAGGTGCAGCAGAATTTGGAATGAATTACAAACAGAAAGATAAGAAGGAAGGTATTACAGTAATAGTGACCCTATCACACAGCTCAAATTGAACTAGTGGCTTGGTGTTTACAGGGACAGGAACAATATCATGTGCAACACAAAAAATCTTAAATCCTAAGGGGTAGTGTCAGTTTTCACCTGTGCACTGTAAACACCCAGCTCTAATTCATTACATCAGTCTCAATTCCTCCACTATTGGCTATTTTGGAAACTTCAGATAGTTAAACAGCAGGGAAATTGAAGCCACTGTTTTGGTCGCCTCTCTAAACTCCATTCCTTAGCAACTCAAACCATTCTTTCCCTGGCAGCAATGTGAGGTTATATGAATCTGGAGAATTGATAATCTCAGCAAAGGAGGGCAAAAAGCTGTTTTTTAAAAAAATGGCAAATGATTATGATTGCAAACTAGCAAGAGACATAAAATGGAACTGTAAAAGCTTCTCTAGGTTGTTCTTTATTCAGTTGGGGACATGGGCATAGTTGGCAGACCTAGTTGCCCTTTAGACGATGTTGGTAAGCTGCTTTCTTAAAGTCCATGTGATGTAAGCAGACTCAGAATGCCCTAATGGAAGGATTTTGACCCATCAACAGTGAAGGAATGGCAATATATTTCCAAGTGAGGATAGTGAGTGACTTGGACGGAAACTTGCAGATGGTGGTGTTCCCATCTACTGCCCTTGTTCTTCGATATGGTATTGGTCATAGGTTTGGAAGGTGCTGTCTAAGGGTATTTTGGAAAATTCGGCATTGCTTTTAAATGATACATACTGTTGCAACTGAGTGTTGAGTGGTTGCTTGTGGATGTGTTGCCATTCAAGCAGGCGGCTTTATCCTGGATGGTGTTAAGCTTTTTAAGTGCTGTTGGAGCTGCACCCATCCAGGCACGTATATTCTATCACAATCTTGACTTGTGCCTTACAGATGGTTGACAGGAAATTATGAAAAGGAAAAGATTAGGTAGGCCAAACGTAACTGTTCCTGATTTAATTAACTAACAAATCCCACCTCTCCCCCATTGCTGGCCATGTCTTCAGTTACCTTGAAGTAAGGAATTGAACAACTTTCTCATTCGGCTTCTATATCAAGGCATGACATCTGATAATATGACAATCTATCCCCGAGATCCTGTTGTGATTTCTCCCTGTTGTAACTCTGAATGAAAGCAGTGCCCTCCCCACCAAAGGGAACGATGTCAAGAGTTAGAGAGTGCGGCTTGACTGGGGACTCACCAGACACAGTCACTTCAAACTTGGCTGAGACATCAACTGCGTCGCATAAATATGTTCCTTGGTCCCCCATAGTAGCAGGGTGGATTGTCAGCCTCCTACATCTTCCGTCCACCTCCATCATGGCCCTCTCACTGTGCTCCACCTCCACTCCATCCTTGTACCATCTCACCTCCGCCTCAGGCTGCGAGACCTCGCACAAAAGAACAAGCTCACTCCCGGTCAGTACATTCAATGCCGGAGAGGTGCTGTCGACAATTCTCACTGGAGGATCTAGATCCAACACAGAGATGAGAGAAAGAGAGAGGAGTGAGAGAGAAGAGTGAGGGAAATTAGCTAAAATATAAAGGAAGGGAGTGTGAGGAGGAGTGACAAAGAAATTCAAAGAGGAAAATGATTGTTAGAGAGCAGGGCAATATACAGAAAAAAGCAGAGGAAGAGGAAGATAGGGAGATAGACAGAGGAGGAAGAGAGGCATGCAGAAGAATATGAAATTAAAAAATCATAATGGCACAAAGAAATAGAAAAAAGAGAAATAAGGATAAAGAGATAGAAAAAGACAGAACCAGAATTAGAAAAAGAAAAACATAATATGAAAGAGTGAGAGAGAAAGTGATTCAGAGAATGAAAGAAAATGAAAAAGATGAAAAGAAAGTTGGTACAGGGCAGATATAATTTTGTTGAAATTACAGGATAAAGAATATTCCCATTGCAATGTTTTCAATAGATCACACCAAAATACTATAAAGTAGTTACTGGATCACATTTAGTTGGCGAAGAAGACAGAAACATATTCAATCTTAATGTGGAAAGACGTTGAGGAACTACTGAAAAGTTTTTTGCTCCATACTGAAATCCCCCTATAGTTGGGGATTTCATGGCAAGTCAAGAGCAGTTAAATAGCTGTGATGATAGAATGAATGGACAACTTCTAGGAAATAGCAGACAGCTGGTTGTTGGAATCCAGGCTGCAGAAAAGTCCTAGGAGTAGAGGGAGCTCTGAGGAGCCCTGTGTCACTAAGGGTTCAGAAGAGCTGTGAGGATGAAGGGAACTTTCTACCTGTGCAACTAAACCACATTAGAGCTTAAAAATAAACTCAGGCAGTACTGGGTCAGTGAAGCTTACTGTGTCTGGATTTAAGTGCTGGAGTGTAGTTTCTAGACATCAAGAGAGTGCAGACCAAGAGAACAAGGTGGAATTTAGTGAACATCAGCAATCATGGTAGAGGTTTCAAGGCTTAATCGTCAAAAAAGAAGAAATGGAATCTTTTGTGAAGCTTCGATGTGAATGAGTGACCCACATCATCATTAACGTCCAGAGGAGTTGCTAAGAGATCAAGTCTCGGACATGTTTGCTATCTGATATGTTCAGTGGTGCTGTTCAACCGTGGATTCTGCCACTCAAAGATGCTTCATATTCTACCATCCTAAATTTAATATAAATCATATTGAAATTTGCAGAGTCCGAACATTTCTTTGTTAATATTCTCTGCATGAGTTGTTTGAGTAAGCTTTATTTAGAATACATGTTTTTTTTGTAAATTGAAGAAACCTGGCTGACAAGTTTCTAATACTAAACCAGATTCTCTAGGATGTTGTGGTTCTGTTCGCCGAGCTGGGAATTTGTGTTGCAGACGTTTCGTCCCCTGTCTAGGTGACGTCCTCAGTGCTTGGGAGCCTCCTGTGAAGTGCTTCTGTGATGTTTCCTCTGGCATTTATAGTGATTTGTTTCTGCTGCTTCCAGTTGTCAGTTCCAGCTGTCCGCTCCAGTGGCCAGAGGCTCCCAAGCACTGAGGATATCACCTAGACAGGGAACGAAACATCTGCAACACAAATTCCCAGTTCGGCGAACAGAACCACAACAATGAGCACCCGAGCTACAAATCTTCTCATAAACTTTGAATTCTCTGGGATCTTTGAGCTCCACCTATTTTTGCCTTTTGACTATTCTTGATTTCAATCATTCCCGTTTCCCCCCTCCAACCATTCCACTACTGACCATGCATTTAGTACCCTTGAAGCCAAAAATTAATAAATGCTCTCACTCTGCCTCTGTAACAAGGCAGGATATCTGGGAGCATGACAACTTATCCAGAGATCCTGCTGGGATTTCTCTGTGTCTTCTGTTATAACTCTGAATGAAAGCTGTGCTCTCCACACCACATGAAAGAATGTCAATGGTTCAAGTGCGGCTTGACTGAGGACTCACCAGACACAGTCACTTCAAACTTCGCTGAGATGTCAACTGCTTTGCACACATACGTTCCTTGGTCCCCCAGAGCAGCTGGGCAAATGGTCAACTTCCTGTACCCTCTGTCCACCTCCATCATGGATCTCTCACTCTGCTCCACCTCCACTCCATCCTTGTACCATCTCACTTCTGCCTTGGGCTGTGAGACCTCACACGAGAGGACAATTTCACCCCCAGTCAGTACACTCAACAGCGAAGAGGAACTGTTGACAATTCTCACTGGAGGCTCTGGGTCCAACACAGAGAGAGAAAGAAAAATTAAGAAAATCAAGAAAAATATAGAAGAAGAGCAAAAGGAGTACTGTGCAACAAGGAGAGAAAAACAAAACGAGAGACAGCAAGATGTGACTGGTAGAGGGAGTGAGAAAGGAGGTAGAGAAAGCATGAGATGGAGAAACACAGACAGAAGAGAGTACTGCTCACTCTGGGATTGCACACCCAGACTTGGTGGGACCTCAGGTTTGTATGGCCTGAAGAACAGTACTGAATCAGTTGCGCGTTTAACAAAGAAGGAGGCCATTTGGTCCCTCCAAGCCCATTATACCATTTAATAAGACGCATGACTGATCAGAGCTTCAAGCATCGTGCCCCCCCCCCCCCCCCCCCCAATCTCATCTTTTGGCATTGCCCATGAACAGCCTGCCCTTTGAATCCCTGTCTGGACTTCACCCCCATACAACTGCACCATACCCCATTAAAACATCAGAGGAAATAGTTTTTCTATTGATCCTGTCAACATCTTTTATTAATTGAAGGACCTGAATCAAATCACTCCTCACTCTTTTTGTACAATATTGGTACTGCCCTAACTTTGAGCCAGGGGCCTAGCTTAAATTGCCACCTACTCCAGAGGTGTGTAACAACATCCCAGAACAAGTTGATTAGAAAATATTTCTGAACAAACCTAATCTGTGCCACCAGCCCTCATGCTTTAACATTTGAATCTACTGTGAAGGACCACTGAATTGTTATGGCTCACAATGTGGCCATTCATAAAGTCATAGAGATGCACCTCCAAACAACCCTCTGCAATTCATGCACAAGGTAAAGAAGATGAATGGCATGCTTGCATTCATCAATCACACCAGTGAGTATAGATGTTGGCAAGTCATGTTGCAGTTACATAAAACACATTTATATTCTGTGCAGTGTGAACACCACACTACAGGAAGGATGTGGAACGTAGGAGAGGAAGCAGAAGAGGGTTAACAGGATGTTGCCTGGGTTGGAACATATTAGCTATAAGAAGAGGTTCGCCAAACTTGGATTATCTTCGCAAGAGGGTTGAGGGCTGAGGGACAACCTGATCCAGGTAGTAAAATATAAAACTATGAGAGGCATGTATAGGGTGGATAGTCAAGAGTCTTGAGCTAAAATGAAAATATCAAATCCAAGGGGCCTTAGTTTAAGGTGAGAGGGGTAAAGTTTAGAGGAGATAGTGGAATAGAGATGTACATCATGGAAACAAACCCTTCGGACCAACTTGTCTATGCTGACCAGATATCCTAGGATAATCTAGTCCCATTTGCCAGCACTTGGCCCATATCCCTCTAAACTCTTCCGATTCATATACCCATTCAGACGCCTTTTAAATGTTGTAACTTTACCAGTTTCCACCACTTCCTTTGGCAGCTCATTCCGTACATGCACCACCTTCTGCGTGAAAAGGTTGCCCCTTAGGTCCTTTTTAAATTTTACTTCTCTCACCCTAAACTTAAGCCCTCTAGGTCTGGATTCCCCCACTCTGGGGAAAATACCTCAGAGATTTACCCTATCCATGACCTTCAAGATTTTATAAACCTCTATAAGGTCACTCCTCAGCCTCGAACGCTCTAGGGAAAACAGGCACCAGCCTATTCAGCCCCTCCATATAGCTCAAACCCTCCAACCCGAGCAAGATCTTTGTGAATCTTGAAAGGGTTCAGAAGAGACTTACAATATCCTTCTGATAGAAGGGAGGACAAAATTGCACAGTATATTCCAAAGGAGTATTAACCAATGTCCAACACAGTCGCAACATGACCTCCCAACTCTTAAGGGCGGCACAGTGGCTCAATGGTTAGCACTGCTGCCTCACAGCGCCAGGAACCTGGGTTCAATTCTGGCCTCGGGCAACTGTCTGTGTGGAGTTTGCACGTTCTCCCCGTGTTTGCGTGGGTTTCCTCTGAGTGTTCCAGTTTCCTCCCACAATCTAACAATGTGCAGGTTAGGTGCATTGGCAATGCTAAATTGTGTTCGGTGCAATAGTCAGGGGTAAATGTAGGGTAGGGGAATTGGTCTGGGTGGGTTACTCTTCAGAGGGTTAATGTGGACTTGTTGGGCCAAAGGGCCTGTTTCCATACTATAGGGAATCTAATCTATACTCAATGACCTGACCAATAAAGGAAAGAATACCAAATGCCTCCTTCACTATCCTCTCTTCCTGCTACTCCACTTTCAAGGGACTATGAACCTGGATTCCAAGGTCTCTTTGTTCAGCAATGCTTCCCAGGGCCTTACCACTAAATGTATAAGTCCTGCTCTGATTTGCCTTTCCAAAATGCAACATCTCACATTTATCTAAATTAAACTCCATCTGCCACTCCTCAGCCCATTGGCCTATCTGATCAAGATCCCATTGTACTCTGAGGTAACCGTCTTTGCTGTTCACTACATCTCCACTTCCGATGCCATCTGCAAACTTACTAACTATATCTCCCATGTTCACATCCAAACCATTTATGTAACTGATGTTAGCAGTGGACCCAGCATTGATCCTTGTGGCACAGCACTGGTCACAGGTTTCCAGTCTGAAAAACATTCATCCACCACCACCTTCTGTCTTCTACCTTGGAGCCATGGTTTTGTATCTGTATGTATCCAAATAGCTAGGTTCTCTCTGTATTCCATGTGACCTAACCTCGCTAACCAGTCTACCATGTTGAACACATTACTGAAGTCCAGATAGATCACATCCACTGCTCTGCCCTCATCAGTTCTCTTCATTACCTCTGCAAAAAATTCAATCAAGTTTGTGAGACATGATTTCCCATGCACAAAGCCATGTTGAATATCCCTAATCAGTCCTTGCCTTTCCAAATACATGCAAATCCAGTCCCTCTGGATTCTCTCAAAAACGTATCCACCATGGATGTCAGGGTCATGGGTCTGTAGTTCCGTGGCTTTTCCTGACCACCTTTCTTGAAATAGTTGCATCAAGTTAGCCAACCTCCAGTCTTCCGGCACCTCACCTGTGACTATACAAATATGTTACAAATATCCCAGCAATCACTTCCCTAGCTTCCCACAGAGTTCTAGGGTACGTCTGATCAGATCCTGAGAATTTATCCATCTTTATGAGTTTTAAGATATCCAGTAACATGGACATTTTTCAAGATGTCACCATCTATTTCCCCATATCTTCCACGTCCTTCTCCACAGTGAACACTGATGTAAAATACTCATTTCGTATCTCCCCTTCTCTTGTGTTCCACATACAGGCTGCCTTGCTGATCTTTATGGGGCCCTATTCTTTCCCTAGTTACGCTTTTGTCCTTAATGTATCTGTAAAGACCCTTTGGGTTCTCCTTAACTCTATTTGCCAAAGCGAAGAAGGGCTTATGCCCAAAACGTCGATTCTCCTGTTCCTTGGATGCTGCCTGACCTGCTGCGCTTTTCCAGCAACACATTTTCAGCTCTGATCTCCAGCATCTGCAGCCCTCACTTTCTCTCAAAGCTATGTCATATCCCTTTTTTGCCCTCATGATTTCCCTCTTCAGTATACTGCTACTGTCTTTATACTCTTCTACGGATTCACTCGATCTCTGCTGTCTATGCCTGACATATGCTTCCTTCTTTTTCTTAACCAAAACCTCAATTTCTCTAGTCATCCAACATTCCCTACACCTACCAGCCTTGCCTTTCACCCTGACAGGAATATACTGTCTCTGGACTCTCATTATCTCATTTCTGAAGGCTTCCTATTTTCCAGCCGTCCCGTTACCTGTGAACATCTGTCCCCAATCAACTTTTCAAAGTTCTTGCCTATTACTCTCAAAATTGGCTTTCCTCCAATTTAGTACTTCAACTTTCAGATCCAGTCTACCTTTTTCCATTAATATTTTAAAACTAACAGTATTATGGTCGCTGGACCCAAAGTCCTCCCTCATTGAAACCTCAGTCATCTGTCCCACTTTATTTCCCAAGAATAGGTCAAGTTTTGCACCTTCTCTAGTAGGCACATTCAGGTACATGCTTAACAAATTCCTCTCCACCTAAACTCCTTAACACTGTGGTAGTCCCAGTCTGTTTGGAAAGTTAAAATCCCCTACCAGAACCACCATATTATTCTTACAGATAACTGAGATCTCCTTACAAATTTGTTTCTCAATTTCCCTCTGACTATTCGGGGGTCTATACTAGAATTCCAATAAGGTGATCATCCCTTTCTTATTGTCAGTTCAAGCCAAATAACTTCCCTGGATGTATTTCTGGGACTATCCTCCCTCAGTACAGCTATAATGCTATCCCTTACCAAAAACGCCACTCCCCCTCCTCTCTTGCCTCCTTTTCTACCCTTCCTGTAGCATTTGTATCCTGGAATATTAATCTGCGAGTCCTGTCCATCCCTGAGCCACAATTCTGTACTTGCTATGATATCCCAGTCCCATGTTCCTAACCATGCCTTCAGTTCATCTGCCTTCTCTGTTAGGCCTCTTGCATTGAAATAAATGCAGTTTAATTTATTAGTCCTACCTTGCTCTCTGCTTTGTCCCTGCCTGCCCTAACTGTTTGACTCGCTTCTTTTCCCAACTGTACCAGTCTCAGATTGATCTCTTTCCTCACTATCTCCCTGGGTCCCAACTCTCCCATCTTACTAGTTTAAATCCTACTGAGCATCTCTAGCAAATCTTCCTGCCAGTATATTAGTCCACTTCCAATTCAGGTGCAATCCATCCTTCTCGTACAGGTCACTCTGCCCCAGAAGAGATTCAATGATCCAAAAATGTTAATGCTTTTCCCCTGCACCAGCTCCTCAGCTACACGTTCACTGTTCTCTCCTCCTATTCCTATCCTCTGTAACTTGTAGCACCGGGAATTATCCAAATATTACCATCCTCAAAGATCTCCTTTTTAAATTCCTGCCTAACTTTCTATATTCTCCCTTCAGAACCTCATCCTCTTCCCTTCCTATGTTGTTAGTTCCAATGTTACAACAACCTCCTGCTGGTCCCTCTCCCCTCTGAGAACAGTCTGCACCCTTTCTGAGATAACCTTGATCCTGGAACCAGGGACACAACACACCATTCTGATTTCTCACTGCCGGCTGTAGAAATGTCTGTCTGTGCCTCTGATGAGAGAGTCCCCTATCACAATCAATTGCGTGGAACCTGACGTACCCCTCATTACATTGGATACATTCTCGGTATCAGACACTTGACTGCTGTGGTTCTGTTCGCCGAGCTGGAAGTTTTTGTTGCAAACATTTCGTCCCCTGTCTAGGTGACATCCTCAGTGCTTGAGAGCCTCCTGTGAAGCGCTTCTGTGGTGTTTCCTCCGGCATTTATAGTGGCCTGTCCCTGCCGCTTCCGGTTGTCAGTTTCAGCTGTCCACTGTAGCATCCATCACATCCCCTAGCTGAGAAGTTTTCCTCCTCTCTCTACAAGAATCTACTCTATGCTACTTTCTCCCCACCCTCCTCTCATTTATCTCTCCACCCTTCAGGCACTCTGCCTGTATTCCTGATGAAGGGCTTTTATCCGAAACGTCGATTTTACTGCTCCTCGGATGCTGCCTGAACTGCTGTGATTTTCCAGCACCACTAATCCAGAATCTGGTTTCCAGCATCTAGAGTCATTGTTTTTACCTAGCTGATTTTAACCCTACTGCGAATCCTCTTGCAAGGATGCCTGCCTTGAAGAAGTTTTCCTCCTCTCTCTACAAGAATCTACTCTATGCTACTTTCTCCCCACCCCCACCTTCCTCTCATTTATCTCTCCACCCTTCAGGCACTCTGCCTGTATTCCTGATGAAGGGCCTTTGCCCGAAACGTCGATTTTACTGCTCCTCGGATGCTGCCTGAACTGCTGTGCTTTTCCAGCCCCACTAATCCAGAATCTGGTTTCCAGCATCTGCAGTCATTGTTTTTACCTAGTTTTTCCCCTAGCTCCTGTAAGTTCCTTATTGCCTCTAATTGCTGTTCCAACCGATCCATGCGATCCAATAGGATTTGTAACCAAAGATACTTCCTGCAGATATAATCATCACTAACATGGAAACTCTCCATAAACTCCCACATCCAACACGAAGAGCACAGTACTCCACTTAAGACCATCTCTGCTCCTTCACAATCTATACAGACAGAAAATAGCGTTGTCTTATTGCTCTAAAATCTCACTGCGCCAGGCTAACTCAGTACTTGTGGTTTATATTTTTTAAATGTAATCAACAGACAGATATTAAGTTAAAAATTACACAACACCAGGTTATAGTCCAACAGGTTTAATTGGAAGCACACTAGCTTTCGGAGCGACGCTCCTTCATCAGGTGATTGTGGAGGGCTCAATAGTAACACAGAATTTATAGCAAAAATTTGCAGTGTGATGTAACTGCAAATTTTTGCTATAAATTCTGTGTTACGATCGATCCCTCTACAATCACCTGATGAAGGAGCGTCGTTCCGAAAGCTAGTGTGCTTCCAATAAAACCTGGTGGACTATAACCTGGTGTTGTGTGATTTTTAACTTTGTACACCCCAGTCCAACACTGGCATTTCCAAATCAGACAGATATTAATAAGGCATATCACTCTACTAACTATTGTAGATTTACAGCAAGGTTACACTTAAAAATTATGCACTTATCTGTTCCTGTGTTATGAGCTCTCCCACACAGGTTCCTCCAAAGTAAGTTGTGAATTTCACTATTCACTAGATGCACTCCAATGTCCAGAGATATTTAAACTCAAATAACAAAGGCAGTAACTGACAGCAGTATTGGTTTCTTTCTCTGACCATGTAGTCACTACCTTTCTCTTTCTTTCTTCTTTTTAAAGTGCTGTTGTTTTGACCTCCCCCCACCCACAAAGTTCTAAAACAATGCAACAGCATATGAACCAGTAATTGCTGTTCCTGGAATTCATGGAAATCACCTCCAACACCTATAATACCTCAAAAAAGGAGTGGCTGTTACAGTAACAATTTTTTTTTCCTGTCCTGCAGCCCATGATGTGTGCACCAGCTGTTCAAATGAGCATCATTACCATGCGCCACTCTCGTGTCTTTTTCCCATACTGATGTACATTATCTTTAGCTAATTAATGATCCAATACCCTCTTGAATGCCTCAATTGAATTTGCCTCCATCACATTTCCAGGCAGTGCACTCCATACTCTAACTACTTGCTGAGTGAAAATGTTTTGCTCACTTCACCCTTACTTCACTTGTAAATCACTTTTGAATCTATTTAATCTATCTTCGTCAGTAGAGTCAGATTGGTCTCAAAAGATTAACTCTGCTTCTTCTCCACAGCTGCTGCCAGACCTCTTGTATATATACAACAATTTCTGTTTTTGTTTCAGGTCTCCAGCACCCAAACAGTTTTGTATTTTATCGAGTTTTGAGAAGATTTGTAACTTAGGTTGAGGTTCTGGATGTAGGTTTGCTCACTGAGCTGGAAGGTTTGCTTTCAGACGTTTTGTCACCGTATTAGGTAACATTATCAGTGAGCCTCTGGATGAAGCACTGGTGGCATGGCCCGCTTTCAATTTATGTGTTTAGGTTTCCTTGGGTTGGTGACGTCATTTCCGGTGGTGACGTCATTTCCAGTTCGTTTTCTCAGGGGTGACAAATGGTATCCAAGTCAATGTGTTTGTTGATAGAGTTCTGGTTGTTTCCACAGGAGAGCTAGAACAGTTTCTCCCTATATACTTAGTCCAGTCCATTCATGTTGAAAACCTCAATGCAATTTCCTCTCAGCTTTCTTCTCTCCAAGGAGAATCGTCCCAATGTCTTCTATCTATCCTCATCACTGAAGTTTCTCTTTCTTGGAACCATTCTTATAAATCGATTCTACACCCTCTTCAATACATTTCCACCTTTCCTACAATGTTGCACTTACAACTGTATAAAATACGCTAGTTGAGGTCTAATGAGTGTCTTGTACATGTTCAACATCACCTACTTGCTAAATAAAAATCAAAAGAATTATGGACACTGTAAATGAGAAACGAAACAAAAAAACAAAACAGCTGGAAAAGCTCAGCATGTCTGGCAACATCTGTGCAGAGAAATCAGAGTTAAGATTTTGGGTCTAGTGATCCTTCCTCTGCTTTGTTTCTGATCACCTCTTTGCTTTTCTATGCCTCTCTTAATAAAATTGAGAACATTGTGTGCTTTATTAACTGCCCTCTCCACCTATTCTGTGACCTTCAATGATTTGTGCACATAAACACCCAGGTCCTTCTAATCCTGCACTCCTGTAGAATACCCCCTATTTTATATTGATTTTCAATGTTCTACTTATCAAAGTGCATCACTTCACACTTCTCTGCATTGAACCTCATCTGTAACTATCCACCCCATCCACTAAATTGTCCTTTTGGAGTTGCACACTATCCTCCTCACAGTTTACAATCCTTCCAAGCTTCATTCCAAACTTTGAAACTAGCCCCTGCACACCAAGATCCAGATCATTGAGATAAATCAGGAAAAGCAAGAGACCCAATACTGACACCTAGGGAACTCCACTACCCTTCCTCTGGCCCAAATAATATCCATTGATTAATGCTGTTTCCTATCATTTAATCTATTTTGTATCTACATTGCTACTGTACCTTTTATATCATGACCTATAACTTTCTTCCCAAGTGTTATGACATTGCGGTGAATCCTTCTGTTAATTAAACTATACAGCCATAAAAGCTCATCTCGCCTCGTAATCTATTAAAATGTGAGTGACAGAGAACTCCTAAATTCCACTATTTAAAGCAAATTATATCAATTTATTCTTTAACACTAAAACTGAACATTAAACAACAACTATTCACAACTCTAAGCCCCCCTTTCTCTAAACTGCTTATTACCTGCTTCCAACTCTAACAATATACTGTTCCAATAATACACTTATTAAAATTACATCAACTTAATTTCAAAACCATACAACACATGTAGTCTTCGATGTCTTTCTTCTTCCGGCTGAAGATCACCCCGGGTCATCATCTCTTTGTTTTACTGCGAATATATTTCATATGAAAAGATACCTTTGACAGAGTGTTTCCTAATTTCTTGGGTCTCTTTCGATGGCAGTTGCTCTGACTGCAATTTTCAAAACATCTGCATTTTTATATCTACAATATCAGATCGTCTCATTGGTTCGATGTTGACAAAATAATAAATTCAAACTCGATTGGGTTTTAGTATCCTGGGGCATAATTTAAACTGACTGGTAAATTTGAATTGTCATCAAAACAGCAACCAACTCAGGTATCCACTTCACAGCCAAATGTTACACATTTTCAATTTTTCAGTACACTCTGAGACTGATATCTAGTCATATCACATGTGCTTGTAAGTTCTCAGCGCAGAACAACATTCATTCTCTCTTAAAGGTACAGTACATGCCTTCAACTTCATAACAATAAGTTTGTTGCATGACACTGTATCTTCTGGAAATCCATGTAGACCACACCAACAGCATAACCCTCAACCGAGCCTGCTACCTCCTCAAAAAACTTCAGCCAGTTAGTAAATTACAATTTTCCCTTTAGAAATCCATGCTGACCCTTTCTAACCAACTCACCTTTTTCCATGTAACTACTAATTCTATTCTGAAAAATTGTTTCTCAAAGATTCCCGCTGCTTAAGTTAAACTGACTGGTCTGTAATTTCTGGTCCAATCTTTACAAACTTCCTTGAACAAGGCCATAATGTTTGCAAATCTCCAGTCTTCTGGAACCTCCTGTGAAAGACTAAAAGATTGTACCCCGTGCCCCAACAATTTCTATGCTCACTTCCTTCAGAATCCTTGAATGCATCTCATCCAGTCACAGTACTTTGTCAACTTCAACAACCAACAATCTATCCAAGATATCTTCCTTATTAATTTGAATACTTCTAGTGACTGAGTTGCCTCTTCTGTACTATGACCTGGACAGCATCTGCCTCCTTTGTAAAGACTGATGCAAAGTATTCTTCTAACACCTCAATCATGCCCCCTGCCTTGAGCTGTAAATCCCCTTTTTGGTCCCTAACTGACCCTACTCCTTTTATCACTCGTTCTCAATTTATATGGTCATAGAAGACTTTTGGACACCACTTTACGTTGGCTGCTAGTTTTTTTCTCATAATTCCTCTTTGCTTCTCTTCGTTTTTTTTTCACCCCAGTCTGAACTTTCAGGATTTTTCTTGGTTCTCAATTTTATTTTCTTTGTGACACCTGCCATTAGCATGCTCTCTTTTTAATATTAATTTCTATCTCCAGGGAGATCGTCAGCCGGAAAAAGAAAGACACCGAAGATGACAGCTGCTGTGTGGTTTTGAAATTAAGGAGGTAAAGTTGATGTAATTTTAATAAATGTATTAGTTTGACTTATCTTTTCCATTTGAGGACATATACCTTGACTGTAACCAAACCACCTGATCTTTCAAAGTAACCAATTGCTCAGTTCCAGATTTTCCCATCACCCTCTTCTTCCAGTTAAACCTGCTCAGCTCTGTTCTTGCCCCATTTAATTGCATTTTCCAGCTACTGAACATTCTCACTCTGGATTGTTGCATATCATTCTCCACCATCGTCCTGAACCTTATAACATACTGACGTGAAACATTAATTCTGGTTTCTCTCCACAGATGCTGCCAGACCTGCTGAGCTTTTTCAGCAATTTTTGTTTTCGATTCTAATTTACAGCATCTGCAGTTCTTTAGGTTTTAAAAATAACGATCCAAGACTCCTAAATGTTCCCCCACTGGTAGGTGAACCGGTTGGCGCACTTCAATCCCAAGGACTAGGTCCAATAATGCATCCTTTCTTGTTGGACATTGATGTAGAAAAATCTCCCCAACATAATATAGGAACATTTACCCTTTGCTGCCCTGCATACTACCAGTCTCTTATTCTATATTTGAATCACTCATTATATCTCTGCTAAAATGTTGATATATCTTTCTAATCTTCCTACTGAATTATTCCTCTTTCTTTTCTCAATACATTCTGCCCAGGAATATTTAACTCCCAGGTAAAAACAATGACTGCAGATGCTGGAAACCAGATTCTGGATTAGTGGTGCTGGAAGAGCACAGCAATTCAGGCAGCATCCGAGAACAGGCAAAATTGACGTTTCGGGCAAAAGCCCTTCATTCCTGATGAAGGGCTTTTGCCCGAAACGTCGATTTTGCCTGTCCTCGGATGCTGCCTGAATTGCTGTGCTCTTCCAGCACCACTAATCCAGATATTTAACTCCCAGTCTTGTGTGTCTCTGTATTACCGCCTCTGTATTACCACCACATCATACTTCCACATATTTTTCATCTTTGTATTATGAACTGGAATGGATGTCAGACATTTCTATACAGCTGAAATACTAGCAGAGTTTTGCAATTTGAAAAATCAAAACTGCACACATTTTCAACAGTACAAGACAGTATTAAAGGAGCTATTAAAGCTTTTATATGCCAGGGAGGAAGAAGAATTGATAATGGGGACCAAAACTAGGTTAAAATGGGCTGACTGTGCTGGAAGCAGCCCACATCATGACAGGATCTGGGTTGCAGAGATGGGTAAAGGACATGGAAAGAAGTGTTCATGCTCTAAATTTATTGAACTTAATATTGACTCTTGCAGGGTCCCTAAGCGGAAAAGGTGATGCTGTTCTTTTAGCTTGCATTGAACTTTGCTGGAGCAATGCAGCAGGCCTGAGACAGAAGTGTTGGCCAGGAAAACAGTGTGTGTTGATCTCCAAAGAGAGACCGCCCCCTCCCCACTTCTTTTTAAATTGTGCCCAGGATCTAGATTCTCCAAACAGAGGAAACAACTTACCTACATCTATCCAGTCTGTCCCTTTAAGTATCGTTCTTGAAACTTAAGAAAATACAGGCCCAGTTTGACCAATCTTTCTTCAGAGGAGAGTTCCACCATCCTGGGAAGGATGGGCTGTAGATGTCATATACATGGACTTTAGTAAGGTGTTTGTTAAGGTTCCCCATTGTATGCTAATGGAGAAAGTGAGGTCACATGGTGTGCAGGGTGTTGTAGCTAGGTGGATAAAGAACTAGTTGAGCAACAGGAACAGAGAGTAGTAATTGAAGGGAGTTTCTCGAAATGGAGAAAGGTGACCGGTGGCGTTTCACAGCGATCTGTGCTGGGTCCACTGTTGTTTGTGATATACATAAATGATCTGGAAGAGGACATTGTTGGTATGATCAGTAAGTTTGCAGATGACACAAAGATTGGTGGAGTAACAGAAAGCATGGGGAACTGTCAAAGAATACAAGAGAATATAGATAGACTGGAAAGTTGGGCAGAGAAGTGGCAGATGGAGTTCAATCCAGGCAAATGTGAGGTGATATATTTTGGGAAGTCTAATTCTAGAGCGAACTACACTGTAAACAGAAGAGCCTTGGGAAAAGTTGACAAGCAGAGATCTGAGAGTTCAGGATCATTGTACCCTGAAGTTAGCTACACAGTTGGATAGAGTGGTCACGAAGGCATATGGTATGCTTGCCATCATCAGTCAGGGTATTGAGTATAAGAGCTGGTAAGTCATGTTAAAATTGTACACAATATTGGTTCGGCCGCATTTAGAATACTGTGTATAGTTCTGGTTGCCACTTTGCCAAAAAGATGTAGATGCTTTGGAAAGGGTGCAGAGAAGGTTTACGAGGATGTTGCCTGGTATAGAAGGTGCTAGCTACAAAGAGAGGTTGAGTAGGTTAGGATTGTTTTCATTAGAAAAAAGGAGATAGAGGGGGCACCTGATTGAGATCTATAAAATCATTAAGGATATAGACAGGGTAGATAGAGATAAGCTTTTTCCCAGGGTGAGGGATTCAATAACGAGAGGTGACACGTTCAAGATGAGAGGTGAAAGGTTTAAGGGGATATACAGAGGGTGGTAGGTGCCAGCAGAGGTAGTAGAGGCAGGCACAGTAGATTTTTTTAAGGTGTGTCTGGACAGATGCATGAGTAGGTGGGGAGCAGAGGGCTACACAGATGCTTAGGAACTGAGAGATAGGTTTAGACAGTAGATTTGGAACAGCTCCAAGGAACAAAGAAGATTTTTCTTTGTTCTTGGAACAAGTCGAGTGAACCTTTACTGCACTCCTTCTATGAAAGTAATATCTTTTCCGAGATAAGGAGACCAAAATTACATACACCAAGTTCCTGTTCAACTAAAGCAAGATCTCACAGCTCCTGTACTTGAACCCCCTTGCAATAAAGTCTGACATTCCATTAGCCTTTCTTATACCTTGCTATACCTGCATATTAGCCTTAGTAACTTATTGACAAAAACACCAAGGTCCTTTGTACATCTACATTTTACTATTTAAGAAATACTCTGCATATCTGTTTCTCCTATCAAAGTGCATGACCTCACATTTTGCACATTATATTCCATCTACCATGTTCCTGCCCATTCACTAACTCTGTCCAAATCCTCCAGAAACCACAGTACATTCTCCTCACAATACACTTTCCCATTTAGCTTTGTATCATCCACAAAATTTGAAATAATACATTTGGTTCCTATCTCCAAATCATTGAGATATTTTATGAAAAGCTGAGGCCCAACTACATATCCTTTTTTCATCACAGTCTACCTTTGTGAGAATTAGCCATTTATTCCTGCACTCTGTTTTCTGTCTGTTAGTCAACCATTAATCCATGTCAATACATTACCTCCTATCCCAGGTCCTCTAATATTTATAAGCAGCCTCTTGTGAGGAATCTAATCGAAAGCCTTCTGAAAATCTAAGTGCACTGGCAGGGAAAGTGGAGTAGAGGATTATCAAAGCAGCCATGGTGGTGTAGACTCGATGGTCTGAATGGGCTTACTTCTGTTCCTACACCTCATCGTCTCCTACATCCATCAGCTCTCCTTTATCAATTTTGTTAATAACATCTTCGAGAAATTCCAAGAAGTTCATCAAACACAATTTTCCATTCATAAATCCAGGCTGATGATGCCCAATCAGATAATTATCAAACAGGTTTATAATAATGATTCAGAGATTCCGGTGCTGGACTGGGGTATACAAAATTAAAAATCTCACAAGACCAGGTTATAACCCAACAGGTTTATTTGGAAGCACTAGCTTTCGGATGAATGAGTCGCCGCCTGAAAGCCGGTGCTTCCAAATAAACATGCTGGACTATAACCTGGTGTTGTGAGATTTTTAGGTTTACAATTGATTTCAACATGTTTCCCACTACAGATGGGATGTTGACAGGCACATATCTCTCTTTATTTTCTCTCTTGGTCTCCTCTTAAACAGTAGGGAGACACTGGCTACCCTCCGATTTGCAGGAATCATTTCAGAATCAATACTGAGAGTATCAGCCTGGATATTTTGTGCAAGTCTCTGGAATAAAGACTGAGCCCATGTCCTTCTGTAGCAACATATTCTCTCTTAACCAAGACTTAAATAGTTTAGCTACGTCCCTTCTGCTGTATGCTTGACTCTACTCACTAGAGTTTAAAAGAATGACAAGTGATCTCATTGAGACATATAGGATTCTTAAGGGGCTTAGCTGAGAGGATGTTCCCCTCTTAGTAGAATCTAAGGCCAGAGGACATAGTCTTAGAATACCAGGGCACCAATTTAAGACAGATGAGGAGGAATTTCTTATCTCAGAGGGTTGAGAATCTTTGGAATTCCTTGCCACAGACAGCTGGGAGGTGGAGGTGAAGTGGGTTAGGATGGGGGCGGGTTTCCTTATGTATACTAAAGACTGAGATGGATAGATTTTTGATTAGTAGGGAAATCAAGAGTTACAGAGAAAGGGCACAAAAGTCAACATGACAAGTGTTAGAATAACTATGATCCTATTGAATGGAAATACAAGGCTAAACTGACTACCCCTGATTCTATTTCTTATGCTCTCAATGTGCTTTACAGCCAACAAGATACTTTGTTAGCTGCATAGTCATTGCTGTAATGTAGAAAATGAAGCAGTTAACTTGCACACAGCAAGCAAGCTCCCACAAATAGCAATCTGGTAATGACCAGAGAATTTTTTTTAAAGCAATCCCCATCCAGGAATAAATACCATAACAAACTCCTCTGCTCGTCTTTGATCTTTCTCATCCACCTATGAAGGCAGATGAACCTTAGGTTTAATTTCTTATCCGAGACACAGCATCCCCTGCAACTTAGCACTCCCTCAGTACTGCACCAGAGTAGCAGCCTTCATTTTTATGCTTGAGCCTGGAACAGAATTTGAACCCACAACCTTCTCACTCAGATATAAGCATTCTAACAACTACACCATACATAGCACCCCATCCTCTGGTACCCAAAACAGCTCATGACCAACACCTACTGTTTTGGAATATGTGACCAGTGGAGTGCCACAAGGATTGGTGCTGGGTCCAATACTTTTCATTTATATAAATGATTTGAATGTGAGCATAAGAAGTTTTGTTAGTAAGTTTGCAGATGACACCAAAATTGGAGGTGTAGTGGACAGTGAAGATGGTTACTTAAGATTACAACGGGATCTTGAGCAGATGGGCCAATGGGCTGAGAAGTGGCAGATGGAGTTTAATTCAGATAAATGCGAGGTGCTTCATTTTGGGAAAGCAAATCTTAGCAGGTCTTATACACTTAATGGTAAGGTCCTAGGGAGTGTTACTGAACAAAGAGACCTTGGAGTGCAGGTTCATAGCTCCTTGAAAGTGGAGTCACAGGTAGATAGGATAGTGAAGGTGGTGTTTGGTATGTTTTCCTTTATTGGTCAGAGACTTTATTGGGAGGTCATGTTGCGGCTGTACAGGACATTGGTTAGGCCACTGTTGGAATATTGTGTGCAATTCTGGTCTCCTTCCTATCGGAAAGATGTTGTGAAACTTGAAAGGTTTCAGAAAAGATTTACAAGAATGTTGCCAAGGTTGGAGGATTTGACCTATAGGGAGAGGCTGAACAGGCTGGGGTGGTTTTCCCTGGAGCGTCGGAGGCTGAGGGGTGACCTTATAGAGGTTTACAAAATTATGAGGGGCATGGATAGGATAAATAGGCAAAGTCTTTTCCCTGGGGTGATGGAGTCCGGAACAAGAGGACAGAAGTTTAGGGTGAGAGAGGGAAGACATAAAACAGACCTAAGGCGCAACTTTTTCACACAGAGGGTGATACGTGTATGGTGTATGGAATGAGCTGCCAGAGGAAGAGGTGGAGGCTGGTACAATTGCAACATTTAAGAGGCATTTGGATGGGTATATGAATAGGAAAGGTTTGGAGGGATATGGATCGGGTGGTGGCAGGTGGGACTAGATTGGGTTTGGGGTATCTGGTCGGCATGAATGGGTTGGACCGAAGGGTCTGTTTCCATGCTGTACATCTCTATGACTTTAAGAAGGTGTTTGATATGTTTTCCTTTATTGATCAGAGTTTGAGTACAAGAGTTGGGAGGTCATGTGCAGCTGTATAGGACATTGGTTAGGCCACTTTTGGAATACTGCATGCAATTCTGGTCTCCTTCATATCGGAAATATGTTGTGAAACTTGAAAGGGTTCAGAAAAGATTTACAAGGATGTTGCCAGGGTTGGAGGATTTGAGCTATAGGGAGAGGCTGAATAGGCTGGGGCTGTTTTCCCTGGACCGTCAGAAGCGAAGGGGTAACCTTATAGAGATTTATAAAATCATGAGGGACGTGGACAGGATAAATAGACAAATTCTTTTCTCTGGGATGGGGGAGACGAGAACTCGAAGGCATAGGTTTTGGGTGAGAGGGGAAAGCTATAAAAGGGACCTAAGGGGCAACATTTTCATGAATAGGGCGGTATGTGTATAGAATAAATTGCCAGAGGAAGTGGTGGAGGCTAGTACAATTGCAACATTTAAAAGGCATCTGGATGCGTAAGTGAATAGGAAGGGTTTGGAGGAAAATGGGCTGGGTGCTGGCAGGTGGGACTAGATTGGGTTGCGATATCTAGTCAGCATGCTTAAGTTGGACCGAAGGGTCTGTTTCTGCGCTGTACATCCCTATGACTCCATGAATATCAGTATGGTACTGAACCTCTCACGGTGATGTCATAAAAGATGGAATCGTCCCCTGCATCACAGACATATTCTCCAGAATCTTCTGTTCCAGCCTTCTCAATAATTAGACTCCTGTGGACTCCATGTGACTCCATCTTAACCTTTCCACTTCCTTCGATTTCCAGTCCATTTCTATACCATTTCACTTCAGCATTGGAGCGGGAGAGCTCACAGGTCAACACAATGCACTCCGAAGTGAGATACTCCATCTTTGTATCATCGGTTGTATTCACTATCCTCACTGGAGATGCTGAAAGGACAGAATCACAACAGGAACACTGTGGTGAATTCATATGGAAGCACACTGTCAGTCACCCCTCACTCCTCCAATTAACACATTCATTCATTCCAACATCTCCACACACACACACACACACACACACACATACACACACACATACGCACACCCTGATTACAAAGTTAATGCTCTCATTCATCCTTTATAACCTTACTTAGTGCTTTCTAGCTTCTCTCAGGCCCTTAATTAATATTATCACTATGGTCTCACTCTCAGTCCTACAGAAATAGAGTATCAGGATTATTGGGTCTTTTTCACATAAGAAAGATGTCACTAGTGGTGTACCACAAGGATCAGACTTTTAAATGGATTCCAAAAAAGTATAATGCATGGGAATCTGGGTGTACAAGTACGTAAAACATTTAAAAATTACATCTCAGTGCAGCATGTATAGAATCCAACAGCATAGGGTCAGGCCCTTCAGCCCAAACTAGTCCAGGCTGACCAAAATGTCCCTTCGTGCTATTTCCGTGCACTTCAACCATATCCTTCTAAAGCCTTCCTATCTATGTATTTTTCCAAATGTCTTTAAATGTTGTTAATGTATCCATCTCAACCACTTCTGCTGGCAGCTCATTTCATATGCATACCACCCTCTGTGTAAAAAAAGCTGCCTCTCAGGTCCTTTTTATTCTTTTCCCTCTAACCTTAAACTGATGCCCTTTAGTCCTCGATTCCCCAACCCTGGGAAAAAGACTGAGTGCATTCACTCTATCCATGCCTCTCATAATTTTATATACTTCCATGAGATCCCCTCCTCAGTCTCCCTTCGCTCTAAAGAAAAAGTGCTCGCTCGTCCAACCTCTCCCTATAACTCAGACCCTTGTGGTCTGGCAATATTCTTGTAAATTTCTTTTGCACTCTTTCCAGTTTAATAACATCCTTCCTGTAGCAAGGTGACCAAAACTGAACACAATACTCCAAGTGCAGCCTCACCAATGTCCTGCACAACTGCAACATAACTTCCCAACTTTGATACTCAATGCCCTGACTGATGAAGACCAATCTGCCAAAAGCCTTCTTCACTGCCCTGTCTACCTGTGACTCCACTTCCAGAGAACCATGGACCTGAACTCCAAAGTCCCTTTCTTCCACTTCACTCCTTAAGGTCCTATCATTCACCACGAAACTCCTACCTTGATTTGACTTTCCAAAAGGAGAAAGTGAGGTCTGCAGATGCTGGAGATCAAAGTTGAAACTTTATTGCTGGAACAGCACAGCAGGTCAGGCAGCATCCAGGGAACAGGAGATTCGACGTTTCGGGCACAGGCCCTTCTTCAGGAATCAGTTGACTTTCCAAAATGCAAGACCTTATCTATATTAAACTCCACTTGCCATTTCTCTGTCCACTTCCCCAGCTGATCAAGATCCTGCTGCAATTTATGATAACCTTCCTCACTATCCACAATACTGCCTGTTTTAGTGTCACCTGCAAACTTACTAGTCATGTCTTGTACATTCTCATCTGAACCATGAATCTAGATAACAAACAGTAATGGGTTCAGCACCAACCCCTGAGGCACTCTACTAGTCACAGGCCTCTAGTCCAACAAGCATCCTTCTACTAATATCCTCTGCTTCCTACCATCAAACCAATTTTGTATCCAATCTGCCAGCTCCCCCGGATTACGTGCGATCTAACCTTCCAGAGCAACCTACCATGTGGAACCTTATCAAAGGCCTTACGGAAATTCACATAGACTACTTCTACCGCCCTGCACTCATCAACCTTCCTGGTTACTTTATCAAAGAACTCTAACAAAGTTGTGAGGCATGCTCTTCCACACACAAAGCCATACGCCTAATCAAACTGTCTTTCCAAATGATTGTATATCTTATACCTCAGAATTTTCTCAAGTAACTTACCTACCACGGATGTTAAGGTTACTGGTCTATAGTTCTCAGGTTTTTCTTTGCAGCCCTTCTTGAAGAAGAGCACAACATTCGCTACTCCCCATGTATATAAAAAGGCAACGGGAATTTTGACCTTCAATGTATAAGCCTTATTACAACTGTACAGGATATTAGTAAGGCAGCATCTAGAATACTGTGTAGTCTTGGTTCCCTTATTTAAGAAAGGATATGCTGGCATTGGAGGCAGTTTAAAGTGATTCACTAGCCCTATTCCTGGGGATAAAGGGGTTGACTTCTCAATAATAGGTAAAAACAATGACTGCAGATGCTGGAAACCAGATTCTGGATTTGTGGTGCTGGAAGAGCACAGCAGTTCAGGCAGCATCCAAGGAGCAGTAAAATCAACGTTTCAGGCAAAAGCCCTTCATCAGGAATATAGGATAGCTCAGTAGTTAGCCTTTATTCATTACAGTTTAAAAGAATGATGGCTGATCTTATTGAAACATAAAGCATTCTAAGGGGATTTGACAGGGTAGACGTTGAGAAAATGTTTCCACTATGGTTGGGTGGTCAGGGAGCCTGAGTTAGGGGGCATTCACTTCAGTGAATGCTCTCATTCCCTCACATAATGTCCTCCCTTCCACTTCACTGGAGGGCATTATAGGGATAAGTATTTGTTCAATTGTTCTGTATTGGGTTATGAGAGTTATTTACTATCGACACTCACTATACTTGACTAGTTAAGCCCACGCGTGGAGTCAGAGGAAAGTAATCAAATTGTTGCAATCATTAGAAGCAAATGAAAGCTGTATGCATGGATATATATTTTAAAGTACGGTGAATAAGTTCCTATTACACACCATGTTTCCACTGATGGGTGAGTGCCGAACCAGAGGACACAGCTTAAAAATATGGGGTAGACCATTTAGGACCGAGATGAGGAAAAACTTCTTCACCCAGAGAGTGGTGACTGTGTGGAATGCTCTGCCCCAGAGGACAGTGGAGGCCCAGTCTCTGGATTCATTTAAGAAAGAGTTGGATAGAGCTCTCAAGGATAGTGGAATCAAGGGTTATGGAGATAAGGCAGGAACAGGATACTGATTAAGGATGATCAGCCATGATCATATTGAATGGTGGTGCAGGCTCGAAGGGCAGAATGGCCTCCCCTGCACCTATTGTCTATTGTCATATAATCTGGTTCGTCATCTCTGTAAAACTCTGAGGCATATCAAACATCAAAATAAGGGGGAAAAGCATGAATGTAATTTCAAAATGAGGATACGAATTAGAAATTATGTCAGAGCCAGAGTGCAAGTTAGACTCTGCTTTTTCCCACACTTTGTTTTCCTTTAAAATTATTTATTCAATTCAGCCCTTTACAGAGTTTGAATTGAATCTGCTTCCACCGCCCGAGCAGGCAGCACATTCCAGATCACAACTTGCCACAGAAACCTAAATCGTTATCTCTGCTGTTTCCTTTTCCAACTTTATCTTAAACCTCTGGATATTAACCCTCATGACATTGGAAACAGTATTTACTCTATCAAAGCCCTTCAGCATTTTGAACAATTCCATAAGATTTTGTGTTGCTCTGAAGAGATCTATTCCAGATTCGCCAATCTCTCTACATTACTGAAGTTCCTTAATCCTGGTAATGTCCTAGAAAATCTCCTCAGCACCCTCTCTACTGCCCTGGTCCCACTTCACCAGTCTGTGATCAGAGCTAAATTTGTCGATATTTGTGATCCATTCAGAAGGATTCATAGATATGCTAGGAATTGCTAGAGATTACTACTTCAACAAGAGAGGACAAGTGACTTATAGAAACCATAAATTCTTGTCTGAAATGTTATAAATGACAATGCAAGTGCATTGAACAGCTGCCAGCAGAGATAGCTGCAGTGTAAAGCCAGGCTCTGGGGTTAGTTGCTATTCAGGGGCCATTATTATAATGCATATCAGATTATAGAGTCACAAAATCATACAGCATGGAAACAGACCAATCAGTCCAACTAGCCCACACTGATCATGTTCCCAGACTAAACTAGTACCACTTGCCTGCATTTGGCCCATATCCCTCCAAACCTTTTCTATTCATGTAATTATCCAAACATCTTTTAAATGATGTAACTGTACCTGCGTCCACCACTTTTTTTGGCAGTTCATTCCACACACTAACCACCCTCCATGTGAACACTTGACCCACACGCCCTTTTTAAATCTTTCTCCCCTCGTACACATTTTTCAAACTGGTTTGGGCCACTCAATGCCAAGCAACCCCTTTGCTGCTTCTTCCCTAGTCCCTTGAGCCTGTCAAGTATTGAAACATGTCTCCTTGCCAGATTACACTGACCCCTTCTGTGTCCATGTGGGGCCACGGATTTCACAAGAGAGGGGGCAGGGGAGATTTACCAGAATGTTGCCTGTGCAAGAAAGTTTCATTTATAACAAGAAATTGGACAGACTGGGGCTGTTTTTCTTGGAACAGAGGTGACTGAAATGGGACATAATTGCGATAAATAAAATGATGAGAGACATAAACAGGATACACAGGAGGAAACTTTTCCTGCTGATGGAGGGATCAATAACCCAGGGGCAAGGAGGTAAGGTACGGGACAGAAGGTTGAGAGTGGATGTGGGGGAGTTTTTCACTGACAGGGTGGTGGGAATCTGGAACTCACTGCCTGTAAGGTTGTTAAAGGTAGAAACCATCATAATATTTAAGTAGTATTTAAATGTGCACTTGTAATGCCAACTCATACAAGGTTATAGGCTGAAAAGTGCGATTAGAATTAGATTAGGTGGCTGTTTTTGATTAGCACAGATATGATGGGCCAAAGGCACTTTTCACTGTGCTGTAGATATCTATGAGGAGAAAGTGAGGTCTGCAGATGCTGGAGATCAAAGTTGAAACTTTATTGCTGGAACAGCACAGCAGGTCAGGCAGCATCCAGGGAACAGGAGATTCGACGTTTCGGGCACAGGCCGAAGAAGGGCCTGTGCCCGAAACGTCGAATCTCCTGTTCCCTGGATGCTGCCTGACCTGCTGTGCTGTTCCAGCAATAAAGTTTCAACTGTAGATATCTATGACCCTGTCATCTCACGACTGAAATTTTAATCAGAAGTGACCATCTCCTTTCTCAAATGAAGATCATACAGACAGAGGGTAGAAGAACTCACCTCCTTTCAAACTGATATTTGTTCCACAACTAATCACACAGAAAAAAAACAGATCGTTCACTTATGATCACATTGCCGTCTGTGGGATCTTTCCGTGCACAACTTGGCTCTCAAACCCACTTTGTGGCTACCTGATGGTGTGGTATTGATGTTGCTAGAAGTGGGTTGAAATCCCACTACAGCAGCTGGTGAAATTTAAGTTGCAGATTCTTGTTAAAAACCCACTTGGTTCCCTAACTTCCTTTAGGGAAGGAAAGCGCTTTATGTGGCTCTGAAAGGGTTAATACCGAGGAAAGCAATTAGCCTTACTCACTGTGAGGATCCCAAGTGGATCTGTGAGCAGTGCAGTGAAGGATCTTGAAGGATTGAGATTCATTATTTGGTCCTCATCAAAATCACTTGAACAATGTTTATCATCTCAATATAATCTGTCACTGGTTGCTGATATGTAATAAACTAGTGTTCTTAACTACAAAAGACTCTTCCAGATGGATGACAGAACCATAGAAAAAGGGAGTAAGCCACTTGACCTTTCAAGTCTGCTCCACCATTCAATGTGATCAAGACTGATCATCCAACTCAATATTCTGTTGCCTCTTTCTCCTCATAGTCTTAGATCACTTTAGCCCTAAGGACTATATCTAACTCCTTCTTGATAACATGTCATGTTTTAGCTTCAATCACTTTCCATGCAGACAATTCCATACCCTCTGGGTGAAGACATTTGTCCTGATCTTGGTCCTAAACAGCCTACCTACATCCTTGGACTGTGATCCCTGACTTCCCTCGGAACAATCTTCCTGTGTTTACCCTGTCCAGTCCCTGTTGGAATTTTGTAGGTTTTTATGAGATGCACCACTCATCCATTCTTCTAAACTCCAATGAATATAGTCATAATTGATTCAGTCTCTTCATAGGTCAGTATTGACATCTCAGGTATCAGCCTGGCAAATCTTCACTGCACTCCCTCCATAGCCAGAACATCTTGTCTCAGAAATGAAGACCAAAACTGTGTACAATTTTCCACATGTAATCACAACAAGACCTTGCATAATTGCAGCAAGACATCCCTGCTCTTTAGTAAAAGAAGTGCAGGAAGGTAGCGTGTGCTTTTCCTCTCTCACAATAAAACAAGCACGTCCTGCAGTTTCCAACACTAAAAGAGGGTGGTGGCAGCAAATCCTCACTGCTGCTCACCATATTGTATGGATAGTTACATCAAATCTTCACACCGCTGCTCACCACGCTGTATGGACTGTTAGAGGAGCAGCAACATGGTAAGCAGTGGTAAAGGTGTGGTATAACTGTATATATAACGTGGTGAGCAGTGATGAGGATTTGATGTAACTGTTCATGCAACATGTTGAGCAGCAGTGGGCATTGGACATAGCTAAACATACAACATGGTGAGCGATAAGGATTTAATATGGCTGTCCATCCATCTTGGTAAGCAGCAATGTGAGATCTTCAGCCTCAGCTTTAGGCCAGTCATTCATACAACACAAGTCATACAGCACAATTGGAGAAAGGCCAATTTCGATGGTATTAGGCAAGAACTTTCAAAAGCTGATTGGGGGTAGATGTTCGCAGGCAAAGCGACGGCTAAAAAATGGGAAGCCTTCAGAAATGAGATAACGAGAATCCAGAGAAAGTTTATTCCTGTTAGGGTGAAAGGAAAGGCTGGTAGGTATAGGGAACGCTGGATGACTAAAGAAATTGAGGGTTTGGTGAAGAAAAAGAAGGAAGCATATGTCAGGTATGGACAGGATAGATCGAGTGAATCCTTAGAAGAGTATAAAGACAGCAGGAGTATACTTAAGAGGGAAATCAGGAGGGCAAAAAGGGGACATGAGATAGCTTTGGCAAACAGAATTAAGGACATTCCAAAGGGTATTTACAAATACATTAAGGACAAAAGGGTAACGAGGAAGAGAATAAGGCCTTTGTGTGGAGCTGTAGAAAATGGGGGAGATACTAAACGAGTATTTTGCATCAATATTTACTCTGAAAAAGGACATGGAAGATATAGAATGTAGGGAAATAGATGGTGACATCTTGAAAAACATCCATATTACAGAGGAGGAAGTGCTGGATATCTTGAAAGGCATGAAGGTGGATAAATCCCCAGGACCTGATCAGGTGTAACCTAGAACTCTGTGGGAAGCTAGAGAAGTGATTGCTGGGTCCCTTGCTGAGATATTTGTATCATCGATAGTCACAGGTGAGGTGCAGGAAGACTGGAGGTTGGCAAACGTGGTGCCACTGTTTAAGAAGGATGGTAAGGACAAGCCAGGGAACTATAGACCAGTGAGCCTGACCTCGGTGGTGGGCAAGTTGTTGGAGGGAATCCTGAGGGACAGGATATACATGTATTTGGAAAGGCAAGGACTGATTACGGATAGTCAACATGGCTTTGTGTGTGGGAAATCATGTCTCACAAACTTGATTGAATTTTTTGAAGAAGTAACAAAGAAGATTGATGAGGATAGATCGGTAGATGTGAGCCATATGGATTTCAGTAAGGCGTTCGACAAGTTTCCCCATCGGAGACTGGTTAGCAAAGTTAGATCTCATGGAATACAAGGGGAACTAGCCATTTGGATACAGAACTGGCTCAAAGGTAGAAGACATAGGGTGGTGGTGGAGGGTTGTTTTTCAGACTGGAGGCCTGTGACCAGTGGACTGCCACAAGGATCAGTGCTGGGTCCATTACTTTTCATCGTTTATATAAATGATTGGGATGTGAGCATAAGAGGTACAGTTAGTAAGTTTGCAAATAACACCAAAATTGGAGGTGTAGTGGACAGCGAAGAGGGATTACAACAGGATCTTGACCAAATGGGCCAATGCGCTGAGAAGTGGCAGATGGAGTTTAATTCAGATAAATGCGAAATGCTGCAATTTGAGAAAACAAATCTTAGCAGGACTTATACACTTAATGGTAAGGTCCCAGGAAGTGTTGCTGAACAAAGAAACCTTGGAGTGCAGGTTCATAGCTCCTTAAAAGTGGAGTCACAGTAGATAGGATATTGAAGAAGGCATTTGGTATGCTTTCGTTTATCGGTCAGAGTATTGAGTACCAGAGTTGGAAGGTCATGCTGTGGCTGTACAGGACATTGGTTAGGCCACTGTTGGGATATTGCATGCAATTCTGGTCTCCATCCTATCGGAAAGATGTTGTGAAACCTGAAAGGGTTCAGAAAAGATTTACAACGATGTTGCCACGGTTGGAGGATTTGAGCTATAGGAAGAGGCTGAACAGGCTGGGTTGGTTTTCCCTGGCGCGTTGAAGGCTGTGGGGTGACCTTTCAAAGGTTTACATAATTATGAAGGGCATGAATAGGATAAATAAACAAAGTATTTTCCCTGGCGTGGGGGAGTCCAGAAGTAGAGGGCATGGGTTTAGAGAGAGAGGGGAAAGACATAAAAGAGACCTAAGGAGCAACTTTTCACACAGAGGGAGGTACGTGTATGGAATGAGCTGTCAGAGGAAGTGGTGGAGGCTAGTACAATTGCAATATTTAGAAGGCATTTGGATGGGTATATGAATAGGAAGGGTTTGGAGGGATGAGGGCCGGGTGCTAGCTGGTGGGACTAGATTGGGTTGGGACATCTGGTCGGCATGGACAGGTTGGACTGAAGGGTCTGTTTCCATGCTATACATCTCTATGACTCTAAGTAACTAGGCGAAAGTGAGGACTGCAGATGCTGGAGATCAGAGTCAAGATTAGAGTGGTGCTGGAAAAGCACAGCAGGTCAGGCAGCATCCAAGCAGCAGGAAAATCGACGTTTTGGGCCAAAGCCCTTCATCAGGAATGAGGCCTCATTGCCACAACATTAGCAACCCTCAATTCCTCCAGCACCTCACCTGTGGCCCCATATTTTCTTCCCTGGCTTCCCATTACCTCCTGAGATACCCTTGATCAAGTTCCAGAAATGTATTCATCTTTATGGTTTTAAAGATCTCCAGCACCTCTTCTTCTGTGATGTGGATTTGTAATTGGATGTAATTTTCTAAAAATCCCGGGATTCTGGATAAGTACCAAATTATATAATTCATTATAAATCTACTCATGTGATATGCCCATTCAAAAAGAGAGGGAAACAAAAAGCAGTTAACTCTAGTCCAATTAGCTTAACATCTATTGTTGGAAAAGTATTAGACACAATTACTCATGAAGTAATAGCAGAATATTTGGAAAATTATAATCTAATCAAGCAGAGTCAGCATGACTTTATGAAAAGGAAATTGTGTCTAATTAATTTATTACTTTTTTTAAGAGAGTCTCTCAACCAGAGTGGAAAGAGGGGAACCAGGAGATGTGTTGTATTTGGAATTCCAGAAGGTGTTCAACAAGATACCGCACAGGCATGACGTAAGAGTCCATGACGTTGGAGGTAGTATATTGGAATGGATAGGACACTGGCTAATGGGCAGGAATCAGTGAGTTTTGATAAGGAGTTCTTTTTCAGGTTGGTGACCTGTGACCAATGGGATTCTACAGGGATCAGTGTTTGGAGTCTAACTGTCTCTAATACATATTCATCACTTGGAGGAAGGAAGTAAATGGACTGTAGTCAAAGTTGGCATCAACACAAAAACAAGTGAAAAGGCAAATTGTGAGAGGGTTATAAATAAGTTACAGAGAGATATTGATAGATTAATTAAGCGCAGAAAAGGTTGACAAATTTTGAATAATATGGACATGTGACGTTTTTGAAGGGAAAACAAAAGAATAGAATATTGTGTAAATGGAGAAAAACTACAGAAAGCTGAAACAAAAAGGGACTTGAGAATACTTGTGTATGAAACACAAGAATGCAAATACAAAAGTTCAGCAGGTAATCAGGAAGACTAATGGAATGCTGACTGTTATTTCAATGGGGTTGGAGTATAAGAGTAGGGAGGTTTTACTGCAGTTGTTCAAGGTGCTCATAAGAGAACATCCGGAATACTGTGGGCAGTTTTAGTCCCTTTATTTAAGATAAGATATTATATCGTGGGAGTCAGTTCAGAGAATGTTCACGATGATAATCCCTGGTTTGGAGGAATTGTTTTATGAACAAAGACCAAATAGATTGGCACCCTACTCATTGAAGTTCAGGAGCAGCAACAGGAGGGAACCGGGAGGAGGTGACGTTGGTGCGAGGTGATTGTCGGGAAGGCCGGTAAGTATATTTAAACTTCTTACCTTCGGGCCAGCGAGGGAAGAGCGAGCAAAGGACTTCTGGGAAAGGTAAGGAGAACAGTTTATATTTGCGTGGTTGCGTTACCCGAGACACACCCGTCTCCCACCCATCCTTCTCCTCTAACCTAAAAAAAAAGTTGTGGGAGCCAGATTGACAAGGTAAGGTAACTAGTTTATTCCTAATCCTGGAATGTTCCTCCTGCAGAATGTGGGAAGTAAGGTCACCACTAGTGTCCCTGCTGACTACATCTGTGGGAATTGCACGCAACACCAGCTCCTCGAAAACCGCGTTAGGGAACTGGAGCTGGAGTTGAATGAACTTCGGATTATTCGGGAGGCAGAGGGGATTATTGACAGGATTTAGAGAGGTAGTCACTCCCCAGATAAAAGAAAAAGACAGATGGGTGACAGTTAGGGGACAGAAAGGGAACCAGCATGCAGTGCAGGGATCTCCTGTGCCCATTCCCCTCAACAATAAGTATACCGTTTTGGATATTGTTGGGGGGATTGACTTACCAGGGGAAAGCAGTGGGGCACCTGCTGCTCAGAAGGGAAGGGGGAAGAGGAGCAGAGCAGTAGTCATTGGGGACTCGATAGTTAGGGGGACAGATAGGGGGCTCTATGGGAACGAGAGAGACTCACGGTTGGTGTGTTGCCTCCATGGTGCCAGGGTCTGTGATGTCTCTGATCGTGTTTTTGGGATCCTTCGGGGGGGAAGGAGAGCAGCCCAAGTCGCGGTCCACATTGGCACCAACGACATAGGTCGAAAGAGAGATGGGGACTTGAGGCAGAAATTCAGAGAGCTAGGATGGAAGCTTAGAGCTAGGACGGAAGCTTAGAGCTAGGACAAACAGAGTTGTTTTCTCTGGTTTGCTGCCCATGCCACGTGCTAGTGAGGTGAAGAATAGGGAGAGAAAGGAGTTGAACACGTGGCTACAGGGATGGTGCAGTAGTGAGGGTTTCGGGTTTTTGAATAATTGGAGCTCTTCCTGGGGTAGGTGGGACCTCTACAAGCAGGATGGTCTTCATCTAAACCAGAGGGGTGCCAATATCCTGAGTGGGAAATTCGCTAAAGCTATTAAGTTGGATTTAAACTAATACAGCAGGGGGATGGGAACCAAAATTGTAGGACAGATACAGAAGAGAATGAGAGTAGGGAGTTCCAAAATCAAGTATCTGACACTGGCAAGCGAGTACCTGGTTTGAAGTGTGTGTACTTCCACGTGAGGAGTATCCGAAATAAAGTGGGTGAACTGGCAGCGTGGGTTGGTACCTGGGACTTCGATGTTGTGGCCATTACGGAGACATGGATAGAGCAGGGACAGGAATGGCTGTTGCAGGTTCCGGGATTCAGATGTTTCAGTAAGAACAGAGAAGATGGTAAAAGATATTACAGTTGTAGAAAGGATGTTTGGGGACTCGTTAACTGAGGTAGTATGGGCTGAGGTCAGAAACAGGAAAGAAGTCATCATGCTGGGAGTTTTCTATAGGCCTCCGAATAGTCCCAGTGATGTAGAGGAAAGGATAGCAAAGATGATTCTCGATAGGAGTGAGAGAGGCAGGGTAGTTGTCATGGGGGACTTCAACTATCCAAATATTGACTGGGAACACTACAGTACGAGTACTATAGATGGGTCAGTTTTTGTCCAGTGTGTGCAGGACGGCTTCCTGACACAGTATGTTGACAGGCCTACAAGGGGCGAAGCCACTTTAGATTTAGTATTGGGTAACGAGCCTGGCCAGGTGTTAGATTTGGAAGTAGGTGAACACTTTGGAGACAGCGATCACAATTCTGTCAGATTTACTTTAGTGATGGAAAGGGATAGGTGTACTCCACTGAACAAGAGTTACAGCTGGGGGAAGGGGTATTACGATGCAATTAGGAAAGATTTAGGAAGCGTAGAATGGGGAAGGAAACTGCAGGGGATGAGCACATTAAAAACGTGGAGCTTATTCAAGGAAAAGCTCCTGTGTGTCTTAAATAAGTATGTACCTGTCAGGCAGGGAGAAAGATATAGAACACGTGAGACGTGGTTTACTAAGGAAGTGGAATCCCTGGTCAAGAAGAAGAAGGAGGTTTATGTAAGACAAAATGTGAAAACTCAGTTAGGGCGCTTGAGGATTACAAGGAAGTAAGGAAAGACCTAAAAAGGGAGCTCAGAGAGCCAGGAGGAGACATGAGAAGTTGTTGGCGGATAGGATCAGGGTTAACCCTAAGGCTTTCCATAGTTATAAAAACAATGACTGCAGATGCTGGAAACCAGATTCTGGATTAGTGGTGCTGGAAGAGCACAGCAATTCAGGCAGCATCCGAGGACAGGCAAAATCGACGTTTCGGGCAAAAGCCCTTCATCAGGAATAAAGGCAGAGAGCCTGAAGCATGGAGAGATAAGCTAGAGGAGGGTGGGGGTGGGGAGAGAGTAGCATAGACTCCCTGAGATTCTTGTACAGAGAGGAGGAAAACTTCTTCAAGGCAGGCATCCTTGCAAGAGGATTCGCAGTAGGGTTAAAATCAACGAGGTAAAAACAATGACTGCAGATGCTGGAAACCAGATTCTGGATTAGTGGTGCTGGAAGAGTTATGTCAGGAATAAAAGAATGACGAGAGTTAAATTAGGGCCAATCAAGGATAATAGTGGGAAGTTGTGACTGGAGTCAGGGGAGATAGGGAAGCACTAAATAAATATTTTTCGACAGTGTTCATTATAGAAAATGAAAATGTTGGCGAGGAAGATACAGAGATACTTGCATCTAGACCAGAAGAGGTTGAGGTTCACACGAAAGAGGTATTAAAAATACTGCAGAGCGTGAAAATAGACAAGTCCCCTGGGTCGGATGGGATCTATCCTAGGATCCTCTGGGAAGCAAGGGAAGAGATTGCTCAGCTTTTGGCATTAATCTTCAAATCATCATTGTCTACAGGAATAGTGCCTGAGGACTGGAGGATAGCAAATGTGGTTCCCCTGTTCAAAAAGGGTAGTAGAGACAACCCTGATAATTACAGACCAGTGAGTCTCACTTCAGTTGTTGGTAAAGTGTTGGAAAAGGTTATAAGAGATAGGATTTATAACCATCTAGAAAAGAATAATCTGATCAGGGACAGTCAGCACGATTTTGTGAAGGGTAGGTCGTGCCTAACAAATCTTATTGAGTTTTTTGACAAAGTGACCAAACAGGTAGATGAGAGTAAACCAGTTGATGTGGTGTATATGGATTTCAGCAAGGCGTTTTATAAGGTTCCCCACAGTAGGCTATTATATAAAATGCGGAGGAATGGGATTGTGGGAGACATAACAGTTTGGATCAGTAATTGGCTTGTTGAAAGAAAACAAAGGTCGTAGTTGATGGAACATGTTCATCTTGGTGTCCAGTTACTAGCGGCGTACCGCAAGGGTCGGTGTTGGGTCCACTGCTGTTAGTCATTTTTATAAATGACCTGGATGAGGGTTTAGAAGGGTGGGTTAGTAAATTTGCAGACGACACTAAGGTCGGTGGAATTGTGGATAGTGACGAAGGATGCAGTAGGTTGCAGAGAGACATAGATAGGATGCAGAACGGGACTAAGAGGTGGCAAATAGAGTTTAATGTGGACAAGTGTGAGGTGTTACACTTTGGACGGAGTAATCAGAATGCAAAGTACTGGGCTAATGGTAAGATTCTTGGGAGTGCAGATGAGCAGAGAGATCTCGATGTCCATGTACACAGATCCCTGAAAATTGCCACCCAGATTGACAGGGTTGTTAAGAAGGCGTACAGTGTTTTGGCCTTTATTTAACAGAGGGATTGAGTTCCAGAACCAGGAGGTTATGCTGCAGCTGTACAAAGCTCTGGTACGACCACACTTGGAGTATTATGTACATTCTGGTCACCGCATTATAAGAAGGATGTGGAAGCTTTGGAAACGGTGCAGAGGAAATTTACTAGGATGTTGCCTTGTATGGAAGGAATGTCTTATGAGGAAAGGCTGAGGGCCTTGAGGCTGTTCTCATTAGAGAGAAGAAGGTTGAGAGGTAACTTAATAGAGACATACAAGATAATCAGAGGGTTAGATACAGTGGATAGGGAGAGCCTTTTTCGAAGTATGGGGGTGGCAAACACGAGGGGACACAAATTTAAAGTGAGGGGAGGTAGGTATAAGACAGATGTCAGAGGTAGTTTCTTTACTCAGAGGGTAGTAAGGGTATGGAACGCTTTGCCTGCAACGGTAGCAGATTCACCAAGTTTAAGTGCATTTAAGTCGTCACTGGATAGGCAAATGGACATACACGGAATAGTGTAGGTGGGATGGGTTTCAGATTAGTATGACAGGGCGACGCAACATCGAGGGCCGAAGTGCCTGTACTGCGCTGTAATGTTCAATGTTCTAAGTGATCATACTGAAACATATAGGATTCTTAAGCGACTTGACAGAGTTATGAGAAGTTTTCCCTCACGGGAGAAATTAGAACCAGAGTGAAGGGTTGACGATTTAAGACTGAGATGAGGAGGAATTTCTTCTCTCAGATGTTTGACAGTTTTTTGAATTTCTTGCCATAGACAGCTGAGTGGACAGGGTCCTTTTATATATTTAAGGCTGAGATAGATTCTTGATCAGAAGAATCAACAGTTATGGGAAAAAGAAAGGAAAGTGGACAGGAGGAGAGTCAGATCACCAATTATCTTATTGAATGGTGGAGCAGGTTTGATGGGGCTGATTGGCCTACTCCTGTCCCAATTTTTAAGAAAATTCATTACTGGGATGTGGGCATCGCTGGTCAGCCAACATTTATTGTGCATCCCGAGTTGCTCAAGAAGCTTTCTTGAACCACTGCAGACCATCTGCTGTGGTGTGACCCAAAAGGCATTGGCAGGGAATTCCGCCATTCTGATCCAGCGACAGTGAAAGAATGACAATATATTTCCAAGTCAAGATAATGAGTAGCTTGGAGGAGAACGTGAAAGTAGCGGTGCTTTCATGGATCTGCTATCCTTGTCCTTGGAGGTAGAAGAGATCACAGGCTTAGAAGATGCTTGCTGAAGATCGTTGGTAAATGTACGCAGTACATCTTGGAGACTGACACTCATTAACAGCCATGTGCACCATGGTGTAAGGGAGTGGATGCTTGGGGCTCTTGTGCCCTGGATGTTGTCAACCTTCTTGACAGTTGTTGGAACTGCATCCATCCAGAAAGTGGGGAGAATTCTATCATACTCCCATGCTTTGGGGAGTCAGGAGGTGAGTTACCTTGTCTTGTAGTCACTCCATTTATATAGTGAGTCCAGTTCAGTTTCTGGTCAATGGTAACCCCAAGGATATTGATAGTGGAGGATTCAGTGATGAGGGGAAAGACATAAAAACCTAAGGGGCAACTTTTTCACGCAGAGGGTGGTACGTGTATGGAATGAGCTGCCAGAGGATGTGGTGAAGGCTGGTATAATTGCAACATTTAAGAGGCATCTGGATGGGTATATGAATAGGAAGGGTTTGGAGGGATATGGGACGGGTGCTGGCAGGTGGAACTAGATTGGGTTGGGACATCTGGTCGGCATGGACGAATTGGATGGAAGGGTCTATTTCCATGCTGTACATCTCTAGGACTCTATGACACCATTCAAAGTCAAAGGGCAGTGGTTAGCTTGCCCGAATTTGGTGATGGTCATAACCTGGTATTTGTTTGGTGCGAAGGTTATTTGCCACTTGTCAGTCTAAGCCTGGATATTGTCCAGACATTATTGCATTTGAACATGGACTGGTTCAGTATCTGAGAATGCTACTGAACATTATGCAATCTTCAGCAAACATACCCACTTCTGACCTTATGGTGGTGGGAAGGTCATTTATGAAGCATTTCATATGGTCTAAGGTCTCTATTCATTCATTGAGAAAAGCAACCTTGTGACTTTAACTCAAAAGAATGACCGTAGGAATTGTTGACGAATCCTAGTCACATTTCAGAATCAGAATCAGAATCCCTACAGTGTAGAAGCAGGCCATTCAGCCCATTGAGCCCATATTGACTCGATCAGGTGTACCCTAGAACTCTGAAAAGCGAGGGAAGTGATTGCTGGACCCCTTGCTGAGATATTTGTACCATCGATAATTACAGGCGAGGTTCCAGCAGTCTGGAGGTTGGCTAACGTGGAGCCATTATTTAAGAAAAGTGGTAAGGACAAGACAGGGAACCATAAACCGGTGAGTCTGATGTTGGTGATAGGCAAGTTGTTGAACAGAATCCTGAGGGACAGGATTTACACGTATTTGGAAAGGCAGGACAGATGAGGGATAGTCAACATGGCTTTCTGAATGGGAAATCGTGTTTCACAAACTTGATTGAGTTTTTTGAAAAAGTAACAAAGATGATTGATGAGGGCAGAGCTATATGAACTTCAGTAAAGTGTTCAACAAGGTTCTACATGGGATATTGGTTACCAAGGTTAAATCCCATGGAATACTGGAAGAACGAGCCAAGTGGATATAGAACTGGCTCAGAGGTAGAAATCATAGGGTGGTGGTGGAGGTTGTTTTTCAGATTGGAGGCCCATGACCAGTGGAGTGCCACAAAAATCGATGCTGAATCCACTACATTTCATCATTTATAGAAATGATTTGGAGGTATAGTTAGTAGAGTCATAAAGTCACAGAGGTGTACAGCATGGAAACTGACCCTTCGGTCCAACCCGTCCATACCGACCAGATATCCCAACCCAATCTAGTCCCACCTGCCAGCATCCAGCCCATATCCCTCCAAATCCTTCCTATTCATTTACCCATCCAAATGCCTCTTAAATGTTACAATTGTACCAGTCTCCACCTCTTCCTCTGGCAGTTCATTCCATACACATACCACCCTCTGTGTGAAAAGGTTGCCCCTTAGGTCTCTTTTATATCTTTCCCCTCTCACCCTAAACTTATGCCCTCTAGTTCTGGACTCCCCGACCCCAGGGAAAAGACTTTGCCTATTTACCCAATCCATGCACCTCATAATTTTATAAACCTCTACAAGGTCACCCCTCAGCCTCCGACGCTCCAGGGAAAACAGCCCCAGCCTTTCCCCTCTCCCTATAGCTCAAATTCTCCAACCCTGGCAACATCCTTGTAAATCTTTTCTGAACCCTTTCAAGTTTCACAACATCTTTCCAGTAGGAAGGAGACCAGAATTGCACGCAATATTCCAACAGTGGCCTAACCAATGTCCTGTACAGCCTCAACAAGACCTTACAACTCCTGTACTCAATACTCTGACCAATAAAGGAAAGCATACCAAACGTCTTCTTCACTATCCTATCTACCTGCGACTCCACTTTCAAGGAGCTATGAACCTGCACTCTTTGTTCAGCAACACTCCCCACGACCTTACCATTAAGTGTATAAGTCCTGCTAAGATTTGCTTTCCCAAAATGCAGCACCTCACATTTATCTGAATTAAACTCCATACAACATAGAACATAACAGTGCAGTACAGGCCCTTTGGCCCTCGATGTTGCGCCGACCTTTCATACCAATCTGAAGCCCATCTAACCTACACTATTCCATGTACGTCCATATGCTTGTCCAATGACGACTTAAATGTACTTAAAGTTGGCGAATCTATTACCGGTGCAGGCAAAGCATTCCATACCCTTACTACTCCATCTGCCACTTCTCAGCCCATTGGCCCATCTGGTCAAGATCCTGTTGTAATCTGAGGTAACCCTCTTCGCTGTCCACTACACCTCCAATTTTGGTGTCATCTGCAAACTTACTAACTGTACCTCTTATGCTTGCATCCAAATCATTTATGCAAATGACAAAAAGTAGAGGACCCAGCACCGATCCTTGTGGCACTCCACTGGTCACAGGCCTCCTGAAAAACGTCTGAAAAACAACTCTCCACCACCACCCTCTGTCTTCTACCTTTGAGCCAGTTCTGTATCCAAATGGCTAGTTCTCCCTGTATTCCGTGAGATCTAACCTCGCTAATCAGTCTCCCATGGGGAACCTTGTCGAACGCCTTACTGAAGTCCATATAGTAAGTTTGTAGATGATACCAAAATTGGAAGTGTAGTGGACAGCAAAGAAGGTTACCTCAGATTACAACAGGACCTTAATCAGATAGGCCTATGGGCTGAGAAGTGGCAGATGGAGTTTAATTTAGATAAATGCGAGATGTTGCTTTTTGGAAGACCAAATCTCAGCAGGACTTCAACACTTCATGGTAAAGTCCGAGGCAGTGTTGTTGAACAGAGAGACCTTGAAGTGCAGGTTCATAGCACCTTGAAAGTGGAGTCACAGGTAGATAGGATTGTGAAGAAGGTGTTTGGTATGCTTTCCTTTATTGGTAAGAGCATTCAGTATAGGAGTTGAGAGGTGAAGTAGCAGCTGTACAGGATATTGGTTAGGCTACTTTTGGAACACTGCATGCAATTCTGGCCTCCTTCCTATTGGAAGGAAATTCCAAAACTTGAAAGGGTTCAGAAAAGATTTACAAGGATGTTGCCAGGAATGGAGGATTTGAGCTATAGGGAGAGGCTGAATAGGCTAGGGCTATTTTCCCTGGAGCGTCGAAAGCTGAGGGGTGACCTCATAGAGGTTTATAAAATCATGAGAGGCATGGATATGATTAATAGACAAAGTCTTTTCCCTGGTGCGGGGGAGTCCAGAACTAGAAGATATAGGCTTAGGGTGAGAGGGGAAAGATATAAAAGGGACCTAAGGAAATAAGGCCTTCTGTCCAACTCGTTCATGCTGAACAGGTTCCCTAACCTAATGCAGTCCCATGCGCAACACTTGGTCCATATCCTTCGAAATCTTTCCTATTCATAGATCCATCCAGATGCCTTTTAAGAGCTTTTATTGTACCAGTCTCCACCACTTCTTCTGGCAGCTCATTCCATACACGCTCCACTCTGTGTGAAAACGTTGCCCCCTAGGTCTCTTTTATATCTTTCCCCTCTCACCCCAAACCTATGCCCTCCAGTTCGGGACTCCCCCACTGCAGGGAAAAGACCTTGTCTATTTATTCTATCCAGGATTTATGATTTTATATATCTCTATAAGGTCAGCCCACAGCCCCTGACGCTTCATGGAAAACAGCCCCAGCCTATTCAGCCTCTCCTGATAGCTCAAATGCTCAAAGCCTGGCAACATCCTTGTGAATCTTTCCTGAACCCTTTCAAGTTTCACAACATTATTCTGATAGGAAGGAGACCAGGATTGCACACAATACAGTAGTAACCCCGTGCCTATACGGGATACGTTCCCTGACCTATTGCGGAAACCCGAAACCACAGATAGGAGTGAACCCACTCATTTCAATTGGAATCTTACCTTCCTGGTCGCTGGTTCCAGAAGGTTTCCTATAATACGTTAGGCCCGCAAGAAACCGTGGATAACTGAAACCTCAGAAAACGATTCCATGGATACAGGGTTCGCCCTGTATTCCAAAGGTGGCCTAACAAATGTCCTGTACAGCTGCAATATGACCTCCTAATTTCCTCTACTCAGTGCACTGACCAATAGAGGAGAGCATACCAAACGCCTTCTTCACTATCCTATCTACCTGCGACTCCACTTTCAAGGAGCTATGAACCTGCACTCCAAGGTCTCTTTGTTCAGCAACTCTCTCGGACCTTACCATGAAGTGTATATGTCCTGCTAAGATTTGCTTTCTCAAAATGCAGCACCTTGCATTTATCTAAATTAAACTCCATCTGCCACTTCGCAGCCCACTGACTCATCTGACCAGGATCCCGTTGTAATCTGAGGTAACTTTCTTTGCTGTCCACGACACCTTCATCATGGTGTAATCTGCAAACTTACTAACTATACCGCTTACGCTCACATCCAAATCACTTAAAGAAATGATGAAAAGTAATGGACTCAGCACCGATCCTTGTGGCACTCCACTGGTCACAGGCCTCCAGTCTGAAAAACAACTCTCCACCAACATCCTCTGTCTTCTACCTTTGAGCCAGTTCTGTATCCAAATGGCTAGTTCTCCCTGTATTCCATGAGATCTAACCTTGCTAACCAGTCTCATAGGGGAACCTTGTCAGACGCCTTATTGAAGTCTATATAGATCACATCTACTGCTCTGCCCTCATCAATCCTCTTTGTTATTTCTTCAAAAAACTCAATCAAGTTTGTGAGACATGATTTCCCACGCACAAAGCCATGGTGACTATCCCTAATCAGTCCTTGCCTTTCCAAATACATGTACATCCTGTCCCTCAGGATTCCCTCCAACAACTTGCCCACCACTGAGGTCAGGCTCACTGGTCAATAGTTCCCTGTCTTTTCCTTACCACCTTTCTTAAACAGTGGCACCATGTTAGCCAACCTCCAATCTTCCGGCACCTCATTTGTGACTATCGATGATACATTTATCTTAGTGAGAGGCCCAGCAATCATTTCCCTAGCTTCCCACAGAGTTCTGGGGTACACCTGATCAGGTCCTGGGGATTTATCCACTTTTATGCATTTCAAGACATCCTCCTCTGTAATATGGACATTTTTCATTATGTCACCAACTATTTCCCTACATTCTATATCTTCCATATCCTTTTCCACCGTAAATACTGATGCAAAATACTTGTTTAGTATCTCACCCATCTGCTGCGGCTCCCCACACCAGCCGCCTTGCTGACCTTTGTGGGGCCCTATTCTCTCCCTAGCTACCCTTTTGTCCTTAATGTATTTGTAAAAAACTTTTGGATTCTCCTTAATTCTATTTGTCAAAGCTATCTCATGTCCCCTTTTTGCCCTCCTGATTTTCCTCTTAAGTATACTCCTACTGCCTTTATACTCTTCTAAGGATTCACTCAATCTATCCTATCTATACCTGACATATGCTTCCTTCTTTTTCTTAACCAAACCCTCAACTTCATTAGGCATCCAGCATTCCCTATGCCTACCAGCCTTTCTTTTCACACTAACAGGAATTTGGATTCTTTCTCTGGATTCTCGTTATCTCATTTCTGAAGACTTCCCATTTTCCAGCCGTCCCTTTACCTGCGAACATCTGCCTCCAATCATCTTTCAAAAGTTCTTGCCTAATATCGACAAAATTGGCCTTTCTCCAAATTAGAACTTCAACTTTTAGATCTGGTCATTCCTTTTCCATCACTATTTTAAAACAAATAGAATTATGTTTCTATTAGCCCCAACGTGCTCCCCCACGGTCACCTCAGTCACCTACCCTGTCTTATTTCCCAAGAGTAGGTCAAGTTTTGCATGTTGGTAAAAACAATGACTGCAGATGCTGGAAACCAGATTCTGGATTAGTGGTGCTGGAAGAGCACAGAAGTTCAGGCAGCATCCGAGGAGCAGCAAAATCGACGTTACGGGCAAAAGCCCTTCATCAGGAATACAGGCAGAGAGCCTGAAGCGTGGAGAGATAAGCTAGAGGAGGGTGGGTGTGGGGAGAAAGTAGTATGGAGTACAATAGGTGAGTGGGGGAGGGGATGAAGGTGATAGGTCAGGGAGGAGGGTGGAGTGGATAGGTGGAAAAGAAGATAGGCAGGTAGGACAAGTCATGGGGACAGTGCTGAGCTGGAAGTTTGGAACGAGGGTGAGGTGGGGGAAGGGCAAATAAGGAAACTGTTGAAGTCCACATTGATGCCCTGGCGTTGAAGTGTTCCGAGGCAGAAGATGAGGCGTTCTTCCTCCAGGCGTCTGGTGGTGAGAGAGCGGCGGTGAAGGAGGCCCAGGACCTCCATGTCCTCGACAGAGTGGGAGGGGGAGTTGAAACGTTGGGCCACAGGGCGGTGTGGTTGATTGGTCCAAGTTTTGCATGTTCTCTAGTAGGTACATCCACAATCTGAATCAGAAAATGTTCTTGTACACACTTAACAAATTCCTCTCCATCTAAACCCTTAATACTTTGGCACATAGTCCCAAGTCTATGCTTGGAAAGTTAAAATCCCCTACTATAACTACCCTATTATTCTTACAGATAACTGAGATCTCCTTACAAATTTGTTTCTCAATTTCCTTCTGACTATTAAGGGTTCTATAATACAATTCCAACAAAGTGAATATCCCTTTCTTATTTCTCAGTTCCACCCAAGTAACATCCGTGAATGTATTTCCGGCAATATCCTCCCTCAGTCCAGCTGTAATGCTATCCCTTATCAAAAACACCACTCCCTCTCCTCTCTTGCTTCCCTTTCTATCCTTCCTGTAGCATTTGTATCCTGGAATATTAAGCTGCCAGTCCTGCCCATCCCTGAACCATGTTTCTGTAAATTGCTCTGATATCCCAGTCCCATGTTCTTAACCATGTCCTGAGTTCATCTGCCTTCCCTATTAGGCCCCTTGCATTGAAATAAATGCAGTTTAATTTATTAGTCCTACCTCATCCCTGCTTGCCCTGACTGTTTGACTTGCTTCCATCACTATTTTAATACTAATAGAATTATGGTCGCTGGTCCCAAAGTGCTCCCACAGACACCTCAGTCATCTGCCCTATCTTATTTCCCAAGAGTAGGTCAAGTTTTGCACCTTCTCCAGTAGGTCCATCCACATACTGAATCAGAAAATTTTCTTGTACACACTTAACAAATTCCGCTCCATCTAAACCCTCAACACTATGGCACATATTCCCAGTCTATGTTTGGAAAGTTAAAATCCCTTACCATAACCAGTCTATTATTCTTACAGATAACTGAGATCACCTTACAAATCTGTTTCTCAATTTCCCTCTGACTATTAGGGGGTCTATAATACAATCCCAACATCAATCAAGTTCACGAGACATGATTTCCTCCGCACAAAGCCATGGTGACTATCCCTAATCAGTCCTTGCGTTGCCAAATACATTTAAATCCTGTCCCTCAGGATTCCCTCCAACAACTTGCCCACCATCAATATCAGGCTCACCAATCTATAGTTCCCTGGTTTTTCCTTACCACCTTTCTTAAATCGTGGCACCACATTAGCCACCCTCCTGTCTCCGGCACCTCACCTGTGACTATCGGTGATACAAATATCTCAGCAAGGGCCCAGCAATCACTTCCGTGGCTTTCCACAGAGTACTAGGGTACACCTGATCAGGTCCTGGGGATTTATCCACTTCTTTGTATTTCAAGACATCCAGCACCTCCTCCTCTGTTTTATGGACATTTTTCAAGTTGTCACCATCCATTTCCCCACATTCTACATCTTCCATGTCCTTCTCTACAGTAAACACTGATGCAAAATACTCATTTAGTCCCCCGCCCCCATCTCCTGCAGCTCCACACATAGGCCGCTTTGCTGATCTTTGAGGGTCTCATGATCTCTCCCTAGTTACCGTTTTGTCCTTAATGTATTTATAAAAATCCTTTAGATTCTCACCCAAGGGTGTAATCAAATCTAGATTCCTGACGCTGTGGGGAAGCACTGCTAACCACTGAGCCACCGTACTGGTCCAAAGAAAATGTGCCTCAAATGGCTGAGTGAGTTTAACCTTTTAAGACTGAAGAACAAATGATCAAAGGACAGCAGAATCTATTGAGATTAGTGTTGTTGGCACAATATATTTATTCTGTACAGACAATAAAACAGGAATCTGTGACTATTCTGGATTGGCAAAAATGTTTTCCAATCCTTATGGATAGAACAAGTTGGGATCTGAAAGAAGCAAGACTCAACATCTGGCCCTCCTCACAGTTTCTCTATTGTGCTCTCTCGAGTTACATTGATGACTACCGTATAAATGGAACTACTTGCGCATTCAAGAGGATTTTGGATGATTGTTTGGATAGAAATAGTGTGCAGGGATATGGTGACAAAGGCAGGAGAATGGCACCAGATAATAGAACCAGTGCAGATACACTGCTTCTGCACTATAACAATCCTGTGATTCTATGTTTAATTTTAATCACCTAAGTCAATTCATTAAATGAAAACAGAGAATGATAATGTAGCTTATTTCAAGGTGTTTCATACATAGGTAAGAAAGACTATTAAATAGGATTGGATTTTGCTACATGTGGTTGAAGCAGAAATGTTAGACAGAGTCAGAGAAATAATTGTTTCCTTCAAATTATGACAGTTCAGTGTGCTCCTGAACCAATGGGTAAACTATAGCCTTAGTGCATTATCTGAGAAATATCACTTCCAATAACTCAGCACTCCACCAGTACAAGCTTGAAGTATTAACTGAAGATTATTCACTCAAGCATCTCGAGTGGGACTTGAACCTTTAATCTCTGGGCTCAGAGGTGACATGCTGTTGATTGACATAAACTGATGCTCAGTTCAAACATTACAACACATAACTGCGACATGTATTTATATAGTACCCCTGATAAGTTAAACCTGAGCCAAGTAAGAAGATACTAGGACAGATGATGGACAGCTTCAGAGAAAGTGGAGAAGAGTAAAGCAGAGAGATATAAAGAGGGAATTTAGAATTCAGACAGTTGAAGATACAATTAGCGAGCAATGGTGGAGCAATTCAAATTGGAGATGAGAAGAAGTCCAGGAATGGAAGAGTTTACAGAAATAAGGAGGGATGTTGGGCTGGAGGAGGTGACAGAGATAGGAGTGGTGTAGGGACCGAAAGAGGTGACAGACGAAGGGGGGAGTGTAGGGCTGGAGGAGATTACAGAGATAGGGAGGGATTAAGAGGTTAGAGGAGGTTACAGAGATAGGAAGGCGTGATGGGGTTTGAAGAAGCTACAGAGATAGGGAGAGGTATAGGGTCTTGAGGTTACAGAGATAGGGAGGGATGTAGGAGCTGGACAAAGTTACAGAGGTAGGGAAGGGTATGTGAGGTAACAGAATTTATAGAGAAACCAGGAAAAGCTTCCTTACATAATTTACCAAAACATTTCATATGCCTCCATGAAATCACCTCCTAACTTTCAACAACCTCACAACAATGCCCAGCCTCTTCAGTACTTACCCAAAACATTAACGGTGAACATGAGGGAATCCTCAGTAGCATCACAGACATACTGTCCAGAATCTGATGGCCGGGCAGATTGGACGATGAGCTTCCGAACGTGGCCTGACGAATGGACAGAGACACGGTCACTTGGAGTGAGGATCTCTCCGTCTTTACACCACTGGACTTTGGTATTGGGCCTTGACACCTCACAACAAAGGATAATTGACTCGGAGGCTGTGATCTGCTGCACGGTCTCCATCCCTGGACCCAGTGTGATCTTCACCGGGATAGCTAAACAACAATAGTTTCTATTATAATGGCACCATTAACAGCATAAAAAAACCAAAGTGCAAAATTTGTGAATAACGTAGACATACCACTTGGCTGTTAAATGAAAATTAATGTTGGCTCCAAACTGTCCCCATCATATACTGCCAGGATAGGCACAGCATGGGACTACATACAGAGTAAAGCCTGCCCTACAATTGAAAGTTAGCTCAACTAAAGCTCCCTTGACACTGTCCTCATGAAACACTTCCAGATTAGGAAAGGTTTGGAGGGGTTTGGACCAGGAGCAGTCAGGTGGAATTAGTTTAGTATGGGATTATGTTCGGCCTGGTTTGACTGGACCGAAGGATCTGTTTCTATGCTGTAGGTCTCTATGACTCTGTGACAGGTACAGCTCATTAAATGCTGATTGAGCAGGACATGATCTTGTAGTTGGTTATCAAATTCAGCTTCCAACTCACTGAAATTATATTCGTGAATATTTTCAAAAAACGTGTTTTGAATTTTTCTGAAGGAGAAAGGGGAAGTGAAGCCGATAAAAATAGTTCCTCAAGGATTTATCCAAAGATTTGGATTCTCTGGCCAATTCCTGTTCAGCCCCAAGGTCCATTCCGTCTATATCACTTCTCCTTGATATGGTAAAATAGTAAGCAATATGGGTGAAAGGTGCAGAAATGGAGCTGGGTATTGGTCAGCATCAATCAAATTGAAGCATGGAAGAGGCTTAAGGTTCTGAGTATCCTTACAACAACTACTTTCATTTGTACAGCATCTAAGCAGTGGTGAAACCATCCCAACTTTCGTCTTAAACAGAAAAAAATCATCACAGAGCTACATCAGTAGATATTGTGGGACTAATGAGTAAAGCTTGCTTAAAGAAGTTTGTTTCAGCAAAAGACTCAGAAAGAGAGAGACTTGAGGACAGAATTCCACTGTGGAAGCTAGGAAATCAGCATGACAATTGAAGGAGCTCAGAGATCCAGGACAGTTGTGGGGTGAGATGAGAGTCATGATGTGGAAACAGACCCTTTGGTCCATCCAGGTAAAAACAATGACTGCAGATGCTGGAAACCAGATTCTGGATTAGTGGTGCTGGAAGAGCACAGCAGTTCAGGCAGCATCCGAGGAGCAGTAAAATCGACGCTTCGGGCAAAAGCCCTTCATCATGACAGTCTCCTATGCTTCAAGGTGAGAGGTGAAAAGTTTAAGGGGGATACACGCAGCAAGTACTTTACACAGAGGGTGGTAGGTGCCTGGAATGCTTTGCCAGCAGAGGTAGTAGAGGCAGGTACAGTAGATTCATGTAAGGTGCCTCCGGACAGATGCACGAGTAGGTGGGGAGCAGAGGGATGCAGATGCTTAGGAATTGACAGTCTCCTATGCTTTCTGCTACTCCACAAATCTTCATGTCATCTGCAAACTTACTGATCAGACCAACAATGCCCTCTTCCAGATAATTTATGTATATCACAAACAACAGTAGCCCCAGCACCAATCCCTGTGGAACACCACTGGTCACCTTTCTCTATTTCGAGAAACTCCTTTCAACTACTACTCTCTCTCCTGTTGTTCAACCAGTTCTTTATCCACCTAGCCAGAGTACCCTGCACACCATGTGACTTCACTTTCTCCATTAGTCTACCATGGGGAACCTTATCAATTGCCTTACTAAAGTCCTTGTAAATGACATATACAGCCCTTCCTTCATCTATCAACTTGGTCACTTCCTCAAAGAACTCTATTAAGTTGGTAAGGCATGATCTCCCCCTCGGTAAAAACAATGACTGCAGATGCTGCAGATCCTTCATCCCCACCCCCATTCACCTATTGTACTCTATGCTACTTTCTCCCCACCCCCCACCTTCCTCTCATTTATCTCTCCACCCTTCAGGCACTCTGCCTGTATTCCTGATGAAGGGCTTTTGCCCAAAACATTGATTTGCCTGCTCCTCGGATGCAGCCTGAACTGCTGTGCTTTTCCAGCACCACTCTAATCCATAATCTCCCCCTCACAAAACTATGTTGGCCATCACTGATAAGCCCACTCTTTTCCAAATATTTTATCTCTCAATACTTTCTCCAGCAACTTTCCCACCACTGACATCAGGCTCACTGGTCTATAGTCACCCAGAATATCCCTACTACCCTTCTTGCACAGGGGGACAACATGAGCAACCCTCCAATTCTCCGGCACCTCACCTGTGTTTAAGAATGTTACAACACTATCTGTCAGGGCCTCAGCTATTTCCTCTCTCGCTTCCCTCAGCAACCTGGGATAGATCCCATTGGTCCCGGGGATTTATCCACCTTAATAAACTCTAGCCTACCCAACATATCTTCCGTCCTTATGTCAACGTGATCCAGAGTAAACAATCTTCTATCTCTAATCTCAAGATTCATCGTGTCCCTCTCCTCAGTGAATACTGATGCAAAGTAATCATTCAGAATTTCACCCATTTGCTCAGGTTCGACACAGAACCTTCCTTCCTTATCCTTAGTGGACCAACCCATTTCTCTAGTTACCTTCTTGTTTCTTATGTATGAATAAAGCACCTTGGGATTCTCTTAATTCTGCTCGCTAAAGTTATTTCATGACCCCTTTTAGCCCGCTTGATTCCTCGTTTAAGATTGGACCTACTCTCCCAATATTCCTCCAAGGTCCATTCTGTTCTTAGCTGCTTGGACCTAATGTATGCTTCCCTTTTTCTCTTGGCTAGTCGTACAATTTCTCCTGTGATCCATGTTTCATGAATCTTGCCTTTCCTATCCCTTATGTTCAAAGCGACATGCCCATCCTGCACTATCTTCAACCACCGTGGCTCAGTGGCTAGCACTGCTGTCTCACAGCATGTGGAGTTTGCATATTCTCCCCATGTCTGCATGGGCTTCCTCCGGGTGCTCCGGTTTCCTCCCACAATCCAAAGATGTGCAGGTCAGGTGAATTGGCCATGCTAAATTGCCCATAGTGTTAGGTGCATTGGTTAGAGTAAAATGGGTCTGGGTGGGTTACTCTTCGGAGGGTCGGTGTGGACTGGTTGGGCCGAAGGGCCTGTTTCCACACTCTGGGGAATCTATTCTAAACTATCTTTGAAAGCCTCCCACATATCAAATGTGGACTTTCCATCAAATAGCTGCTCCCAATTCAATTTCCCAACTCCAGCTGAATTTTGATATAATTGGCCTTGGCCCAGTTTAGTACTCTTCCCTTTGGACCACTCTCATCTTTGTCTATGAGCATTCTAAAACTTACAGAATTTTGGTCACTATTCCCAAAGAAATCCTCCACTGCAACTTCTACCACCTGGCCTGGCTCATTCCCCAACACCAGGTCCAACAGGGCCCGTTTCCTCGTGGGACTATTGACATACTGTTCTAGAAAGCTCTCCTGGACGCTCCTTACAAATTCTGCCCTATCCAGACCTCTGACACTAAGTCAGAATGTCAGAGTGTCCCAGTCAATGTTGGGAAAATTAAAATCTCCCATCATCACCAACCTGTTACCTGTACATCTTTCCATAATCTGTTTACCTATTTGTTCTTCTACCTCATGCTCACTATTGGGAGGCCCGTAAAACAGCCCCAACAATGTAATTGCACCCTTATTTCTGAGCTCTACCCATAACGCCTCACTGCTCAAGCCTTCTATAATGTCCTCCTTTAGCACAGCCGTGATATCATCCCTGACCAGCAATGCAACCCCTCCCCACCTCCTTGTCCTGCCTGAAGCATCTATATCCTGGAATATTTACTTGCCAATCATGCCCTTCCTTCAACCAAGTCTCTGTGATCGCAATAACGTCATACTCCCAGACACCAATCCAAGCCCTTGGTTCATCTGCCTTACACACTATATTCCTTGCATTAAAGTATATGCATTTCAGGCCACCTGTGCTTTTCAGTTCATCTGCTCTCTGCCTACTCTTCCCCTTGATAATGCTAACGTCAAGGTCCTTACAGTCTCTAGTTTCCACCTCACTGTCTACTAGTCTTCTCTTCTGGTTTCCAGCCCCCTACCACATTAGTTTAAAACCTCCCCTACAGCAGTAGCAAAAACTCCTCCGAGGACTTTAGTTCCAGTCTAGTTCAGGTGTAGACCATCCAATTTGTAATAGCCCCACCTTCCCCAGAACCAGACGCAATGTCCCACAAATCTGAACCCCTCTATCCTATACCATCCTCAAGCCACGTGTTCATCCTGCCTATTATTTCATTTCTACCCTGGCAATCCCGAGATCACTACCTTTGAGGTCCTCCACTTTAACTTCTCTCCTAGCTCCCTGAACTCTGTTTTCAGGACCTCATCTTGTTTTTTTTTCTTGTGTCATTGGTGCCTGTATGCACCACGATAACTGGCTATTCACCCTCCCCTTTCAGAATGTTCTGCACCCGATCGGTGACATCCCTGACCCAAGCACCTGGGAGGCAATATACCATCGGGGAGTCTCGTTTTCGTCCACAGAACTGCCTAACTACTCCCTTTACAGTAGAATCCCCTGTGACTATGGCCCTGCTAGTCTTTTTCCCACCCTTCTGAACAGCAGTGCCCGCCACGGTGCCATGATCCTGGCAACTGCTTCCCTCCCCTGGTGAGCCATCTCCCCCAACTGTATCCAAAACGGTACACCCGTTTTGGAGAGAGATGACCGTCGGGGGCACTGCCTTCCTACTCTTTCTCTGCCTTTTGTTTCCCTCAGCAATTCTAATCTGTAGTGTGACCAATTTGCTAAACATGCTACAGCATCGAAGATGCTCCACAGTGAGTCCATCTGCAGCTCCAGAGCCGTCATGCGGTCAAACACGAACCACTTTCTATGTAAAACTTTGATCCTAATTTTTTTTTTAAATCTTTCTCTTCTCATCTTAAAAATAAGCCTGAACTTGAAATCTCCAACCCTTAGGAAAAGACACCTGGCATTGAACTTAACTATATCCCCCATGATTTTATAAACCTCAATAAGATCACCCTGCAACTTCCTATGCTCCAGTGAAAAAAGTCACAGCCTAAGCAGCCTCTCTTTATAAGTCAAACCCTCTCTTCCTGGCTATTTCCTGGTAAATCTCTTCTGAACCTTCTCAAGTTTAATAATATCCTTCCTATAACAGGGCAATCAGAAATGGACACAATACCCTAGAAGAGGCCTCACCAATGTCCTGTACAACATTAACATGACATCCAAACTCCTATACTCAAAGGTCTGAGCAATGAAGGCAAGCATGCTCAATTGTTTCTTTACCACCCTGTCTACATGTGCTGTCTCCTGTGTACCTGTTAAACCAGCTCAAGGGGCTGAATGGCCTCCTCTTGTTCCTGGGTAACAGGCTTGGGAGAGCTGCTGGCACACAGAGACTGGCCACTGGTCTTCATCAACTCTGATCTTACCTTTGACAAATAGAATGGCCGAGTCTCGGACTCCATGAGCAACAAATGTTATCTCCGACTCATTTTCCTCCACTTTGACTCCTCTGATCAGCAGCATGTGACGTGTCCTCGACTGGTCGATCTTGAACCTTTCATCATTGTGAAGCTGCTGCCCCTTCATGTGCCATGTTCCCAGGACAGAGGTGGACAGCTCGATGGTGAACTCCGCATCAGTGTCCTGATACAACGTCATGTCACTGAGGTGAGTCCGAATCCTCGCCGAAGGGACTAGAGGGAGAGAGGTACAGTTTATAGACTTATCCCGGAGGTTTGCTAGCACAGTACTGCTTAAGTGTGTCTCTCAATGTCAGAGCCTGTATGAGTGTGCAATACACTGTGGCGACAAAGGAATGGCTCTCCCTGATATGGTAATGTGTGGCCTGTGGTATTTTTACAGTCTTTCAGGGCACATGGGTATTGCTGGCAAATTCAGCATTTATTGCCCATCCCTCATTGTCCCTTGAACTGACAGGCTCACTCAGCCGTGTCAGTGGGTAATTAAGAATCAACCATTTAGAGTCAGGGATGTTGGTGTCGCTATCTGAGCCAAAATTTGTGACCATTTTCTCATTGCCATGGAGAAGACAGTGGAGAACTGCATTGTATGTCAGACCAGGTAAGGACAGCAGTTTTCCTTTACTGAAGGACATCAGTGACCCAGATGGGTTTTTAACAACAAATTAATGATAGCTTCATGGTCACCAGCACCATGACTGTCTTTCAATTCCAGCTTGTATGAATTTGAATTTAAATTCCACCAACTACTGTGGTGGAATTAAACCTGTGTATCCAGGGGATGAGACTGAACCTACGAGACTTATCCTGTGACATTTAACATTGGTTTTTAGAATCTGGATCCTGTGATTACTCTCCAACCTACTAACTTTCCACTCCACCAGTTTCTGTATTCAAAGAATAATCCTTTGTCATTTCCACCACTTAAGCAGAATGCCACCACCCAACACAGCATCCCCTCCATCTCCACTGTCAGAATTTGGCAAGGACCATTATTTCTGTGACACCATGGTCCAGTCCTCGATCACTCCTAATGCTTCCTCACCTTCTCATGGCACCTTCCCACACAATCATAGAAGGAGTAACATTTGCTCATTCATCACCTCCTTTCCCATTGCCCAAATCCAGCAGAAAATACATGGTTACTGGGACAGGTTGGGAGGTGGTCTGAGTGGGATGCTCTTCATAATGTTGGTGTGAACTTGATGCTCCTGCCCCATAGAACTCATCTTTTCCAACTTGATTTTTTTATTCCCTCACGTGGCTCAAAGATTGGTGAAATGGATTTGAATTCCTCGGACATTGGCACCAGTACTGGGGAAGAAGGGACCTGTTCTAATGGGACAGTCTTCATCTGAATCGTGCTGGTATCAGAGTCCTAGCAAATCACATAACTAGGGCTGTACACAGGGCTTTAAACTAAATGTAGTAGCAGGGGGTGTTCAGTTATAGGAGATATCACGAAATCCATCTTAAAAGAGGAGGTAAGAGTGCAGGTTAGTGATATGGCAGATGGTTACCAGACAATAAAGGTGAGGGACAGGACAGGTGAAAATCTTTATGCACCAAGGAATTACAAAAAAGTAGGGAAATTTAACAGTGGAACAAATTTTAAAACTTTGTATATAAATGCATGAAGCATTTGAAAAAAATAAATGAGTTACTAGCCCAAATAGAAACAAAAGGGTACAATTTGGTAGCGATTAATGAAACATGGTTACAAGGAGACCAGGTCTGAGAAGTGAATATCATTACACAATACAAATGCAGAATAGCTTGCAGAGTAGCCTGCTACCTGGTTGGTTCCACAAAAAATTCTCCAAGAATTTGGCCTGGATAGATGATTGGCAAATGGACAGAAGACAGAGAGTTGGGAGGAATGTTTTTTCTGGACAGCAAGAGGTAACTAGTGGGGTGCCACAAGGTTTGGTCCTTGAATCTCAGCTATTTACAATCTGCATTGATAACTTGGATACAGGGATAGAAGGCTCTCCAGCCAGATTTGCAGACGACACAAGAATAGGCGGCACTCTAAAGTGCACTGAGGAAATCGGAACCTTAACAAATGGATATGGATAGTTTAGGAGAGTGGGCAAAAACGTGGTAGATGGAGTTTAACATGGATAAGTGCGAGGTCATGTATTTGGGTCGATTAAATGGGAAGGTGACCTATTATCTTAGTGGGACGGCACTTCCAGGTGCTCTGGTGCAGAGGGATCTAGGTGTACTTGTTCATGAGTCACAGAAAACTAGTATGCAGGCACAGATAATAAAGAATGCAAATGGAATGTTCACTTCTATAGCTAAAGGAATAGAAAATAAAGATAAGGAAGTATTGTTGAGGCTATACATGGTATTGGTGAGACTGCACCTGCAGTATTGTGCACAGTTTTGGTCCCCTTATTTAAGGAAAGATGTAGTGGCATTGGAGGCAGTTCAGAGGAGTTTCATTACATTGATCCTAGAGATGAGGGATTTGTCGTATGAATAGAGATTGAACAGTTTAGGCCTATACTCTCTGGAATTCATAAGAATGAGGGGAGATCAAATTGAAATATTCAAGATGATAAAAGGTGTGAAGTGAATGTTTCCTCTTGTGGGGCATTCAAGGACAACAGGTTATAGTCTTAAGATAAGGAGTATCAAACTTAAAAGAGAGTTGAGAAACAAATTCTCCCAAAGGGTTGAGAATCTGTGAAATTTGCTACTTCAAAGTGCAGTGGATGCTGGGACAGTGAGTAAATTTAAGGAGGTATTAGACAGAGTTTTAATTGGTAATGAGTCGAAGGGATATGGAGAGAAAACAGGAAAATGGGAGGAACAAATCAGCCATGATCGAATAGCTGAGCATACTTGATGGACCGAATGACCTACTTCTGCTCCTATATCTTATGAACGTATCTGTTCCAATGATGCCAGCTTCTACAAGGGGACCTCCAAAATGCCCTCCTTCTTCCTCAACTTAGGATTCCCAACTACTGGGACTGACAGGGCCTTCACCCGTGTCCAACCCATCACCAGCACTTTGGCCCTCACTCCTTCTCTTCCCTCCTACAATATCAACAGGGTCTCCCAGTCCTCACTTACCACCCTACCTACATCCACATCCAAAGAATCATTAGCCGCCATTTCCACCATCTCCAATGAGATACCACTTTCAGACAGATATTCCCCTCCCATCACCTGTCAACCTTCTGCAGGAACCGTTCCCAATGGGACACCTTTATTCACTCCTCCTCCAGTCCCAAAACCTCTGCACATCCCCAGGGCACTTTCCCATGCAGTCATAAAAGGTGTAATACCTGCCCATTCACTTCCTCTCTTCATTATCCAAGCCCCTAGACACTCCTTGCAGGTGAAGCAGCGATTGACCTACACTTTACTCAATCTAATTTACTGCATTCGTTGATCACAATGTGGTTAGCTCTACACTAGCGAGACAACATGCAGATTGGGCGGCTACTTTGCAGAGCACCCATTCCTTTATCTATCCAACTGGTTTTCTCTCTCTCTCTGGGTGTCATCTCCACCTATTATTTATTCCCCCTCACTCCCCCTCCCCAACCCTTCTTCAGCATACACAACCTTTATCCAGTGACAATTAGTTCTGAAGAAGGGTCACTGGATCCATAACATTAATCTGCTTTTTCTCCACAGATGGTGCCAGGCCTGCTAAATTTTTCAGCAATTTCTGTTTTTGTTTATAATTCCCAATATCTGCAGTTCTTTGCTTTTTTTGTGAAAGGGAGAGAATGGATCCTAGAGGAGAAAGTGAGGTCTGCAGATGCTGGAGATCAAAGTTGAAACTTTATTGCTGGAACAGCACAGCAGGTCAGGCAGCATCCAGGGAAGCATTCCTGAAGAAGGGCCTGTGCCCGAAACGTCGAATCTCCTGTTCCCTGGATGCTGCCTGACCTGCTGTGCTGTTCCAGCAATAAAGTTTCAAAAGAGAATGGATCCTCCCTACTAAGAGCAAAGTATACAAGATGGAAACAAGATAAAGCTGTAGAGGGAGAGGGGAGGGAGAATCTAAGAAAAATGGAGAACAGACATATTTCAAACAGTTTCTGAAGTTATGGAGTTCAATTTTGAGACCTTGTGCTGTAAGATGCCTAAAGTGGAAAATGAGGTGTTGTTCCTTGTGCATGCTTTGCTCTTCATTGGAACTTTGCAGTAGGCCAGGACAGAAATGTTAGCATGAGAGCAAGGTGGTTTGTTGAAATGCTAAGTAACTAGGAGTCAGGGTCATTACTGTGGACAGAGCAGAGGCATTCCGCATAGCAGTCACCCATTTGGTCTCGCCAGTGTAAAGGAGAATGCACTGTGAGTAATGAATACAGTAGACTAATTGAGCAAAGCATAAGTGAAACATTGCTTCATCTGGAAGGAGTATTTGGGGCCTTGGACAGTGAGGAGGGAGGAGGTGAACATACAAGTGTTACACCTTCTGCAGTGTCAAGAGAAGATGCCAATGGGAAGGTGAGGTAGCATTAACAGTCATGGAGAAGTGAACAAGGTGTCATAGAAGGAATGGTCCTTGCAGAATGCTGACTTTGGAAGTGGAGGAGATGATGTGTTTGGTGGTGGTATCCTGCTGCAGGTGATGGGAATGGTAGAGGCTATCCTTTGAATAGAGACTGATGGAATGGAAAAGAAGGATGTTGGAGAGTAATCACAGACTTTAAAAGCCACTGCTAAATGTCACAAGACAAATCTGAGAGGCCCAGGCTAATCCCCTGGAAACACAGGTTCAAATCCCACTACAGCAATTGGTAGAATTTAAACTAAAATTAATACAATCTGGAATGGAAAGCCAGTCTTACTGATGGTGACCATGAAACTATCATCAATTGTTGTAAAAACTCATTTGGGTCACTAATAACCTTCAGCCTACACATCATTGGACACTATGGACAAGTTAGCATGGCCTATTAACCTAGCCTGCATATCTTTGGACTGTGGGAGGAAACTAGAGTACCGAAACGAAACCCATGCAGACATGGGGAGAACATGTAACCTCTACACGGTCGTCCAAGGGTCGAATCATACCTGGGTCCTTGGTGCTATGAGGCAGGAATATTAATGCCTGAGCTACCGTGCTGCCACTAAAGCAATGTGTCTGCCCGGTTAATCCTGTTTGTGGTGTTTGGGAAGGAGGTAGAAGTGGGCTGTGTGGGGTTGAGGGACTATGCGGTTGGAGGCAGTTATGGGAGAGATCATCAGATGAAATAAGATTAGTGACCATTGTGAACATAATAGACTGGCGTTGATAGTACTGTTATGGTCCGGGGAAGATAGGAAGACGTCTCCAAGAGCTGTCAGCCTCTTTAATGCAGAGGTCAGTATGCCAGACAACAACATCCTTGTTGGCAGGTTTGATTACAATGTCAGGGTTGGATCTGAGTGTACAGACTGCAGTCAATTCAGAGGGATATATGTTCAAATGGGTGAGAGGGAGCAGAGAAATTGAGGTGACCAATGTCATATTGACAGTACGTGATGAGTAGGTCGAGTGCGGATGAAAAGCCATAACGCAGGTCCAGGTGGAGGTAGAGTGTTGCAGGCGGGTGAATACTCCATGTCATGCTGAGCAAGGTGTAACTGGATTTTAGATGGTAGCTGAGAAGCTAATTTTATATTTGCAGTGTCTCTCCAATGTGATGAAAAAGATTGCACACTACTTAAAAAACATTTAAGTACGTTTCGGATATTTTAATTTCTGTCTAAATCCAAACAACAGTTTTCACTAACTGCAATTGTAAATCAGAAGTAAACAATCATTTGCTTTTAATTTCCTGGTTTTGGGGCTGTAAGAATCTTTCAGTTTGGTCGATGGATTTCTGACAACACTGCTGCTGCATCCTTGGACAGCTCTTAACTTATCACCAGATTTAAATATCCATTGGGACAATAAAGCTTTGGTGTTTGACAGGTTTGTTAGGAAGCTTTATTTGAGTTCACTGGTAGGTGCAATTTCTTTGCTGCAGACTGTATAATGCAAACTTCCTTTCCTTCTGGGGTAACTGTTCTTGATCTGTTCTGCTCTACCCGTGGAATGAGTGAGGAAGGAGTGAAGAATGTTGAAGCTTTACTTCAGGACTAGCACCCCTCGATAAGGTATCATGAAATGTGGATAAAGTGGTTAAGAAGGCATATGGGATATTTAGAGTCAAAAAGTATGGTACTTCAGGTCAGGCAGCATCCAAACAGGAGAGTTGACATTTCAGGCATAAGCCCTTTATCACATTCCTGATGAAGGGCTTATGCCTGAAACATCAACTCTCCTGCTCTTCGGATGCTGCCTAGCCTGCTGTGCTTTTCCAGGCCACGTTTTTCGACTCTGACTTTCCAGCAGAAGGAATATTTACCATTATTTGTGAGGCACTGAGTTTAAGAGCGGGGAGGTTATGCTGGAAATGTATAAAACATTGATTAAGCTACAGCTAGAATAGTGTGTGCAATTCTGGAATCCAATCATAGGACAGATGTCAATGCACTGCAAAGGGTGCAGAGGAGATTTACCAGGATGTTTCCTGGGTTGGAAAGTTTCAATTATGGAGAGTGATTGAACAGACTGGGATTGTTTTGTTTAGAGCAAAGGAGACTGAGAGGGACATAACTGAGATGTATAAAGTTATTAGGGGCATAGATTGGGTAGACAGGAAAAATAATTTCCCTTTGGTGGAGGGATCAATGACCAGGGAACACAGATTTAAGATAGGGGTAGAAGATTTCGAACAGATGTAAGGAAGAGTGTTTTTATGCAGGTTACGGGAATTTGAAAAGTGTTTAGATGTACACTTGCAATGCCAAGGTATATAAGACTATGAGATGAATGCTGGAAAATGAGATTAGAATAGTGAGGTAGTTGTTGATTTTAGGAGGCTGGAAGGGAAGAAGTGCCTTTTTCTGTGCTATAAATCTCTATGACTCTTTGATGATGCTGATCCTTGCCTGCACTTTCCTGACCTCTTACCTAGGTGCACCACTCCAGGGAATTCCACCTGCTCGCTCTTCCCATAGTTGTTGACGGAGCAGACCCGGAATCGGTAGCGGGCCTCATTGGAAACGCTCTCTCCCAGGATCTCCACTACTGTGCTGCCCTCAGTGGTCAGGCAGCGCACCCACTCCTCAGTGCCCAGCTCCTGCCTCTCAATCACGTAACCAGTCACCCCATTCCGCTGGCAGTCGGGTGGTGATGCCCACAGCAGGGAGGCTACATTGGGCTTCTCACAGCTCATCCGTACATTCACTGGGGCACTGGGAGGTATATGTCTCCTGGCTACAAGACAGAAAACACACAAGATCTGCAAGTTATTCATTATCATAGAAGCATATAGTATAGAAACTGGCCTTTCAGCTCATCATGGCTATGTCAACCAACAAACAAAACTACATTGATCCCATTTACCTGCACTTGGTCCACAGCCTAGTATGCTTTGGCATGTTAAGTGTTCATCCAGATGCTTCTTAAATGTTGCAAGAGTATCTGCCTCCGCCACCCTATCAAGCAGTATATTCTATTTTTCTATAACCTTCTGGGTGGAAAATATTTTTCTCAGATCTCCTCCAAGCTACTTGTTCTCACCTTGGAGAAAAGCCGATTTTGACAGTATTAGGCAAGAACTTTCGAAAGCTGATTGGACGCAGATGTTCGCAAGTAAAGGGATGGCTGGAAAATGGGAAGCCTTCAGAAATGAGATAACAAGAATCCAGAGAAAGTGTATTCCTGTCAGGGTGAAAGGGAAGGCTGGTAGGTATAGGGAATGCTGAATGACTTAAAAAATTGAGGGTTTGGTTAAGAAAAAGAAGGAAGCATATGGCAGATATAGAGAGGATAGAACGAGGGAATCCTTAGAAGAGTATAACGAAAGTTGGAGTATACTTAAGAGGGAAATTAGGAGGGCAAAACGGGGACATGAGATAGCTTTGGCAAATAGAATTAAGGAGAATCCAAAGGGTTTTTACAAATATATTAAGGACAAAAGGATAACTAGGGAGAAAATAGGGCCCCTCAAAGATCAGCAAGGTGGCCTTTGTGTGGAGCCACAGAAAATGGGGGAGATACTAAATGAATATTTTGCATCAGTATTTAATGTGGAAAAGGATATGGAAGATATAGACTGTAGGGAAATAGATGGTGACATCTTGCAAAATGTCCAGATTACAGACGAGGAAGTGCTGGATGTCTTGAAATGGTTAAAAGTGGATAAACCCCCAGGACCTGATCAGTTGCGCCCTAGAACTCTGTGGGAAGCTAGATAAGTGATTGCTGGGCGACTTGCTGAGATAGTCACAGGTGAGGTGCCGGAAGACTGAAGGTTGGCAAACGTGGTGCCACTGTTTAGGAAGAGCGGTAAAGACAAGCCAGGGAACTATAGACCGGTGAGCCTGACTTCGGTGGAGAGAATCCTGAGGAACATGATGTACATGTATTTGGAAAGGCAAGGACCGATTCAGGATAGTCAAGATAGTTTTGTGCATGGAAAATCATGTCTCACAAACCTGATTGAGTTTTTTGATGAAGTAACAAAGAAGATTGATGAGGGAAGAGCAGTAGATGTAATCTATATAGACTTCAGTAAGGCGTTCGACAAGGTTCCCAATGGGAGACTGATTAGCAAGGTTAGATCTCATGGAATACAGGGAGAACTAGCCATTTGCATACAGAACTGGCTCAAAGGTAGAAGACAGAGGGTGTTGGTGGAGGGTTGTTTTTCAGACTGGAGGCCTATGACCAGTGGAGTGCCACAAGGATTGGTGCTGGGCCCTCTACTTTTTGTCATTTACATAAATGATTTGGATGCAAGCATAAGAGGTATAGTTAGTAAGTTTGCAGATGACACCAAAATTGGAGGTGCAGTGGACAGCAAAGAGGGTTACCTCAGATTACAACAGAATCTGGACCAGATGGGCCAATGGGCTGAGAAGTGACAGATGGAGTTTAATTTAGATAAATGTGAGGTGCTGCATTTTGAGAAAGCAAATCTTAGCAGGACTTATACACTTCATGGTAAGGTCCTAGGGAGTGTTGCTGAACAAAGAGACTTTGGAGTGCAGGTTCATAGCTTCTTGAAAATGGAGTCGCAGGTAGATAGGATAGTGAAGGCAGCGTTGGTATGTTTTCCTTTATTGGTCAGAGTATTGAGTACAGGAGTTGGGAGGTCATGTTGCGACTGCACAGGACATTTGTTAGGCTACTGTTAGAATATTGTGTGCAAATCTATATTGAGTACAGGAGTTGGGAGGTCATGTTGCGACTGTACAGGACATTTGTTAGGCTACTGTTGGAATATTGTGTGCAATTCTGGTCTCCTTCCTATTGGAAAGGTGTTGTGAAACTTGAAAGGGTTCAGAAAAGATTTACAAGGATGTTGCCACGGTTGGAGGATCTGAGCTACAGGGAGAGGCTGAACAGGCTGGGGCTGTTTTCCCTGGAGCGTCGGAGGCTGAGGGGTGACCTTACAGAGGTTTACAAAATTATGAGGGGCATGGATAGGATAAATAGACAAAGTCTTTTCCCTGGGGTCAGGGAGTCCAGAACTAGCGGGCATAGGTTTAGGGCGAGAGGGGAAAGATATAAAAGGGACCTAAGGGGCAACTTATTCACGCAGAGGGTGGCGTGTGTATGGAATGACCTGCCAGAGGAAGTGATGGAGACTGGTACAATTGCAACATTTAAAGGGCATTTGGATGGGTATATGAATAGGAAGGGTTTAGAGGGCCAAGTGCTGGCAGGTGGAACTAGATTGGGTTGGGATATCTGGTCAGCATGGACAGGTTGGATCGAAGGGTCTGTTTCCATGCTGTTCATCTCTATGACTCTAAACCTATGCCCTCTGTTCTTAGACATAGTTAAAAATCACACAACATCAAGTTATCGTCCAACAGGTTTATTTGGAAGCACTAGCTTTCAGAGCACTGCCCTTTATCAGGTGGTTGTGGAATATAAGATCATAAGACACAGAATTTATAGCAAAACTTTACAGTATGATGTAACTGAAATTATATATTTGCTATAAATTGTGTCCCACGATCTTATACTCCACAACTACCTGATGAAGGAGCAGCGCTCCGAAAGCTAGTGCTTCCAAATAAACCTATTGGACTATAACCTGGTGTTGTGTGATTTTTAACTTTGTACACCCCAGCCCAACACCCACACCTCCAAATAGTTCTTTGAAATGTCCGCCTTTGGGAAGAGATTCTCACAATCTCCCCTGTCTACACCTCTCAAAACTTTGCACACCATAACTCGGTTCCCAACTCATACCCCTTCTCTACAAGAAAAAAATCCAGCCTATCCAGTCTCTCCTCCTTACTGAGACTTTTCATTCCATACAACATTTTGGTGAATCCTTTCTGCACTGTCTCTGGTGCAATCAGAGACAGTATGGTGATCAGAATTGCACACAATATTCCATCTGTGGCCTAACCAATGTTTTATAAAGTTGTAACAAGACTTCCCTACTCCTATATTCTCCAACTATTCCATATGCTAGTTTCACCAGTCCATCTGTGCGGACACCCTCAGGGATCAACACATAGATCAAGGTCCCTTTATTCCTCAGCACTCCTAAGGGACCTACCATTCACCGTGTGTAAGTTTACTCCCTTTATCTAAGCAAAGATGCTCTGCCTGTCGATGCAATCCAGTGAAGGTATACCAGACTCATTCCGACAATGCCAGGACTGATGTATGATGAGAGTCTGGCTCAGTTAGGACTATATTCATTAAAGCTTAGAAGAATGAGGGCGTAATCTCATGGAAACCAATATAATTTCAACAGGACTAGACAAGGCAAATACAGGAAAGATGTTCACTGAGTCTAGAACCGGGGACATAGTTTAAGAGCACAGAGTAGACCATTTAGTACTGAGACGAAGACAAGTTTCTTTCCCCAAGAATGGTGCACCTGTGGAATCTCTGCCACAGGAAGTGGTTGAGGCCAAAACATGGAATGTTTTCACGAATGAGTTAGATGTAGTCTTAGGGCTAAAGGGTATGGGAGAAAGCAGGGGCAGGATATGGAGTTGGATGATTGGCCATGATCATATTAAATGGCAGAGGAGGCTAAAAGGGCCAAATGGTCTACTCGTATTCCTATTTACCTATGTCTACAAAGATGCCTCTTTACCACATATGGAAGTTCTCCCACAATGCAATAGTCTGAGATTCAAATGAGATATCAGAACTGTAACCTCCTGAAGACTTTAACAAGTGATTGTGACTGACATATCAGGGCTGGAATAGGTGTTCTCACTCCTGGAACCTATTGTTTTGGCCATTCTCATTCTCTCCATCAAAATCTCACAGATGGTTTTTAAGAAAGATCCTGACCACTCATTTTTAAAATTGACCTTTATTTTCTGACAGCAAGAAGTCGAGTTTTTTTTATTCTCTCATTGGACTTGGTTGTCACTGGCTGGCCAGTACTTTTTTCCCATCCCCATTTGCCCCTTGAGAAGGTGGTGGTTAGCTGCATTCTTGAACCACTGCAGTACTTGTGCATAGGTAGACCCACAATGTTGTAAGCGAAAGAATTCCAGGATTTTGACCCAACAATACTGAAAGAACAGCAATATATTTCCAAGTCATAATGGTGAGTGGCTTGGAGGGGATCTTGCAGACGTTGGTGTTCCCATTTATCTGGTGTCTTTGTTCTTCAAATGGAAATGGTCGTGGATTTGGAAGATGCTGTCTAAGGATCTTTGATGAATTTCTGCAGTGATTCTTGAGATGGTTTTGAACATTGGTGGACTGAGTGCATGTGTGTCAATTTAGTGCCAATGAAAGGAACTGCTTTGTCCTGGATGATATCAAGCTTCTTGAATGCTGTTGGAGCTGCACTCATCCAGGTAAGTAGGAAGCATTCCATCACACTCCTTAATTGTGCCTTGTAGATTGTAGGCTTTGGGTTATCAAGGGTGTTACTCGCAACAATATTCTTAGTCTCCGATCTGATCTTGTAGCCACTGCGTTTATGTATCAAGTCCAGTTGTGTTTCAGGAGAATTGTAACCTCCAGGTTGTTGATAGTGGGGGATTCAATGACGGTAGCATCATTTAATGTCAAGGGGCATTGGTTAGATTGTGTCTTATCACAGATAGTCTTTGCTTGGCATTTGTGTCAGGTAAATGTTACTTGCCAATCAAGCCTGAATATTGTCCAGACCATGTTTCATTTGAGATGAAAAGTGTGTTGCTGGAAAAGTGCAGCAGGTCAGGCAGCATCCAAGGCGCAGGAGAATCAACGTTTCGGGCATAAGAAGAGCTTATGCCCGAAACGTCGATTCTCCTGCTCCTTGGATGCTGCCTGACCTGCTGCGCTTTTCCAGCAACACATTTTTCAGCTCTGATCTTCAGCATGTGCAGTCCTCACTTTCTCCATGTTTCATTTGAACGTGGATCATTTCAATGTGAACCGTGTGTGGCGCTGAACACTATGTAGTCATTGGTAAATATGCCCACTTATGATGGAGGGAAAGTCATTGATGAAGCAACTGAAGATAGTTGGGCTAAGGAAACTACCCTGAGGCACTCATACAGAGATGCCCTAGAGCTGAGATGACTGATCTCCAACAAACGCAAGCATCTTCCTATGTACCAGGTAAGACTCTGAAATAACTCCACAGAGGCCAGTATGTCAGCATCAAGTCTCTATTTATTTACACGTGAAGAGTCCTTGACACTGCTCCAGCTCCCTCAAAGCCAGATCTCAAAGTGATCAGTACCTCTGACACTCCTGTTTATATCTGTCCACGAGGGGTCTTTGATTGGACCAAATTAACAGCCTCAATCAGGGAACTCATACTCTGAGAGGTCTACTTGGCTGAACTCATTACTATCACATCCATCCTCCTTTGGTAGCTCCTCCTGAAGCATTTTAGCACAAGGTCAAATTCCACCAGCTTTCCCTCTAATTCAGGCAGCGTGTAACACCCAGTTTTTCACCTCTTGTGCCTGGGAAGAAATTCATTCACCCCATCAGGCAGCAAAGGAATCCAGCAGCGATATCTACCGTGTCCATCCCAGATTCCAAGGAATCTTTAATGCTTGACAGAGAAAGAGAACCCACTGGTCCCAGAAGTCAGAAAGGGCAGTTGAGAAGCTGGGTACATTTTGCTAGACACAAAAGAGTCAGCTCAGCTCCTGCACTGTTTACGAGATTGCAGCTTTCATATTGTCCTCTTGCTTGTCCAGGACCATTGCACTACCCAAAAGTTTATTTGCTATCGAACCTGACGTCGCGTTGACCATGCCTCTTAGCCATGGAAGGTCATTCCAATTGACCCTATACAAAACTTTGTCTACGGCAGTAAACAGTAGAGCCTTGTGTCTAACACTAATATTCCTGATTCTGGATTAGTGGTGCTGGAAGAGCACAGCAGTTCAGGCAGCATCCAAGGAGCTTCGAAATCGACATTTCGGGCAAAAACCCTTCATCAGGAATAAAGGCAGTGAGCCTGGAGTGTGGAGAGATAAGCTAGAGGGGGGTGGGGGTGGGGAGAAAGTAGCATAGAGTACAATGGGTGAATGGGAGAGGGGATGAAGGTGATAGGTCAGGGAGGAGAGGGTGGAGTGGATAGGTGGAAAAGGAGATAGGCAGGTAGGACAAGTCCGGACAAGTCATGGGGACAGTGCTGAGCTGGAAGTTTAGAACTAGGGTGAGGTGGGGGAAGGAGAAATGAGACCGCATCGGGAGCAACGGATACAATAAATGATATTAGTGGATGTACAAGTAAAACTTTGATGGATGAGGAAGGCTCCTTTAGGGCCTTGGATAGAGGCGAGGAAGGAGGTGTGGGTGCAGGTTTTACAGTTCCTGCGGTGGCAAGGGAAAGTGCCAGGATGGGAGGGTGGGTTGTAGGGAGGCGTGGACCTGACCAGGTAGTCACGGAGGGAACGGTCTTTGTGGAAGGCGGAAAGGGGTGGGGAGGGAAATATATCCCTGGTGATGGGGTCTATTTGGAGGTGGCGAAAATGTCGGCGGATGATTTGGTTTATGCGAAGGTTGGTAGGCTGGAAGGTGAGCACCAGGGGCGTTCTGTCCTTGTTACGGTTGGAGGGATGGGGTCTGAGGGCGGAGGTGCGGGATGTGAACGAGATGCATTGGAGGGCATCTTTAACCACGTGGGAAGGAGGCCATCTGGTGTGTTCTGTGGTGGAACTGGTCCTCCTGGGAGCAGATCCGGCGGAGGCGGAGGAATTGGGAATAAGGGATGGCATTTTTGCAAGAGGGAGGGTGGGAAAAGGTGTAATCCAGGTAGCTGTGGGAGTCGGTGGGTTTGTAAAAAATGTCAGTGTCAAGTCGGTCGTCATTAATGGAGATGGAGAGGTCCAGGAAGGGGAGGGAGGTGTCAGAGATGGTCCAGGTAAATTTAAGGTCAGGGTGGAATGTGTTGGTGAAGTTGATGAATTGCTCAACCTCCTCGCGGGAGCACGAGGTGGCGCCAATGCAGTCATCAATGTAGCGGAGGAAGAGGTGGGGAGTGGTGCCGGTGTAATTACGGAAGATCAACTGCTCTACGTAGCCAACAAAGAGACAGGCATAGCTGGGGCACATACGTGTGCCCATGGCTACCCCTTTGGTCCGGAGGAAGTGGGAGGATTCAAAGGAGAAATTGTTAAGGGTGAGGACCAGTTCGGCCAAACGAATGAGTGTATCGGTGGAGGGGTACTGTTGGGGACGTCTGGAGAGGAAAAAACGGAGGGCTTGGCGGCCCTGGTCATGGCGATGGAGGTGTAGAGGGATTGGATATCCATGGTGAAGATGAGGCGTTGGGGGCCGGGGAAACGGAAGTCTTGGAGGAGGTGGAGGGCGTGGGTGGTGTCCAGGAACTCCCCACATACGTTCGAGACGCTGCGCGTTGTGAGGGTGAGAGGTTGGAGTGGGGGAGGGAGGTAGACAGGTTGAGGCGGATAATATCCCGGCGGCAGTTGGAAATGAAGAGGTTGAGGGCAGGTAATAGGTCAGCACGGGGTGTCCAGATGGATGCAGTGTGTTGGAGGTGGGCGAAGGTGTCCTCGGAAGGTGGGCAGGAGTCCTGATTGTGAAAGTAAGCTCGGAGGTGGAGGCGACGGAAGAATTGTTCGACGTCATGGCGTATATTAAATTCATTGATGCGTGGACGGAGGGGGATGAAGGTGAGTCCTTTGCTGAGGACTGATCGTTCGTCTCAGTGAGGGGGAGGTCTGGGGGGATGGTGAAAACTCAGCAGGGCTGGGAGCTGGGATCTGGTGTCGGTGTAGAGCTGGGAGTAGGGGCGGAACCTGTAACTGTCTTTTTACTCTCCCTCCCTCCCAGCTCAGAGAAATCAGATTTCACCTGGTGCGGGGTCTTTTCCCATTCGCAACTCTGCTAAAGCTGACCCTAAAGTTGCATGAGGAGTAGTTCTGTAATTAGGTAGGAACCAGGACAGTTTGCTATCGAGTGAAGCTGTCGGCTGTTTTTGTAAGCCTGCCTTCAAGGTTTGGACTGTTCTTTCTGCCAGACAATTGGATGATGGATGGTATGGAGTTGACCATATATGATGAATATCACTCAATTTCAGGAGATGCTCCAATTCCCTACTGTTAAACGATGACCCATTATCTGTGACCACTACATTCAGGAATCCATGTATTGCAAACGAGGCAGGCAGGTTTTCTATGTCCAGTGTTTGAAGAATTAACCCAATGTATGTCCAGCCACTTTGAGAGGGCATCCGCAATGGCTAAGAACATTGGGCCCATGAAAGGATCTGCACAGTCAATATTTAACTGAGTCCAGGGTATACATAGCTATTTCCATAAATGTGGAAGAGTTGGTGGTGGCAACTTGTGTTCTTGTTAGCATTCTGAGCACTGCCCTACCAAAGTGGTCATGTCATCCAGGTCATCAATCATAACTTTTCACCAACACCTTCACTTTGGAAACTCCTGGATGACTGTGGTGGACTTCAGCCAGTATCTGGCAATGACTTTTGCTTGGGACAATCCCTCCTACTGCCCATAATAATTTGCCATCCTCTACTATGATCTGGTCTCTCTGAGTCCAAAACGGTTATTATTCTGGTTGGGATCACACTTTGGTTTCACCCAACACCAGCTGTTTCGGTTTTGCCAGCTCTGGACATATCTGCAAAGTCTGACATTGTTAGCTGTGACAGGACATGTGTCCAGAAAATTTAAAATCATTATGCTCACTTCCAGAGGCAGTACCACTGCTGGCGTATCTGCCAGTGGGAGGCAGCATAAATAACTTGTATTTATATGCACTGACAATTAGAGCCAACCATTTAATTTGGCCTGAAGCTATGGGTGGCATTGTAAATCTAGCAGAGCTCTGTAGTCTATTACAATTACAAAATTACACCTGCAAAAGGTATTGGTGGAACCTCCCAACTCCAAATATGGCCCCCAAGTCTTCATTCCCTACCTGGGCATATTTACTCTCTGCATTAGTCAAAGTCCTGCATGCACACACTATCAGGGAGGGTGTCCATTCCATTGGAATACCCTACAACTCATATGCTCCACTTGGCCCATTTTCCAATGTTAAAGCCAATTGTAGCACCTGTTTAAAGTTAAGTTGGTCTTCAACTAGCAGGGGTTTCTGCATGGTTACATCATTAATCCACATATAAAATGGTCTCTCAGCATCTCATTAAATGTTAAATCAAAGTCACATGCCTTTGCCAGTCATCTTAACATAGTTAAAAATCTTGCATTGCCAAGCAAAACTGATAACATCTCAGAATTAGAGGAGGTTTGGGATCATAACATTCCTTAACTAAATCCGTCAACTCTTGAAAGGTTTTAGAATCTGGTGCTTCAGGGGAAGTTAGGTTCCCAATAACCAAAAAAGCCACGGGACCACATGCTAACAGGAGAATTCCTCATTCTGCCTCCAATGTCATTTCCCCAGAAAATATAATGCATTTTTTCCACACACTGGGCCCAGACTTCAATAACAGGATTGAAGAGTCAAGCTTCCCAAATAATTGCATGATGCCAGAAATGCTTACCCCAACTCAAAGACAGCCATTGCGAACAAATTTCTTCAGGATCATGCTTTCCTCTCACTGCCACTGAAATAACTCCAGAGAGGCCGTTATCCCATCACCAAGTCATCCTTTATTTACAAATGGAGAGCCCTTGATACTAATCAGCTTCCTTAACGCCACCTCACAGAGTGAGCAGAACCTCTGACACCCCTGTTTATATCTGACATCCAAAGTTCCCTGTTTGGACTAGATTAACAGCCCCAATGAGGTACCTCATATTCTGAGGTCTGACCTCATTACAACAACAACCCCTAAAAGCAGATGGTTCCCCCTGATTCCCATTGACTCCAGTTTTGCTAGGGATCCTTGATGCCACATTTGGTCAAATGCAGCCTTGATGTCAAGAGTTGTCACTCTCACCTCACCTCTGGAAATTAGCACTTTCATCCATGTTCAGACTAAGGCTGTAATGAGTTCAGGAGCTGAGTAGCCAAGGTGAAACCCAAACTGGGTGACAGTGAGCTGGTTATTGCTGAGCAAGTGCTGTTTGATAGCACATTTGATGATACCTTCCATCACTTTACTAATGATCATGAGTAGACAGATGGGGCAGCAATTGGACAAACTGGATTTATCCCGCTGTTTGTGTCCAGCTTGGAATAGGTATGCAGTAAGTTCTGAAATAAAAGTCTTCAGTACTGTTGACAGAATTTTGTCAAACTCCTTAGCCTCTACAGTATCCAATGCCTCCAACCATTTCTTGACATCATGTGGAGTGAATTGAATTGGCTGAAGAACATACATCTGTGATTCTGGGGACTTTTGGAGGAGGTTGAGATGGATCAACCACTCAGTACTTCTGGCTGATGATTATTCCAAGTGCTTCAGTCTCATCTTTTCCACTGAGATGTTGGACTCTTCCAACATTGAGAATGGGGTTATTTATAGAGCTTCCTTCTATTTAATTTGCTATGCGATTCACAACTGGACATGGCATATTTGCAGAGCTTAGATCTGATCTGTTAGTAATGAGATCACTTCGTTCTATGACTTGAATTCTCCCAGCTACCACTCACATTCACACACACGTGTGTCATTGCTGGAAACAGCAGCATTTCATGGTCGCTTCAGAAGGTGGTTAAGAGTCAACCACATGCTTCTGAAGTCACATGTAGGTCCAGACCAGATAAGGATAGAAGATTTTCTTCTCTAATGGAAATTTGCAAACCAAATGGGTTTTCAAGGAAATGAATGATAGTTTTGTGATCACCAAGAAAACAAACCCTAGGTATCATTCCAGTAAATCTCCTCCAGACGCTCTCCATGGTCTTGATAATTTTTCTTGAAATATGGCATGAACACAATACTCCACTTAACTAGAGTTTCATAAAAGATTTAAAACCTCAGCCGACAGATCACAGAGAGCTTTGGAGAATCTAGGAGCAGGAGTAGGCCATTCAGACCCCGGAGCTTCTTCCGCCATTCAAAGAGATCATGGCTGATATGTGGCCTAATTCCATTTACCTGCCTTTGGCATGTATTGCTTAACAAAAATACATCTACCTCAGGTTTAAAATTAACAACTGACCCAGCTTTCACTGCCATTTGTAGAAGAGAGTTCCAAATCTCTGCCATCCTTTGTATGTTGAAGTGCTTCCAAACATCTCTCCTGAATGATCTTGCCCTCATGCTCAGACCATGTTTCCTAGTTCTAGAATCCCCAACCAGTGGAAATTGTTTATCATTATCTAATCTGATTTTTCCTGTTAATATCTTAAAGATTTCAATCAGATCACCTCTCAATCTTCTAAATTCCAGAGAAAATAGGCCTCATTTGAATAATTCTGGATCAGTGGTGTTGGAAGAGCACAGCAATTCAGGCAGCATCCGAGGACAGGCAAAATCGACGTTTCGGGCAAAAGCCCTTCATCAGGAATAAAGGCAGAGAGACTGAAGCGTGGAGAGATAAGCTAGAGGAGGGTGGGGGTGGGGATAGAGTAGCATAGAGTACAATAGGTCAGTGGGGAAGGAGATGAAGGTGATAGGTCAGGGAGGAGAGGGTGGAGTGGATAGGTGGAAAAGGAGCTAGGCAGGTCGGGCAAGTCCGGACACGTCAGGGGATCGTGTTGCTGGAGGTTAGAAACTAGGATGAGGTGGGGGAAGGGGAAATGAGGAAACTGTTGAAATCCACATTGATGCCCTGGGGTTGAAGTGTTCCGAGGCGGAAGATGAGGCGTTCTTCCTCCATGCGTCTGGTGGTGAGGGAGCGGCGATGGAGGAGGCCCAGCACCTCCATGTCCTCCGCAGAGTGGGAGGGGGAGTTGAAATGTTGAGCCACGGGGCGATTTGGTTGATTGGTGCGGGTGTCCCGGAGATGTTCCCTAAAGCGCTCTGCTAGGAGGCGCCCAGTCTCCCCAATGTAGAGGAGACCGCATCGGGAGCAACGGATACAATAAATGATATTAGTGGATGTGCAGGTAAAACTTTGATGGGTGTGGAAGGCTCCTTTAGGGCCTTGGATGGAGGTGAGGGAGGAGGTGTGGGCACAGGTTTTACAGTTCCTGCGGTGGCAGGGGAAAGTGCCAGGATGGGAGGGTGGGTCGTAGGGGGGCGTGGACCTGACCAGGTAGTCACGGAGGGAACGGTCTTTGCGGAAGGCGGAGAGGGGTGGGGAAGGAAATATATCCCTGGTGGTGGGGTCTCATTTGAATAATGTCTCCTCATAACTTAACCCCCGAAGTTCAGGTATCTATCTTATAAACCTATGCTGTATTCCCTTCAAAGACAATATAACCTTCCAGACCTGCGCACAGAACTGCAAGTAGGCTCTAACCAGGAATTTGTATAACTGCACCATTAAGATGATAACTGAAATCATGCCTGGAATACAGTGCACAGTTTTAGTCTCAAAATTTAAGAAAAGATATCCTTGCATTGTAGGTGGTTTCCTAGCACACAGGGAATCTTCACTGGACTAGCCCCTGGGATCGGGGATGGCCCCTCATGAGAGGCTGAGTAAATTTGGTCAGTATTCTCTAGAGTTTAGAAGAATGAGATCGTCTCATTAAATTATATAGCATTCTGAAGGCGATTAAAGAAGAAAAATTGTTTCCCTCTGACTAGGAAAGCTCAAACATGGGAGCACAGACACAAGATAAGGGGTCAAAACTTTCAGACTCATGAGCAGAAATTTCTTCGCTCAGAAACCAGGAAAATGGAGGTTTCATTGTGAATTTATTTAAGGTTGAGATAGACAGATTTTTGATCTCTTGAAATCAAGGAATATGGGAGTAGTTGGGGAGGAGATGCAATTTGAGTTAAGAACATAACAAATAGAAGCAAGAATTGACCATTCCACCCTCAAGCCTGCTGCATCATTCAATATGGCCACAGCTTCAACAAAGCCATTAACTTGTTAAATAGTGGCGCCATTTTAAGGGGCTGAATGGCCTACTCCTGCTGCCATTTTTAAAGCTGTTATGCCATTTCTAGGCTGAACCTCCACGCACTTTGTGGAGTAATCCCACACTCCACTAGTAGAACCTAGTACATTTTTTTTGTGTCACTGAATGGCCGGGGAGGTCCAGACAATGGGCTCAAGCCTTGGACACAGGCCTCAGGATCAAGACTTAGAGATAAAGAGTAGGACAATGGTCCAGTAGGACATGATTTGCATGGCATGCGCTGCATTGATCATGACCCAGTTTCAAGAAGCATGTAGGTCAGGCTCCCATTCCAGTAGTGAGGACACCTTTTACCTCAAACCTTCTCCTGACTTTTATAAGAAAATGCAAACTTCTCACCAGACACTGCACCAGGTCATCGTCTTTGGAGGGGTGCCACGCCAAATGCAGCAGGGCTTACAAGGACAGGCTCCCCCAGCTGAAAGAGTTAAGTGCTGATTTAATTGAGATATTTATGATTATTAATTAACGTAGTCAATTGAATGGAGACAATGGACTTGTGCGCTGCAGTGGCAGTGTCTGGGCTAGCTGGTCTGGCTTCAAGACCCAGCTGCACTACAGCCATGTTGCAAATTTCCTGAACAGGTTGATTTAAAAAGTATTCCATGAGCCTACCTCCACCTGTCTCGGGAAGAGAGTCCACAAACTCATTACCACCTGAGATGAAAACGCAATCTCCCTACATGTGAACCAAGAGACTCATGTCCAAGTCGCACCTTCTCCAGAGCTGGGTCATGACATCACTGAACAGGCTGCTTGATTTGCTTGTTGCTGGGGAAGGCGGTTAACTTTTATGGACCTAAGGCAGGTTGCAATAATGGTTAGCTATGATATAATTCAAAAACAGGAGCGAAGATGATTGCATCACCTCCTTCTGCTCCTATGCTGAGTCTGTAAATGTGAGATATGAAAGGGCAGAGGCCATTAATTTTTCTTGACATAAACAATAAAGGGGAAAGTGAGGTCTGCAGATGCTGGAGATCAGAGTCGAACAGTGTGGTGCTGGAAAAGCTTAGCCAGTCAGGCAGCATCCGAGGAGCAGGAGAGTTGACGTTTCAGGCATAATTCATTCCTGATGAAAGGCTTATGCCCGAAACATCAATTCTCTTGCTCCTTGGACGCTGTCTGACCAGCTGTGTTTTCCAGCACCACACTCTTCGACTCTTAACAATAAAGGGAGGTGGTAGCGCAGGGCATTGTCACTGGACCAAAATCCAGAACCCCAGACCAAATTTCTGGGGAGGTGGGTTCAAATACCACCAAGGCAGATAGAGCAATTGGAATTCGATAAAATATCGGGAATTTAAAACCAGTCTAATAAATTACCACGAATCCATTGCTAATTGTCATAAAAGCCCAAATGATTCACTTTAGGGAAGGAAATCTGCCATCCTTATCTTGTTTGGCCTCCAAGTGACTCCAAACCCAAAGTAATATGGGTGACTCTCGACTGCCCTCTGAAATAGCCTTAGGACGTGACTCAGATCATGAGAATTAGGAAAATCGATATTTCGAGCAAAATGGCTTCAGCAGGACCCTTTTGCCCAAAACGTCGATTTTCCTGCTCCTCAAATGCTGCCTGACTTGCTGTGCTTTTCCAGCATCACACCCTTGACTCCAATCTCCAGCATTGCAGTACTCACTTTCACTTCACGGCAGTTAGGAACAAGTAATAAGTGCTGGCTTTGCCAGCAATGCCCACATCCCATGAATAAATAAACAAAATAAAACTCATTCTGGCTTCAAGTGTCTTACGTTTCACACGAAGCTGCGATGACGATTTGGAGTCACTGATAACGAAGGTGATGACACCAGAATCTTCCACTGTGACATTAACAAAGACCAGAATGTGGGTTTTCCCAAAGGACTTGATGATTGTTTTATGGGATTCAGTCAGCAGCTCTCCATCCTTGTACCAGGACACCTCCACATTCTCCTCATCCAGGTCCACACAGAAGGCTGCATTCTCTCCCTCCACTACATCCAGTTTCCGTGGTAACCGCTTCACGATTTTACCTCAGAGGGTTGGGGAAAGAATGAATAATTTCAGCAATTCAAATCAAAACTTGACTCCAACAATTTTACTTTCAATTACTTTATTTGCGACTGAATAACCACTCTCTCAATACTGACCTTCTAATAGTGTAGCAGTCCCTCAGCACTGACCCTCTGATTAGATTAGATTAGATTCCCTACAGTGTGGAAACAGGCCCTTCCGCCTAACCAGTCCACACCGACCCTCTGAAGAGTAACCCAGCCAGACCCATTTCCCTCTGACTAATGCACCTAACAGTCTGGGCAATTTAGCATGGCCAAATCACCTGACCTGCACATCTTTGTGACTGTGGGAGGAAACCGGAGCACCCGGAGGAAACCCACGCAAACACGGGGAGAATGTGCAAACTCCACACAGACAGTCACCCGAGGTTGGAATCAAACCTGGGACCCTGGTGCTGTGAGGCAGCAGTGCTAACCACTGAGCCACCGTGCCACCCTAATAAAGACGTACAGCACTCCCTCAGCACTGACCCTCCAACATGCTGCATCCCTTCAGTATGGATGCTCTGACATTGTGGCACTCCCTCAGTACTGACCCTCCAATAATGCAGCACCTCCTCAGCACTGACCCTCTGACAGGTGTTTGTGTGGCAGTCTCTGGAATGCAATTCAAACCCATGACCTTCTGACTCAGATGAGAGACATTGACTCAATGACTTTAGCTGATCTAAAATAGAGCTGACATGGTTATTCACGACGCTGTGAGATGGGCAATGTTGGCTCTGCTCTTGGACTCTTTAAAAGAAAAGTGAGTATTTGCAAGGGGCCAATGACCATTGCCAATCCTTACTGTGGGGGATACTGTCTGTGTTCCGGACAGCGGTTGGAAGAATAAGTGGTGATTCAGTAAGTGGGGTCTAATACCCCAGCATCGTCCATTGTCCATTCCATCAACACGTATACCTGGGATGTGGCTGCACTCACTCCAAGGGTTCTAAGCCAATTACCTTTTACTGCCACCTCAGCAATGCTCCTGCCACCATCTTTCATCTCACAGAGGTAAACTCCATCGTCATCCATGGTTACATCCTTAATGGTAAGGCGATGTACTGCCCCTTGCTGCTCGATAATGTACTTGGCACTAGAGTGTAACTTGCGGTCTTCAAGGTACCAGACAGCTGGTATCGAGTCTCCCGGGACCTCACATTCCAAGATCGCCTGCTCCCTCTCATTCACCTCGACATCCTGCAACTGGTTCTTAAATTTGATGCGAGGTTCTGGGGAGGAGACATGAAATGAATAACTAACCAGGTCTCTGTTGCAACTTATATTTTTTACACAAAATAACAAGCACTTCATAAGCAACAACTACCTAGGCCATCAGTTATTGTCCATCCCTAGTTTCCACTGAGAATGAGCTGAACAGCTTTTGGGAACAACTGCAATCCATGTGCTGTAGGTAGACTGACAACATTGACAGGGAGTGAGATCCAGGATTTTGAACCAGTGACATCGAAGGAATGGCAATGTATTCCCAAGTCAGGGTGAGAGTGGCTTGGAGGGGAACTTGCAGGTGGCAATGTTCCCATGTAAAGGCTGTGCTTACCTCTACAGATAGAAGTAGTCATCAGTTTGGAAAATACCAGTTAAGGAGTTTTTGTGAAGTGGAGGGGTGAGATGAAAAAGAAAGTACAAACTTAAATTAGAGCTACTCTGTTCAGACATACATAGAAACAAAAAGTAGGAACGGGAGTAGGTCTTTTGGCTCGTGAACCTGTTCCATTATTGCGATTTTTGAGAAGATTTGTAGCTCAGGTTGAGGTTCAGGTTGTAAGTTTGCTCGCTGAGCTGAAGGTTTATTATCAGACGTTTTGTCACCATACTAGAGTCAATGGCAATCTTCAGACTGTTTTTAGTCAGGATTAAATAATCATAATGCAATTGAATGTCAGGCACTTGTATAATACTACTTGATACTTATCAGCCGAGGACTGGACATTGTCTAGGCTTTGCTGCATCATCAGTGAGCTTCCAGTTAAGTGCTGGTGTTATGTCCCGCTTTCTATTTATGTGTCTTGGTCTGTTAGGGTGGGTGACATCATTTCCGGTTCTTTTTCTCAGAGGTTGGTAAAAGGGGTCCAAATCAATGTGTTTACTGATAGAGTTCCAGTTTGAAAGCCAGGCCTCCAGGAATTTCCCTGCATGTCTCTGTTTAGCCTGTTTTAGAATGGATATGTTGTCCCAGTTGAAGTGGTGTCCTTCTTCATCTGTATGTAAGGGTAGTGATAGTGAGTCATGTCTTTTGGTGGCTAATTGGTGTTCATGTATCCTGGTGGCTAGTTTTCTGCCTGTCTAGCTGATAATAGTGTCTGTTATAATCCTTACATGGTATTTTGTAAATCAAATTTGTTTTGCTGGGTGTTTGTATGGGGTCCTTTAGGTTCATCAGACGCTGTTTAAGTGTGTTGGTAGGTTTATGGGCTACCATGATGCCAGGGGGGTCGAAGTAGTCTTTATTAGTTCTTTTGTGTGAGATTGTCTAGTATTTCCTGTAGGGATACTTTGTTTTTTTCAATAAACATAGTCTACCGATTCCTAAACAACAAACCCAAACAAGCAGATACAATGTGCCCAGAAACTCTAGCCACAATACCATACGTCAAAGATATCTCTGAAATGATCATCAGGCTACTCTGACCCCTTGGCATCATGGTAGCTCACAAACCTACCTACACACTTAAACAACACTGATGAACCTAAAGGGCTCCATACAAACAACTAACAAAATTAATGTCATTTACAAAATACCATGCAAGGACTGTAACAAACACTACAATCGGACAGACATGCAGAAAACTAACCACCAGGATACACGAACACCAACTCGCCACCCAAAGACATGACCCACTATCATGAGTATCCTTACATACAGACGAAGAAGGACACCACTTTGACTGGGGCAATTCATCCATCCTAGGACAGGCAAAACAGAGACACGCACAGGAATTCCTGGAGACCCAGCATTTACCAACCTCTGAGAAAAAGATTCAGAAATGATATCACCCACCTTAAGAGACCAAGACATATAAATATAAAGCGGGACACTGCTCACTGATAATGTTACCTAGCATGGTGATGAAACGTCAGAAAACAAACCTTACTCAGCGAACAACCTTACAACTTACTCCATCATTCAATACGATCATGGCTAAACGTCTTACTCAGTATCCTGTTCACACTTTCTCCCTATTTCCTTCAGCCTCTTTAAACCTAAGAACTATATGCTTTATGAAAACATTAAACATTTTTTCCTCAACCACTTTTTGTGGCAGAGAATTGCACAGGCTCACCATTCTCTGGATGAAAGCATCTCTCATCTCAGTCCGAGATGTTCAGCACCATTCTTAGATACTGAAGCAGTCCAAATGCAGCAAAGCCTAGACAATGTCCAGTCCTGGGCTGATAAGTATCAAGTAGTATTATACAAGTGCCTGACATTCAATTGCATTTTGATTATTTAATCCTGACTAAAAACAGTCTGAAGATTGCCATTGACTCTTGGATTGAAAAATGTGTTGCTAGAAAAGCGCAGCAGGTCAGGTAGCATCCAAGGAGCAGGAGAATCGACGTTTCAGGCATAAGCCCTTCTCCAGCATCTGCAGTTCTCACTTTCTCCTAATTGACTCTTGGGTGGCACAGTGGCATAGTGGTTAGCACTACTGCCTTGGGTCGCTGTGTAGGTTTCTGTTGGGCACTCTGGCTTTCTCCCACTGTCCAAACGCGTGTAGGCTCAATGGATTAGCCATCATATATGTGGGGTTGTGTCTGGATGGGATGCTTTTTGGAGAGTCAGTGCAGACTCAATGGCCGAATGGCCTCTATCTGCACTGTAAGATTCTACAAAACTGCAGTTGTATAAAGTCATAGAGATGTACAGCACGGAAACAGACCCTTCGGTCCAACCCATCCACGCCGACCAGATATCCCAACCCAATCTAGTCCCACCTGCCAGCACCCGGCCCATATCCCTCCAAACCCCTCCCACTCATATACCCACCCAAATGCCTCTTAAATGTTGCCTCCACCACATCTTCAGGCAGATCATTCCATATAGATCACATCTACTGCTCTGCCCTCATCAATCTTCTTTGTTACTTCTTCAAAACACTCAATCAAGTTTGTGAGACATGATTTCCCACGCACAAAGCCATGTTGACTATCTCGAATCAGTCCTTGCCTTTCCAAATACAGGTACATCCTGTCCCTCAGGATTCCCTCCAACAACTTGCCCACCACCGAGGTCAGGCTCACCGGTCTATAGTTCCCTGGCTTGTCTTTACCGCCCTTCTTAAACAGTGGCACCACGTTTGCCAACCTCCAGTCTCCCGGCACCTCACCTGTGACTATCGATGATACAAATATCTCAGCAAGAGGCCCATTTATACTCCTAGGACTGCAAGGATTCAAGAAGGCAGCTAATCAGCACCTTCTTAATTAGGGATGGGCAGAAAATGAATATAAAAACATTCAATATATAAAAATATATAAAAACAGCAGGCCTGAGGGGATGGATTCAATAGGATCTATTTTGCTTTGAATGCCACGTTTTACCCCAAAAAGCCTTTAATCTCATGTTAACAAGACTATATAAACAAATGAAAGAACTGAGATGCCAGAAATCAGGCCCACAAACAGGAATTGCTGGGGGAAAAAAATACAGCAGGTTTGGCAGCATCCATGGACAGAAAGCAGAATTAACTTTTCAATCCAGTGATCTTTCTTCAGAAGTCTACCTACCTCTGTTTCAAAAATGTTCAATGAACATTCTTCCATTGCCTTCTGTGGCAAATAGATTCAAAAATGCACAGTCCTCTGAGATAAAAGAACTTCTACTCATCTCTATCCTGAAAAGGTGACGCCTGATTTTAAAACCGCATCCCCTGGTTTTCGACCTCTCCACAAGAAAAGACATTCTTGCACTGGAGAATGGCGACTTTGTACATTTTTTACTGTACTCCTGTATTGCTGTACTCAAGTACACGTGACAATAAAATCTAAATCTACATCTAAATCTACCCTTGTCAAGACCATTCAGGATCTTATACATCTCAAACAGGTCACCCCTCGTTCTTCTAAACCTCTGTAAACAAGCCCAATCTGGCCAAATGTTCATCTTAAGACAAGCTGCTCATCCAGGTATCATTCCAGTAGGCCTCCTCTGAGCCACCTCAAATGCATTTAAATCCGTGCTTAAATTAGGAGGCCAAACTGTGCATAGTATTTGAGATGTGGTTTCAGACATATATCAGAAGTACACTATGTTCAATTGTAATAATATAGCATCCTACTGCGCTATGCTAACTTTTTGTCACTCACATTAGAACACCTGGATCCCTCAGAAGCACAGAATTCTGCAGTCATTCTTTGTTAAAGTAACTTTTTTTTATTTTTCATACCAAAGTAAACAACTTCACATTTTCCCACATTATACTCCATCTGCCAGATTTTTGCCCAATCATTCAAATTATATATTCATCTGCAAATTCCAAATGTCTCCTTCACAACGTACTTTCCTACCTACCCTGGTATCCTCTGCAACTTGACTTTGTTCCCCATATTGAAGTTAAGTGATGTGAATTATAAATGTTGGGACCCAGCACAGACCCTGCGGGATCCCACTCATCAAAACCCCATTCACGCACAGTCTTTTTTTTTCCAGACAGCCAGTCCTCCAACCATGTTACTATAATATCTCCTACACCATGAGCTTTTATTTTCTGCAATAAACTTTGATGTGGCACACTATCAAATTACTTCTGAAAATCTAAGTATAGTACAGGTTAGTATAGGTTAGGTGGGCTTGGATCGGCGCAACATCGAGGGCCAAAGGGCCTGTACTGCGCTGTATTCTTCTATGTTCTATGTATCTACAAGGCATCCTCCATCTACAGCACCCCTGTCAAGGATCCTTTTGAAGATCCCCTTTCAAAATGTTGCCCTAGTTAGTGACATGATCAATTTCTTTAAAAAAGTGAAGACTTCATATAGTCTTAAGATAGAGGTTTCTGGGTTGTTTTTTACTCCTGTCACGCTTTTTGACATCCAGCAACAGACCCTGTGGAATCCCACTCATCACATCATGCCAAAGACCCACTGACACATAGTCTCAGTTTTCTACCAGCCAGATAGTCTTTCAACCATGTTAACAAAATACCCCCTACATTGTGAGCTTTTATTTTCCACAATAACTTTTATTGAAGCGTCTTATCAAATGACCTTCTGGAAATCTGAAAGCACCACGTCTGTAGGGCATCCTCTATTCATTGCACAAGTTACTCCTTCAAAACGTTGGTCTGGCTAGTGGCACATATTAAAGGATTATGTTTACTTGTGTAGACTCCATATCGGCATAAAATAGAGATTGGTGTTTTGTTTTCCCACTCCCCCTCCTGTCATGCTTATTGAGAGAAGTTCCCATGTATTCTAATCTTACCTTTGACGTTGAGCAGCACTGAGCTGAGGGTCTGACCAGCTGCATTGGAGGCAGCACAAGCGTACAGGCCATTATCCTGCTGCTTGCAGTACAGCACCTTGAGGATGAAGTAGCCCTCCCTGTCCTCGTAGAGGAGGTGACGCCTACCAGGGGCGACCAGCCGACCGTCCTTTCTCCAGAAAATCTCGGGCTTGGGCTTCCCGGTGACATAGCACCGGAACTTCGCGTGCTTGCCCTCTGTCACGGAGAAGACTTTGACTTTGCAGGCCCTCGGTGGGTCTTCAGTGGCGTGGCTCTGGCGGGCGACGCCGGAGGCTGAGTGCGGCTCACGGTGAGGGAGGCGGTGCCTTTTCCCGCGCCGCGCCTCGCGCCGGATCCGTTGGGCGCCCGACCCCTCGCTGACCCCAAGGCCGTTGCTGGCGGTTGTGGGCGGGGCTGGCTCGTGGGGGGCGTCGCCTGGCTCCACGAGGAGGACGGCCGCCGACATGGCCTCGCCGAGAGGGTTGCGCGCCTTGCATAGGTAGACCCCCGCGTCGGGCATGCGGGCGCTGAAGATCTTCAGGTGGTGCCAGCCTTCGCCGTCGCAGCCTTCGCTGAAGTGCCCGCTCTCGAAGATCTCGGTCAGCTTCTTGCCGTCCTTCTCCCAGGTCACCGCCGGCATCGGGGAGCCGGCCAGCCGCCCGGTGAAGACCACGTCGTGGCCGCGGACCACCCTGGCCGAGGTGGGCTTGACCACGAAGGCCGGCCGGTTCTCCGGGTCCCCGTCGCACTCCTCCACCTTGAGGGTGGCGGCCGCGTAGGTCTCCCCCACGCTGTTCTTGGCCTTGCAGATGTACTGCCCACTGTCCTCCACCCTCGCCCGCGACACCACCAGGTTGTAGACATTGCCGTCCTCCAGGAACCGGTAGCGACCGTGAGGTGAGATCTGAGTCTTGTCCCTCTCCCAGATCACAGTTGGACGAGGGTCCCCAGCGATTTGACACTTGAGAACGGCGTCTGCCCCATTGGGCACCGTGAACGTCCTGGGATACGATAAAAATCTCGGAGCTCCACCGAAGACATCCATTGAAGAATGCTCAGGGATCGAATGGCCAGGCACCTAGGAACAAGCAACGCAAAATAATCTGAGCACCGTTTTGCCAACAGCGTTTATCAAGAGGAGCGGGCATGTGAGGGAGGAATAACTTACTTTAGAAAGTTCAATCGATTATTATTACTAATAAATCCAGTGGGAAATTCAGGAGAAATGTTCCCACCAATGGAATGTGGTCTCAGAGAATGGTTTAGGCTTTACAGTACATGAATGCGAGGTGCAGCATGATAAACGTAAAGATGAAGGAAAGAAAGGGAGTGTTGGAACGGTGAGATGTTGGAGGGGGATGGCTAGTGTGGAGAATGAATGCCAACACAGACTTGTTGAGGCAAACAGTCTATTTCCTTACTGCAAAAACTGATGAAAGCTGTTTTGCCTCTTCCTCAGTTGAGGTCAAACATGCCCAATACGTCCTTATTATAGGACCACTGGGAGTTGGCCATTCAACCCATTGGACCTGTTCTGCCCATTCAGTGAGGTAGTAGCTGATATGTAACTCAACTCAATCTTGTCACTTAGGCTCCATGACCCTTAAAGACCAGCAATCCATCAATTCCAGTTTTTGGAGATTTCCAGTTGGGACCAACATCAATGATTTTGCTTAGATCAGAGTGGTGCTGGAAAAGCACAGCAGGTCAGACAGCATCCGAGGAGCAGAAAAATCAACATTTTGGGCAAAAGTCCTTCATCAGGAATGAAGGAAAAAGGATATGTTTACCTTTTTCAGGAAAGTATAACCATGTCTAACAAGTTTTTAATTATCCTTGGGAAGGTGTTTGAGGTCCACCTTCATAAATTGTTGATGTGCCCTTGTCAATAAATCAGTGGAAGTTAAGATGCTAATGGAATATTACCTTTATCACAAAAGGATTTGAGTACAGAAGTGGTGAAAATGAGGACTGCAGATGCTGGAGATCCCGTTCCTGCTTGAGATCCTTCTGATCTAAACTCTGGTTTCCAGCAAATGCTGTCCTCACTTTTGCCCATCAGTGATTTTGCTGCAGAATGTTGGTTAGGCCACAGCTGGAGTACTGTATGCAGTTGTGGTGTCCAGAATATAGGAAGGATGTAATTGCGATGGAGTGGGTTCAAAGGAGATTCACCAGGAGGTTGCCTGGGATGGAACATTTCAGATACGAAGAGGCTGAATAAGCACAGGTTGTTTTCTTTATTGGAGAGAAGGTTGGTGGTGGGGAGCTTCCTGGAGGGGTGTTAGGTGATTATGATGGGCAAGGACGGGATTAATTGAGAACAGCTGTTCCCCTTAGTCTAAGGGTCAGTAACAATGGAGCATCATTTTAAAGTGAAAGGCAGGAGTTTAGAAGGGATTTGAGGAAGCCTTTTTCACCCAGAGAGTAGTGGGAGTCTGGAATGCACTGCCTGGGAGAGTAGTTGAGGCGGAAAACTCGGAAGCTTTAAAAAGTACTTGGATGAACTCTTGAGGTATCATAACATTCAAGTCTCTGGGCCTAATGTGAGAAAGTGGGGCTGGTGTAGATTTAGCATATTTTCGGTGATGCAAACTTGATGGGCTGAACAGCCTCTTTTCCATTGTTTAATCAGAGTCATGGAGATGTACAGCACGGAAACAGACCCTTCGGTCCAACTCGTCCATGCCGACCAGATATCCTAAATTAATCTAGTCCTATTTGCCAGCACTTGGCCCATATCCTGCTAAGCCTTCCTATTCATATACCCATCCAGAAACCTTTTTAAATGTTGTAATTGTGCCAGCCTTAACCACGTTCTCTGACAGCTTATTCGATCCACCATCTGATTGCTTGAAAACACCCAATATTTTAGCTTCAAATGATTTCTGTGGCAGAGAATTCCACAAGCACCCACTTTCTGGGTGAAGACATACCTCCTCATCCCAGTCATAGAGCTCTACAGCATGGAAACAGACCCTTCGGTTCAACTCATCCATGCCGACCAGATATCCTAAATTAATTGAGTCCCATTTGCCAACATGTGGCCCATAACCCTCTAAACCCTTTCTACTCATGTCCCCATACAGCTGCCTTGTAAATAGAGTCAGAAAGTCATAGAGATGTACACCATGGAAACAGACCCTTCGGTCCAACCTGTCCATGCCGACCAGACATCCCAACCCAATCTAGTCCCATCTGCCAGCACCCAGCCAATATCTCTCCAAACCCTTCCTATTCATATACCCATCCAAATGCCTTTTAAATGTTGCAATTGTACCAGCCTCCACCACTTCCTCTGGCAGCTCATTCCATACACATACCAATCTCTGTGTGAAAACATTGCCCTTAAATCTCTTTTATATCTTCCCCTCTCACCCTAAATCTATGCCCTCTAGTTCTGGATTTTTCAACCCCAGGGAAAAGACTTTGTGTATTTACCCTATCCACACCCCTCATAATTTTGTAAACCTCTATAAGGTCACCCCTCAGCCTCTGACGCTCCAGGGAAAACAGCCCCAACCTGTTCAGCCTCTTCCTATAGCTCAAATCCTCCAACCCTGGCAACATCCTTGTAAATCTTTTCTGAACCCTTTCAAATTTCACAACATCTTTCCAATAGGAAGGAGATCAGAATTGCATGCAATATTCCAACAGTGGCCTAACCAATGTCCTGTACAGCCTCAATATGACTTCCCATCTCCTGTACTCAATACTCTGACCAATAAAGGAAAGCATACCAAACGCCTTCTTCACTATCCTCTCTACCTGCGACTCCACTTTCAAGGAACTATGAACCTGCACGCCAAGGTCTCTTTGTTCAGCAACACTCTCTGGACCTTACCATTAAGTGTATAAGTCCTGCTAAGATTTGCTTTCCCAAAATGCAGCACCTCGCATTTATCTGAATTAAACTCCCATCTGTCACTTCTCAGCCCATTGGCCCATCTGATCAAGATCCTGTTGTGATCTGAGGTAACCTTGTTCGTTGTCCACTATACCTCCAATTTTGGTGTCACATGCAAACTTAATAACTATACCTCTTATGCTCATATCCAAATCATTTATGTAAATGACAAAAACGTAGAGGACCCAGCATCGATCCTTGTGGCAGTCCACTGGTCACAGGCCTCCAGTCTGAAAAACAACCATCCACCACCACCCTCTGTCTTCTACCCATGATCCAGTTCTGTATCCAAATGGCTAGTTCTCCCTTTATTCCGTCAGATCTAACCTTGCAAACCAGTCTCCTATGGGGAACCTTGTCGAACGCCTTACTGAAGTCCATATAGATCACATCTACCACTCTGCCCTCATCAATCTTCTTTGTTACTTCTTCAAAAAACTCAATCAAGTTTGTGAGACATGATTTCCCACGCACAAAGCCATGTTGACTATCCCTAATCAGTCCTTGCCTTTCCAAATACATGTACATCCTGTCCCTCAGGATTCCCTCCAACAACTTGCCCACCACCGAGGTCAGGCTCACTGGTCTATAGTTCCCTGACTTGTCCTTACCACCCTTCTTAAACAGTGGCACCACGTTAGCCAACCTCCAGTCTTCCGGCACCTCACCTGTGGTTATTGATTATACAAATATCTCAGCAAGAAGCCCAGCAATCACTTCTCTAGCTTCCCACAGAGTTCTAGAGTACACCTGATCTGGAGATTTATCCACCTTTATGTATTTCAAGACATCCTGCATTTCCTCCTCTGTAATATGGACATTTTCCATGATGTCACCATCTATTTTCCTACATTCTATATCTTCTATATCCTTTTCCACAGTAAATACCGATGCAAAATACACATTTAGTATCTCCCCCATTTTCTGCGGCTCCATACAAAGGCCGCCTTACTGATACTTGAGTCGTCCTATTCTCTCCCTAGTTACCCTTTTGTCCTTAATGTATTTGTAAAAACCCTTTGGATTCTCCTTAATTCTATTTGCCAAAGCTATCTCATGTTCCCTTTTTGCCCTCCTGATTTCCCTCTTAAGTATACTCCAACTGCCTACTCTTCTAAGGATTCACTTGATCTATCCTGTCTATTGAGAAAATGAGGTCTGCAGATGCTGGAGATCAGAGATGGAAATGTGTTGCTGGAGAAGCGCAGCAGGTCAGGCAGCATCTAGGGAACAGGAGAATCGACGTTTCGGGCATTAGCCCTGCCTGACCTGCTGCGCTTCTCCAGCAACACATTTCCATCTCTATCCTGTCTATACCTGACAAATGCTTCCTTCTTTTTCTTAACCAAACTCTCAATTTCTTTAGTCATCCAGCATTCCCTATACCTACCAGCCTTTCCTTTCACCCTAACAGTAATATACTTTCTCTGGATTCTCGTTATCCCATTTCTGAAGGCTTCCCATTTTCCAGCCATCCCTTTACCTGCGAACATTTGCCTCCCGTCAGCTTTTGAATGTTCTTGCCTAATACCATCAAAATTGACCTTCCTCCAATTTAGAACTTCATCTTTTAGATCTGGTCTATTCTTTTACATCACTATTTTAAATCTAATAGAATTATTGGCGCTGGACCCAAAGTGCTCCCCCACTGACACCTCAGTCACCTGCCCTGCCTTATTTCCCAAGAGTAGGTCATGTTTTGCACCTTCTCTCGTAGGCATATCCATATACTGAATCAGAAAATTTTCTTGTACAACTTAGCAAATTTCTCTCCATCTAAACCCTTAACACTGTGGCAGTCCCAGTCTATGTTTGGAAAGTCAAAATCCCCTACCATAACCAACCTATTATTCTTACAGATAGCTGAGACCTCCTTACAACTTTGTTTCCAATTTCCCTCTGACTCTTAGGGAGTCAATAATACAATCCCAATAAGGTGATCATCACTTTCTTATTTCTCAGTTCCACCCAAATAACTTCGCTGAATGTGTTTCCAGGAATATCCTCCCTCAGTATAGCTGTAATGCTATCCCTTATCAACAATGCCACTCCCACTGCTCTCTTGCCTCCCTTTCTATCCTTCCTGTAGCATTTGTGTCCTAGAACATTAATCTGCCAGTCCTGCCCATCCCTGAGCCTTGTATCTGTAATTGCAATGATATCCCAGTCCCATGTTCCTAATCACGCCTGGAGTTCATCTGCCTTCCCTGTTAGGCCCCTTGCATTGAAATAAATGCAGTTTAATTTATTAGTCCTACCTCATCCCTGTCTGCCCTGACTGTTTGACTCGCCTCTGTTCTCAACTGTACCAGTCTCAGATTGATCTCTTTCCTCACCATCTCCCTGGGTCCCCCCCACTTTACTAATTTAAATCCTCCCGAGCAGCTCTAGCAAATCTCCCTGCCATTATATTAGTCCCCTTTCAATTTAGGTGCAATCCGTCCCTCTTGTACAGGTCACTTCTACCCCAAAAGAGATTCCAATGATCCAAAAATGTGAATCCTTCTCCCATACACCAGATCCTCAGCCATGCATTCAGCTGCTCTATCCTCCTATTCCTACCCTCACTAGCTCGTAGCACTGGGAGTAATCCACTCTCGAGGACCTCCTTTGTAAATTCCTGCTTAACTCTCTGTGAGCTCCCTTCAGAATCTCAACCTTTTCCTTTCCTATGTCGTTGGTTCCAATGTGGACAATGACCTCTTGCTGGCCCCTCTGCCCCTTGAGAACATTCTGCACCCTCTCTGAGACATCCTTGATCCTGGCACCAGGGAAGCAACACACCATTCTGATTTCTCACTGCTGGCCACAGAAACTTGGCTGTTCGTGCTATGTTCCCCTGTGAATCGATCACCCCCTACATTTTCCAAAACAGCATACTTGTTTGAAATGGGGATAGCCACAGAAGACTCCTGCACTAGCTGCCTACCTCTCTTACCTTTCCTGGAGTTAACCCATCTATGTGACTGTATCTGCGACTTTTCCCCCTTCCTATAACTGCCATCCATCACATACCGTTGCTGTTGCAAATTCCTCATTGCCTCTAACTGTCTCTCCATCTGATCCATTCGATCTGATAGGGATCGCAACCAACAGCATTTATTGCAGATATAATCCGCAGTAACCCTTAAACTCTCTTTAAACTCACACATCTGACAAGAAGCACATATCATTCTACTAAAGGCCAGTTTTGCTCCGTCACAATCTACAGACCCAGAAAATGACACTGTCTTATTCCTCTACAAAACACTGCCCCAGATTAAATTAATTGTTGTGGATTACATTTTAAGTTCAATCAAGAGACATATCTCAAAAAACATATAATCAAAAAAAAAAGCCACTCTACTCACTACTGCAGACTTTCTATAGGCCACACACTTAAAACAATTCACTTATCTGTATCTGTGCTGTGAACTTCACCCAAACAGCTCCTCCAAGATCAGTTGTGAATTTCACTATTTGTTAATTTTCCCAGACGCACTCCGATGTCCAGCGATACAAATGTTGTACGACTTCCTCTGGCAGCTCATTCCATACACGCACCACCCTTTGCGTGAAAAAGCTGCCCCTTAGGTCCCTTTTAAATCTTTCCCCTCTCACCTTATGCCCTTGTATTTTTGGACTCCCCTACCCTGGGGGAAAATACCTTGTCTATTCAACCTATTCATGCCCCTTATGATTTTATAAACTTCCATAAACTTTTCACCTTTCAGCCTCCATCGCTCCTGAGAAAATAGCCCTAGCCTATTCAGCCTCTCCCTATAGCTCAAACCCTCCAACCCTGGCAATATCCTTGTAAATCTTCTCTGAACCCTCTCAAGTTTCACAACATCCTCCCTGGAGCAGGGAGACCCTCTCTCATTCTCCTCTCAACACCAGACTAGGAGGTGCCCCCTTTATTGCCAGGGCAATGGGCCCCACCTCAGCTGTTGATGGACTGAACAAAAGTGTCTACCCTTTTCTGTGGTTTCTCTGCTCCCTCTCCGTGCCCTGAAGTGGTAATATACTTCCTTTTTAATTACTGTAAACCTGGACAATTCTGACCAGCTCCAAGCACCCAGTTTAACATTGACAGTTTAACTGAGAAGCTGACAAGGCCAGTCTGCTCAATGCCTCCTCTGTCTAACTGGACTGTTTAATCACAGAAAAATAGATTGTGGACCCTTTGTGGTGTGTCGGTCTGACAATACGGTTATAGTGCTGCACTGGGTTAGTTTGCTGGTCTGATGTCAGTGAATAGTTCGGTGGAACATGTGCTCACACTGTCCGATCTATGAACAACTTTTAAGGCAAATCTATTCTAGTAGGTATCGTGCAATGAACTACCTTGTTTTTTAATAATTCAGGGGATGTGAGTATTACTGTCTCGGCTAGAGTTTATTGCCCATCCCAGTTGCTCTCGAGGAGTGCAGCAAAGGTTTACCAGGTTGATTCCAGGGATGGCAGGACTGATGTATAGAGTCATAGAAATGTCCAAAACGGAAACAGACCCTTCAGTCCAACTCGTCCATTGCAACCATTTATCCCAACTTATGAGGAGAGATTGACTACATTAGGATTTTTTTCACTGGATTTAGACAAATGAGGAGGGATCACATGGAGGCTTGTAGAATTCTAACAGGAGTAGACAGGGTAGATGCAGGAGGATGTTTCCGATGGTGGGTGTGTCCAGAACCAGGGGTCACAGTCTGAGGATTTGGGGTAGATCATTTAGGACAGAGATAAGGAGACATTTCTTCACCCAAACATTAGGCAGCCTGTGGAATTCATTACCTCAGGATGTAGTTGATGCCAAAACATTGAATGTATTTAAGATACAGCTAATATATCACTTGGGGGGAATGGAATCAAAGATTATGGGGAGAAAGCAGGATTTGGCTAATGAGTTGGATATCAGTCATGATCGTGATGAATGCTAAAGCAGCCTTGAAGGGCCAAATAGCTGTTTACTGCTCTTCTATGTTTCTATGTTAATATCATAAACATCTCAAGGTGATTCACAGGAGTCTATATGACCATTCTGGATGTAGCTTTACTTGTTGAGATGGAAGGTTCATTTTCAGACGTTTCATCACCATACTAGGTAACATTTTCAGTGCGCCTCCCAATGAAGCACTGGTGGTGTAGCCCGCATTCTATATATATGTTTGAGTATATCTCATACTCGGCCAGTCAGAAGTGACGGAAGGGAGTGCAGCAGCGCCTGCTCAAGGCACGATTGAAGGCAGCTGAGATGGCATATTACAGTAGACCGTCAGTGACTAAGCTGCAGCGGATCACAGCTCTTCGATCCCCCTTAAACTTCATGCTTATGCAAACAGCCAGAAAGGAACTTTCTTTTGCAAAGCAAATGCTGTTTGAGCATGGTGATAGGCCGGATTAATATTTGGCATACCTGGTTAGGAAGAAGAATGTCTCCCAATCTAATGCTTCTATTAGGGAAGGAAATGGGACTTGTAATGCTAAAAAGGTCAGTGAACTGTATAAGTCTGAATGTTGTGAGGATAGACAGGATAAAATGGAGTCTTTTTTAGGAACTTGGATCTTCCAGGGTGTCTGCTGAGCGGGCATCTCTCCTTAGTCCTCCATTAAAAGCACAAGAGATACAGGAGGTGGTGAGGCAACTTTAAAGTGGAAAGGCACCCAGCCCTGATGGTCTTCCCACTAAGCTTTATAAAGAATTTGACAATATACTGTCAGGACTGATGCTAGACATGTATAACTGTTCATATAGTCGTGATTGCCTCCCGCCATCCTTGATATTTCACTTATCCGCAAGAAAGGGAAGGCCCCGGATGACTGTGCTTCTTATTCACACGGATGATCCCTGGAATGGTAGGTCTAACATACGAGGAATGGCTGAGGATCCTGTGATTGTATTCATTGGAGTTTAGAAGATTAAGGGGAGATCTAATAGAAACTTACAAGATAATACATGGCTTGGAAAGGGTGGATGCTAGGAAATTGTTTCCATTAGGCGAGGAGACTAGGACCCATGTACTGATGTGTAGAGTCATAGAAATGTCCAAAACGGAAACAGACCCTTCAGTCCAACTCGTCCATTGCAACCATTTATCCCAACTTATGAGGAGAGATTGACTATATTAGAATTTTTTTCACTGGATTTCAGACAAATGAGGGGGGATCACATGGAGGCTTGTAGAATTCTAACAGGAGTAGACAGGGTAGATGCAGGAGGATGTTTCCGATGGTGGGTGTGTGGTGGGAATTAGAGGGGGTAAATTCAGAACAGAAATGCGGAGACATTTCTTCAGCCAGAGAGTGGTGGGCCTGTGGAATTCAATGCCACAGAGTGCAGTGGAGGCTGGGACGCTAAATGTCTTCAAGGCAGAAATTGATAAATTCTTGATGTCACAAGGAATTAAGGGCTACGGGGAGAATGCGGGTAAGTGGAGTTGAAATGCCCATCAGCCATGATTGAATGGCAGAATGGACTCGATGGGCCGAATGGCCTTACTTCTGCTCCTATGTCTTATAGACCTATCTTGCCCGTAAATTCTGATTATAAAATTTTGTCTAAGACTTTGGCATTGAGATTTGAAGGAGTGTTACCTTCTATTGTTAAAAAACATCAGATGGGCTTTATAAAGGGTCGCAGATCCTCTAATAATGTTAGGAGGTTGCTTAGCATGATCCAAGTGTGCCAGCAGTGATTGGTTCAAGGGCTAGTGGTCTCTTTGGATGCTGACAAGGCATTTGATGGGGTGGAATGGCCTTATCTTTTTTATACCCTGGAGCGGTTTGGCCTGTGGTGAAGTATTTACTAGATGAGTAAGGGTCCTTTACAGTGATCCTCCGATGGCGGTTCTCTCCAATGGTATACGGCCTGACAATTTTAACATTTGTAGGGGCAGGCAGCAGGGCAGTCCCCTTTCAGCTTTGCTTTTCACATTGGTGATTGAGCTGTTGGTGGAGGCCATGGAACATTGTTGTAATCCAAGAGTAACCCAATCAAACCCATTCCCCGAACCTATTACTCTACATTTTTACCCCTAACTAATGCACCTACACATCCCTGAACTCTATAGGCAATTTTAGCATGGCCAATTCACCTCACCTGCACATCTTTGGATTGTGGGAGGAAACCGGACCACCTAGAGGAAACCCACACAGACATGGGGAGAATGTGCAGACTCCACACAGACGGTTACCTGTGACTGGAATTGAACCCGGGTCCCTGGCACTGTGAGGCAGCATTGCTAACCACTGAGTCACTGTGCTGTCCTAAAAGGATAGCCAGGAAAGATGTTCCCCCAACTGGGAGAGTGTGTTAACAGTACTTATGCAGTGCAGACAAGAATCCATTTGGGATCTCGATACTGACACTCGACTGGTATGTAGGCATCACTGATTTCAGGTGAAACCTGTTAACAGTGACTGCTGATCATTTTGCTCCAACCATACTCTCTCCTTCCTTTCCTCCTCCTCCTCCTCCAATGGGAAAGATGTTGTGAAACTTGAAAGTGTTCAGAAAAGATTCACAGGATGTTACCCCCATCCTACACAGCCCCCTGCCCCCACCCCCATCCACCTCCCACCTCTTCTCCGGGGCAGCCAGACTGGACAACAACCACAAGACTCTGGAAGAGCACAGCAGTTCAGGCAGCATCCAAGGACCAGCGAAATTGACGTTTCGGGCAAAAGCCCTTCATCAGGAATAAAAGCAGAGAGCCTGAAGCGTGGAGAGATAAGCCTCAACAACAACAAGACTGCTGCTACTGCTACCTTTGTGGGGTAAGTCTCCAAATAGCGAGATTATCTGGGGAAGGGGAGTTTAGGATGCACCCCTCTGTTGAACTCCAGGGAAAGTGTTGGGAGAGAGAGAGGGCGGGAGGTCAGTCATTCGGAGACGGTGCCTGTTTAATCATTGTAAACAAAAGATGCGATCAGTGTTGGAAACACGCTGTCTTTGATGTAATGTTTCTATCAGGGTCTCGAGATCTCTTCCAGATAATCCAATATTCAGGTAATTGATATTCGGATAATCGAGGTACCTTTGTATATCTCTTTGACTCTAAGCAAGGCAGATTCTCAGGAAATGCAGTCATTCATTCCACTCAGGCACCGTCAGTGGGGCATTGCAATGAAAACAGTCTCCAGGACAAACACCACAATTGCTGGTGCTCTCAACAAAAGCTACACATTAGACATCCTGATACCCTGTCATTACACACCTAATACTCAACATTACGCACCCAAAATCCTCTTATTATATAACCAACACCACGACTTCCCACACCCTGATATCCATTCAGTTTACACCCAATACCTATTTATTACACACCCTGATAGTCCTATATTAGACATTCTGATATGCACTCATTAGATACCCTGATATACATTTATTACACACCCAATACCCCCTCATGTCACACTCAAAACCCCTTTATGCACTCATTGCACACCCTATTACTCCCTAATTACGCACTTGCTACCTCTTCCTTATACACCCTGATAGCTCTTCATTATACACCCAATATTCCCATGTTACACACCCTGATATGCACTCATAACACACTGATACGCATGACACATCTTGATACCCCATTATTGCACATCCAATGCTACCCTCATTACCAGCTTGACAGCCCTTCATTACACATGCTGATTTCCCAACATTACATGCCTTGATAGATATTCCCTTTGTTGCACCACAATCCTGATATCTGCTCATAGGAAGATAGGTATAGCAGCATTTTGCCCCTCAAATCTATTCCCACACAGAACCAGATTATGATTGATATGCAAACTACTCCACTTTTGCCTTTGCCCCACATCCATTAAGACATTTGGAGAATAAAAATCTATCAAGAAAATGAAGAAGGAAGGAATTCCCCATGAGTCTGCTGGACAGGATTTCACTCTTTTAATGTTTTTACTGTGACGAACCAACCAAAATGAACATTATGTGCCCATAAATTACCAGGTAAAGAATATTTCAAATAAAAATGTAAATTTCATTGAAATAGTCAATACAACTATGTGTCTCAAGTGGTATTGCATTACTTCCGAGCCAAATGTGGGACCACATGAAATTCTGCAGACTTTTCAACTCAACTTCCACCATTTAAGGTCATGGAGTCATAGAAATCTGTAGCACAGAAAAAAGGTTCTTCAGCCCATCAAGCCTGGGGCAGTCAAAAAAAATCTAATTATTCTGATCCAATTTCCAAGTAGCTTCAGTTTCCCACGAATTGTTTCACTTCTAAATCTTCTGCCCCTTATCATAAATCTGTTGCCCCAGTGATTGTTCCCTTCACTATGAGGAAAAGTTACCTTCTGCTTCCCCCTATCAATGCTCATCATAATTGTATGCAACTCAGTCATGCTCCCTCTCAGTATCCTCTGCTTTAAGTAAAACAATCCCAGTCATAAAGTCATACAGCATGGAAATAGAAACTTCAGCCCAACTCACCCATGCAAACCAGATTTTCTAAATAGGCCTAGTCCCATTTGCCTGCATTTGGCCCATAATCCTCTCAACCTTTCCTATCCATGTACCTGTCCAAAAGTCTTTTAAATTTTATAACTATCCTTACCTCTATAACTTCCTTTGGCATGCTCATTCTGTGTGAAAAAGTTGCTCCTCAGGTCGCTTTTAAATCTTTCCCCTCTCACTTAATTGATTCAGACTGTCATGCTTCGCTGTTGTGAAGTTGGGTAGAGTAATTGTAGATTGGGAGACAGGAAGTAAGAATTTGATCATTGCAAAATGGAGAAAGCATTGCAAGGTACCTTTAAAAAGTGGAGTTTTATTTCTGTGCCTTGAGATTAAGATGGATGTCTGAGCAGCAGTCTGAGTTTGCCTGTACATAGAGTCTGAACTGAAACATTTGTATCAAAGAGCCATACAGTTAGCAGGTCAAGCAGGAGTTTACCAAGCCAACAGGTTTTGAATTTAGCCAATCAATATGAACCAGGCACTTAGATACCAAAAGCCTATTAAGTTTAAATCTGATGGTTTTGAAAGCATAGGACCAATTGCATGTAAGAAATATTGATATGTCATCATGGGTATAAAAGAAGAGGACTGTCAAACAAAGACCCTAGAGCTAATTACGGTCAGCTAGCACTATTGGCCCTCAGCTCTTGACAGAGAAATTGGCTCTCATAGTCATCTATTTATGTGGGAAAACACCATCTAAATAATAATGGCGCCAACGACAAAGAATCTGAGGAAAAAACATTCCTGATAGAAGAATCAGAGGAGGCGTTCCTGACAGAAGGATCAATGGAAGAAGGCACAGAACATTCCAGAAGACACGTAACATGGCTGTAATTTCGAGAGACTGAATTCTATTTTTTGTTATATGAGTGGGACTTGTATTTTTATTGGAACAGCATACCATTAGAATCTTATTTTATTTGGGAGTAGTTAGAAGGAATTTATTCAGTTTAATAATAGTTTAGTTAATTTGTTCACTGTTAGAATTAGATAAGTAAATTGTTACTTGTTGATTTTAAAGTGACTGTCAGAGAGTTATTTTTATTTAACTACCAGAAGTTTCTGAGAAGCAGGTGACACCACTTTTCACACTTTTTTACGGATTATCGGGCAAGGTGCTCCCCTTCGGGTGTTTCGGTTTTATTTATCGGGGGGGGGGGGGGGGGGGGGCGGTGTCAACCTCCACTTTATAATGCAGAATACAGTATTCTAACTCGTCCATGCCGACCAGATATCCTAAACTGAGGTAATCTAATTTGCCAGTATTTGGCCCATACCTCTCTAAGCATTTCCTATTTATGTACCTGTCCAAATATCTTTTAAATGTTATAATTATAACAGTTTTGGACTCCCCTAGTCTGGGGGAAAATACCTTGGCTGTTCACCTTACCTATGCCCCTCACAGTTTTATAAACCTAAATAAGGTCATCCCTCAGTCTCCTACAGTCTGTGGAAAAGGTCCCAGCAAACGCTCTAGACTCAATAACATCTTTGTAAATCCTTTTTGCACCCTTTCCAGTTTAATAACATCCTTCCTATAGAAGGGCGACTAGAATTGAACACGGTACTCCAAATGTGGCCTTACCAATGTCTTGTACAGCTGTAACATGATGCCCCAACTTCTGTGCTCAATGCTGTGACCAGTTAAGGCAAGCATGCCAAACACCTTCTTCATCCCCTGTCTACCTGTGACACCATTTTCAAGGAACTATGTACCTGTAACCCTAGGTTTAGGTGTTCCTAGGTGTCTGTTCAACAACATTCCCCAGGGCCCTACAATTAACTGTGTAAGTCCTGCCCTGTTTGTCTTATCAAAATTCAACACCTCATATTTATTTAAATTAAACTCCATCTGCCATTCCTTTCCCCACTGGCCCATTTGATTAAGACCTTGTCGTACTCTTAGATAACCTTCTTCGCTGTCCACGATATCACCAATTTTGATGTCATCCACAAACTTACTAATCATGCATCCTACATGCTCATCCAAATTGATTATGTAAATGATGAACTACAATGGACCCAGTGCCAATCTTTGTGGCACGTCGCTGGTCCATCCAAGCTCTCATCATAACTGAAACTCTCCAGCTCATGCAATGTCCTGCTAAATCTCCTTTGCACTCCAGTGCAATCACATCTCTCCTTTGATGAAGATTCCAGAACTGTGTTTTGGCCTAACCAACATTTTATACAGTTCCAGCACAATCTCCCTGCTCTTAAACTCTATACCTTGACAAATAAAGGTAAGTATCCCATATGCCGCCTTAGCCATTTTATCTAGCTGATCCACTAATTTAAGGGACTGGTGTACATGCACACCAAGGTCTCTCTGATCCACAATACATCTCAGGGTCCTACCATTGATCATGTATTCCCTTGCCTTGTTTCTCCTGCCCAAGTGCATCACCTCACATTTCATATACAATCGGTTCTGCTATAATGCATGTTTCTTCAACATGAATTGGCTTCAACACGATTGAAGAATTTAAACTGTTCTTTGCAGAATGCAAGCTTCCTTACCTGTATTAACTATAAAGCAATTCCAGACCCATTAGTTTAAATGCTGCAGCTATTTCCTTATAACACTAGATTGCACGAGAACAGAACTATCGTATTATATCAGAACCAACTATATTCATTTCTCTGGATTGGATTCTCTTTGCCCCTGGTCAGTCCATCTGACCATCCTGTCTATATCCTCCTGTAATTTGTGGCTGTCCTCCTCACTATTTACCACCCCACCAATTTTCATATCAACCACAAATTTACTGATCAACCATCATCCATTCAAGCTGACATCATTGTTTGCAGGAATGAGTGACTTCAGTAATTGCTTTTATTCTTTTATGGGATGTAGGAAACACTGACTGGACTAGCATTCATTGCCCATCCCTCACCGAGTTGAGAGTTAGCCACATTGGCTGTGAGTCTGATATCACATGCAGACAGACCAGATGAGGATGACCAATTTCTTCCTATAAGGGCATTAGTGAACCAGAAGGGTTTTCCTAAAAATCAACAATGGTTTCATGACTGTCAATAAACTCTTAACTCCAGATTATTATTGAATTTAATTTCTACCATCTACCATGGTGGGATTTCAACCCTCTTCCCAGATCATTACCTGGATTAATAGTCATTGAGTCATAGAGATGTACAGTACGGAAACAGACCCTTTGGTCCAACTTGTCCATGCTGACCAGATATCCTAACGTAGTCTAGTCCCCTTTGCCAAAACTTGGCCCGTATCCCTCTAAACCCTTCCTATTCATATACCCATCCAGATGCCTTTTAAATGCTGTAATTGTACCGGCCTCCATCACTTCCTCTGGCAGCTCATTCATCATACAAGCACCACCCTCTGTGTGAAAAAAATAGTCTAGCAATAATATCACTCGGATAGATTGAAGTAATTAGGCTTGTTCTCCTTAGAGAGAACAAGGTTAAAAGAAGATCTGATAGAGTTTCCAAAATTATGAGTGAGCTGGACAGAGTTGTTAGGAAGAAGCTATTCCTGCTCATAAGAGAAACAGAATGTGAAGACATAGATTTAACGTGATGTGTAAATGAAGTAAGGGTGATATAAGAGAAACTTTTGCACACACTAAATAGTTAGGGTCTGGAATGTACTGTCTGGAAATGTGATGGAGTCAGCATCAGTTGAAGCATTCAAGAGAGGCATTGGTTTATTTGAATAGAAATAATGTTGAGATTTGGGGAAAAGGTGGCATTAGGTAATAAAACCTCTGCAGGCACAGTGGGTTGAATGGTCTCTCATTTTCCACCCAAAAAATTGGCCCTTTAATCACTTTTCACAGTACCCACAGTTCATCTTAAGCCCCTGGGCACAACTAATACTATAAAGATGCACAGATACAAACCTTCTCTCACTCAGTCCACTGACACCCACAGAATCCTCAGACTCCCTTTCCTGTCCCTTTAAATGGCTTGATGTGGAATGGAAAACTGAAACAGCAAGAATTTTTTTTTATTCATTCCTGTGATATAGCTAGGCCAGCATTTAGTGACCATTAAAAGTAAAATTCAGCCGCATTGCTGTTGGTCGGGAGTCACATGTAGGCCAGATCAAGTAAAACAGAGGGACCTAGTGCTTCGGCTGAATAAGTCTTTGAAGTTTGCATCACATATAGACAGGGTGATCAAAAAGATGTATAGCATTCTTGCCTTCATTAGTCAGTCCTTTGAGTATAGGAGTTGGAAAGTCGTGTTGACATTGGTAGGGCCTCCTCTGGAACAATATGTCCAGTTCTGGCCACCTAGTTATAGGCTGGATATTATTAAGCTAGAGAGGGTTCAGAAGAGATTTTTGAGGATGTTGCCTGGTATGGAAGATATGAGTTATAAAGAAAGGCTGGATAGGCTGGGACTTTTTTTCCACTGGAGCATAGGGAGTTGAGAGGCCACCTTATAGAAGTGTATAAAATAATGAGACATACAGATAAGGTTAATGGTAGTTGTCTTTTACCAGGATGGGGGATTTCAAGAGTAGGGAACACATTTTTAAGATGACAGAGAGATTTTAAAAGGACAAGAGGGGCAAATGTTCTACACAGAGGGTGGTTTGCATGTGGAATGAACTTCCTGAGAAAGTGGTGGGTGTGGTTACAATTACAGTGTTTAAAAGACATTTGGATAAGTACATGAATAGGAAAAGTTTGGAAGGATGTGGGCCAGCACCAGGCAGGTGAGACGAGTTTAATTGAAATTATGTTCCGTATGGACTGGTCGGATCAAAGGGTCTGTTGCCATGCTGTATGATTTTGTGACTCTAAAAAAAATTTAAGGAAAACAAATTTCCTTTCCTAATGGACATTAATGCTGATGGAGTTTTACAATATAGTCACCATTAGGCTAGTTTTTAATTACAGATTTTCATTTAATTCAAATTTCACCATCTGCCTTAGTGGGATTTGAACATATACCCTGAGAACATTAGCCTCAGATTCTAGTCTCATTGACACTGCTGATATTCCCCTTTGTGCAGTAAAAAAATCCTCTGCCATTCTTCGCTTCCATTCTCTATGTTTTCCAATTGTATGATACGCATGGTAACATAATCTCTGCTGTAGTCCCAGAGATCTGCTTCACTACAAGGATCTGTTCACAAACTGCCAAACAGAAATCAGTTCTTTTGGAGATGACCTTGCTTGTTTTCTATCACACAAATTCTCAGTGTATTAAGCAAAGATACAGTCAATCCAGAATTGCACTTGAACTCAGTCACTCAGTCGGCCTTTTATTTACTACTGGGATACTGTAGTACCCCGGTACCCACAGGGGATGCATTCCACGACCTAACGCGGAAGCCCAAAACTGTGGATAGGAGCGAACTCATTCATTTCAATGGGAAACGTACCTTCCCAACAGCCTCCTGGTCCCTGGTTCCAGAAGGTTCCCTTTTATATGTTCAGGCCGCGGGAAACTAATGGGTAAGTGAAACCGCGAAAAACAATTCCGTGGGTATGGGAGTCACCCTGTATTTCTGGCTGGCCTGTCCCTAATTGCTATTCAGAAGGTGTGACTCTTTCATGAGTCACAGGAAACTAGCATGCAGATACAACAGGTAATAAAGCAAATGGAATGTTGTCTTTTAGATTAGATTCCCTATAATATGGAAACAGGCCCTTCGGCCCAACAAGTCCACACCGACCCTCTGAAGAGCAACCCACCCAGACCCATTCCCCTCTGACTAATGTACCTAATACTACAGGCAATTTAGCATGGCCAATTGACCGATCTTGCACATCTTTGAACTGTGGGAGGAAACCGGAGCACCCAGAGAGCGTGCAAACTCCACACAGACATTTGCCCGAGTCGGGAATCAAACCTGGGTCCCTGGCACTGTGAGGCCGCAGTGCTAACCACTGAGGCACCATGCCTATAGCTAAACGAATAGAATAAAAAGGTAGGGTGTATTTTTGCAACTTGTACAAAGCATTTGTGAGACCACACCTAGAGTATTGTGCACAGTTTTGTCCCTCTTATTTGTGGAAAGTTGTAGTGGCATTGGAGGCAGTTCAGAGGAGGTTCACTAGATTGACCATACAGATGAAGGGTTTGTCATATGAAGAGAGATTGAACAGTTTAAGCCTAAACTCTGTGGAATTTAGGAGAATGAGGAGAGATCAAACTGAGGTACTGAGGATGATAAAAGTTATGGACAAAATAGATGTGGAGTGGATGCTTCCTCTTGTGGGCATTTTAGGGTGAGAGTTGATAATCTTAGAATAAGGGGTAGCAAAGTTACAACAGTGTTGAGGAGAAACTAGTTCTCCCAAAGGATTTGAATCTGTGGAATTCACTACCCAGTGTGTTGGATGCTGGTACAGTGAGTAAATTTAAGGAGGAGTTAGACAGATTTTTAATTGGTAATGGATTGAAGGGTTATGGAGAGAAGGCAGGAAAATTGGGGTGAGGAGCATATCAGCCATGATCAAATGGCAGAGCATACTTGATGGGCCGAATAACCTAATTCTGCTCCTATATTTTATGAACTTAGGTGATGATGAGCTACCTTCTTGAACCATCGCAATACTTATTCTGTAGGGAAGGAGCTCCAGGATTTTGACACAGTGAATTGAAGAGATGGCAATATATTTCCAAGTCAGGATGGTGAGTGGCTTGGAGAGGAACTTCAGGGAGTGGTCTTCCCATTCATCTGCTGCCCTTGTCCTTCTAGATGGTAATCGACATGGCTTTGGAAGGTGCTGTCTAATGAGTCTTGATCAATATCTGCAGTGTACCTTGTAGACGGTGCACACTACTATTATGAACATTGGTAGTGGAGGAAATTGATGTTTGTGCTTGTAGTGCCAAACAAGCAGGCTGCTTTGTCCTGAATCAAGCTTCTTGAGTGTTGTTGAAGCTACACTCATCCAGGGAAGTGGGGAGTATTCCATCATATTCCATTCCTGCTCCTTGGATGCTGCTTGACCTGCTGCGCTTTTTCAGCAACAAAGTTTTCAGCAGTATTCCATCATACTCCTGACTTGTGCCATGTTGATGGTTTCAGAGGGAAGTTAAAGAATCAACCACATTGCTGTGGGCCTGCACCCAAACTGGCTCCTCTATAAAGGTAGCCCATTGTCTAGTTTCAGTTCTGCATCTTTGATTCCAGTTTACTCAGGACATTCTCAACTCTCTGAAATTAGCCTTCTTCTAATTAAGTACTTTATCCTTGACTTTTTTCCTGATCCTTTCTATGGTTAATCAAACTCTTATGATACTATGATCCCAATTCCTTAAACGTTCTGCCCACTGACAGGTGATCCACTTAGGTCACCTCATTCCCTGGAAACAGGCCATTGAGTCTGAATCATAACCGTCAAGAAAATTTCACGAACACACTTATGGAATCCTTATTTCTCTTTGCACTATTGATATTCCAGACTTGGAGAGTTTACACTGGACATCTCAAAATGCTGGAGAGTGTCACCAGTGTCACCTTTACAAGATCCTCCAAATCCAAGGGCAGAAAAGGGAGTCTGACAGCAATATCCTCTCCCATCATTGAAGGGACAGTCTATTAAAACTGAGCTCCACTGATCAGTACATGTCATTCGTGAGCCTGATCTGGATTCCCAATGAGACTGCTCGACTCAGACTTCCAAGAGGATGATAGGAAACTCTTTGTGGACATCATCCCTGAAGAGGTCAACCACCCCAATGACTCATGGAGACCCTAGTCGCGACCAATGAAAATGGAGAAAGTTCATTTGGAAGACTGCTGGGGAATTGAAATACTCCATTGGGAAGATATGGAGCTAAAGATGAGTTTCGGAGGGAACAGCATAAACACCCAATAAACCATTGACCCAACTTTCCAAGCGCAGTAGAGTCTGCA